>NC_085994.1:30121892-30437276 GCF_030014385.1 Trichomycterus rosablanca | reverse complement strand
TTAGACGTTATTGCATAAGGAGCTATCATGCCTTTGTGATAATAACAGCCACATGGCCACATCTGTTACATAAATAGAAAGTCATACATCTATTATATGCAGAAAAGCTGCCGAGTTCTTTGGGCCCAAACTTATATCAGATGGGGTGAAAAACAGTGGAAATATGTGCTGTGGTCAGATGAGTCCATATTTCAGCTTATTTTGGGGAAAAACAGATGTTGAGTTCTCCGTGGCAAAGACGACAAAGGCCAACCTGATTTGTTATCAGTGAAAAGGTGCAAAAGCCAACATCATCAGTGCCCATGCCTTGGATTACTTGCATATGTGTGGGGATATCACTGACGTGGAGGCAAACGTTGGTAATTTAGAGAGACATACGCTGCCATAAAAGCGCTGTTTTTTCATGATTATTTTAGTCAGGACTTTCTACACAAACTATAAAACAGTGGCTTTGTAGACATATAGTGTGTGTGCTTTTATTTCCTCCCAGCAGTTCAGATCTGTCTCCTATTTAAAACGTATAGTGTATTATGAAAAGGAGAATCAGATAATGGCAGTTACACCAGGGCTGAGCAGCTGACGTCTTGTGTCAATCAAGAATGGGCAAAATGCCACTTTGTAAAACTGCCACAATTGTTATCCTACTTTCACAAATGTTTAAAAAGTGGCATTAATAGGAACGGTGATGTAACACAATGGTAAGTATGCCTCTGTCTCATCTTTTTTGGAGTATGCTGCAGGCATTAAATTCTAAATTTGTTTATGTTTTTTTTTTTTTTCTTCAATTTATCAATTATCAGTTCAATTCATTAAAAATCTGTTATTTGAATCTTTGTCAGTTATATAAAGTTTCAGGAGAATTAACAAGTCACAAATTGTGGTTCACAAATTTTTACAAAATTTATACAATGTCCCAACTTATCCAGAAATGGAGCACAGTAACACTGCTGTGTCTGACACTCTTGTAGCAAAGCGAGGTGTACCTGCAAAAACAAGTTAGTGTACATAATAAAGTGGCAATCAAACCTAATAAACTTCATGGACCTAGTAAAGTAAATCTGAGGTGACTTGCATTTTTAAACGAAAAGCAAAAGTAAAAAAAAAAAACATACAAGATGGAAGCAGTGTTGTACAGTTTCTGAAACCAGTGATGGCTTTTATGGACACGGCGACGGTCCATTAAATCACAGAGGTAGTTATGGATTAATGACTCCCATACTCTTGCCACATATCTGAGAAAACTAAAGCAAAGGCAGCTACTTGGACGGAAGAAATGTCGCCACTGCTTCTTTTCTTAAGTGCTTAAAGATTGGTTTAGGACATTTCTATTGCAGCTTAGCTCTCTGCAAGCTTCTATTATAAGTTATAAAGACTTTAAAGGTGATGCTGGCATCCTTTAAAGACAAAGTAAAAAAAAAATAAAAAAAAAATTTCGTACTAGTATGTGATATACACCGATTAGGCATAACATTAAAACCACCTCCTTGTTTCTACACTCACTGTCCATTTCATCAGCTCCACTTACCATATAGAAGCACTTTGTAGTTCTACAATTACTGAATGTAGTCCATCGGTTTCTCCACATACTTTTTTAGTCTGCTTTCACCCTGTTCTTCAATGGTCAGGACCCCCACAGGACCACCACAGAGTAGGTATTATTTGGGTGGTGGGTCATTCTCAGCACTGCAGTGACACTGACATGGTGGTGTGTTAGTGTGTGTTGTGCTGGTATGAGTGGATAAGACACAGCAGCGCTGCTGGAGTTTTTAAACTCACTGTCCTTGCTGGACTGAGAATAGTCCACCAACCAAAAATATCCAGCCAACAGCACCCCATGGGCAGCATCCCGTGACCACCGATGAAGGCCTAAAGCAGGGGTGTCAAACTCACGTCATTTTATGTGGCCCGCGAGAGCTTAAACGACTGTATGATTGTTGTGATGGTTCGAGTCGTTACAGAGACGCGCTTATAATTTAACGGGACTCCTGCGCCTTTAAGAGACAACCGTGACATCGTAGTCATGGCAACTAACTTTAACCTTCGCTAAGAAGCCATGTGACTTTTACACAGCTGGGAAGCAAATAAAACCGACTGTATTCTGAAGGGAGCTGTCTGTCTGTCTGTCTGTCTGTCTGTAAAAGGGGGATAAACTATTAGTGAGGGCAGAATGATTGTCTTAAAAATACACTGTAAAATCCTAAACAAACTGCATCTTTCAAAATGCATGCTGATTTTGTGACCTGCAAAGTGACACAGCCCGCCAGTAGATGATGTTACACATATTTACACATAATCCCAAAATGTACAAGAAGATAAGTAAGAAAATTAAGCATAAGGAGGAAATTTAATGAAAGTGAAAACAAGTTTGTGCTTCAGGAAGAGAAACCGGAGCGTCTCTTGTGTTACGAGGCCGTGTCTGTGGTAAAGTAGGACAATATAAATGCAGAATTCGGCCTCCAAGAAAAACAACAGACTGCAATCACAGCAGGATACGTTACAATCGGCCCTTTGAGGGCCACAATAATGCTGATGTGGCCCTCGGTGAAAATGAGTTTGACACCCCTGGTCTAAAGGATGACCAACTCAAACAGCGGCAATAGATGAGCGATCGCCTCTGACTTTACATCTACAAGGTGGACCAACCAGGTAGGAGTGTCTAATAGTGTGGACAGTGAGTGGACACGGTATTTAAAAACTCCAGCAGTGCTGCTGTGTCTGATCCACTGTGCATAGAAACAGATGGACTACAGTCAGTAATTGTAGAACTACAAAGTGCTTCTATATGGTAAGTGGAGCTGATAAAATGGACAGTGAGTGTAGAAACAACAAGGTGGCTGACCAGTGTATTTCTGAGTAATAAGACCATTATTTGACCAGAAAAGATAAGGCTCTTTAAAATAGCTGAGTGAGGGGAAGGTAAAACATATGCTCGATTATTACATTTAACCCCAGAGTCAGTGAAGGGTGAAAAAAATAAATAAAGAAAATAAGATAAATAAAAACAGAAGACTGAGACAGGTGGAGAACAGTTGCTGTACTTCATCAACAATGACAAAGAAATACAATTGTTTAGGGATCTGATTTTAAATATTTACTGAAACATTACTATTGTAAAGTATCAGTATTGTCTACATCGAGCCTGTATGTTAATGCAGATTTTTAATGCAGGAATGTCTAATGTGCAGTATGTATATTGCCTGTTTTTAGGAAGATTTTAGTATTTTAATGTGCTTATAAAGTAACTGTGCAGCAGTACTAAAATCTAAAAAACAAAAATATTAGATTGGGATCTGCAGTTACGTAGTATTAAAATAGATTGGAATCAGGGCAAAACTCGTATTCAGATTTGATCCTTGTGTTTATACTTGTAGTTTGGTTCCTTTGGTTTAAACCAACCAAGAAAATGATACATTGTTACATTTTAGTCCTGGTTTGCTTTGACTTTTCTACGTATAATGCAGTACACTGTGAGAATGTTCACTGTGTTAGTTTGCATATTGAATCTATTTTTTCCCATTGGGGTTTTCACCAATGATGGAAAACTGTGCACAGGGTCATCTCTCTCTGTACTCTGTGTTGCACAGCGAAGCAGTCAGTACAGTTATGTTCCTTGTAACTCTGTCTCAGTACACTTTATATCTTATTTTATGAGTTGAACCATAAATGCACTCAGTTACAGTCAGAACAATGCACCATGCTGGAATTAATGCACTTATCAGGGTTGTGTATACCTGCTTCACGCTTGGCAGGATCGCAATGCAGGGAATGGAAAAAATCTGGAAGAGCAGGGATATTAGCATTGAAACAAAAGGCAGACTGGTAAACGCAATCGTCTTCCCTATAATGATGTACGGTTGCGAAAGCTGGACGCTTAGGAAAGCTGAGAGGAGAAAAGTTGATGCTTTCGAATTATGGTGCTGGAGAAGAATGCTAAGAGTACCTTGGACTGCCATGATGACGAACAAGGCAGTTTTGGACCGCGTCAAACCGAAAACGTCATTAGAGGGCAAAATTACCAAACAACAACTCTCATATTTTGGCCATGTGATGCGCGCTAACTCCTTAGAAACGTCAGTGATGATCGGAAAAGTCAGTGGAAAAAGGAGAAGAGGCCGCCAAGAATAAGATGGCTTGACAAGATTACGACAACAATGAATATGCCAACTGCAGAAGTGAAAGAAGCGGTGAAAGACAGAAAGGCGTGGAGTACGATGATCCATAAAGTGACCGAGAGTCGGATGCGACTGAACGGATGAAATGAAAATGTATACCTGCTGCTATTTTTACCAAGTGGAAACACAGCAAGAGGTGGTAACATGAATAAAGGAGTCAAAACAGCTCCATACATTTTCCTTTATAATAGGGCCATTCCACTGAATCTGTGCCATTTCCATCCCCAGAACATTATATGTATAAATGTATATGAAAATTTACATTAAAATGCATTATTTAATTGAGCAGTGTTCCGCACATTGATCTAATTGCAAATTTAGGATATATAATTAAAACATAAAAAAAACTTCCTATAACACTGAACAATAGTAGTTGTTCATGTCCCCACTCTCTAACAATAATAACAATAATAATAATAATAAGTTTTATTTATATAGCGCCTTTCTAATACCCAAGGTCACTTTACATGCATATCATATTCAAAAAAGAAAAAAAGTAAGACAGAAGGGGAGAGAGGAAGTACTGAGAAAAAGGTTTTAAGCTGAGTCTTAAAAGAAGAAAATGAAGAGCAGAGGCAAAGAGTTTGAGGTAAGGCATACCATAGCCTTGGGGCCATTACACTGAACGATCTTCCACTGACAGTCACTAATCCGAATTTCGAAACCGACAAGAGACCGGTATCAGAGGACCTAACTTTGCCGGGGTATAGGGATGTCAGAGTTCTGATAAATAAACCGGAGCCAGACCATTGAGGGATTTGTATGTTATTAATAGAACTTTAAATTGAATACGGAGCGGGATGGGTAGCCAGTGAAGGTGGTAAAGTATTGGGGTGATATGACCTGATTTTTAGTATATGAAAGAACTCGAGCAGCTGAGTTTTGAACATATTGGAGAGACTGTATGATTTTGTTGGGGAGGTTAATGAAAAGAGCGTTGCAGTAATATAAATGGGACGAAATGAAAGCATGAACCAGAATTTCAGCATCTTTGTCTGACAGCATAGGGCGCAAGCGAGCAATATTTGTTTATTTCATTTTTTTAAATCACTAGACTTTTAGCATGAACTCCATGCTGCTATATTTCAAGTATTTACTAATTCTATATTAAAAACTCAGTCCTGTTACTTTCAGTCCTGTTACTTAAATACAACCGTCTTCCACTTGAAAACCTTTTTAAAATTAAACTAAGTTGCCTGAGATTGACCAACACACACATTTTGAATAGTAAGGTGTGCGTTATGCGTAGTTCACACTACACAATTTTTGCCCTGATTTTCGCTCGCCGACTGGTCGCCGCTAGATTTGCCGGCTCAGAGGCAACTCGGTGTTCGCTCGTCGATCGAAACTCGGCTCTCGATCGCTATGTGTGAACTGTTTAACGACTCTATCCGAGCATCTCGCCGACTGAAAAGAGATATCTAGCATGCTAAATATCTGGTTATCAGTCGGGCGACTGGCAGGGGAGGAGTTGTAAAACGTGGGACCTTGACATAATATAGTTTCTATCAGAAACATTGCAAAAAATATTTATTAGCCTTCAACTCACTACAGAACAATCCATGCTGGTCAACTCGGATTCATTTATTTTTCCTCTTTGCTTTTACACTGCACATCAGCGCACATGACATGCATTTTTGGACGTGGTATCATTAAACCCCTCATCACTTCTCGCGTTTGTTTTCGTGACAAAACGTAGTTTGGGAGACCAGACAGACTCGCCTGAGATTCCTCCTGATGATAGATGGTATAGTGTGAAACCCCATATCGCCGATCAGTCGTGTAGTGTGAAATACACAACGACTGAAAACTCCAGAGTGCAAGAGATCCAGTAAATTCAGTGTTGAACAGAGATAAAAACTGAAGTTTAATTTCATAGAGTTAGTACACGCAAATGACACCCATTCGGTGGAACGGCCCAATAATTATTGTTTTCAATGGACTCCGTTCTCTCGTGGCATGTTTAGTGTCACACTTCGTATATTACGTCATGTGTTTGGTTTACGTAGATGCCTTTGGTTCGTACTGCGCTCACAACTAAAATGAATCCCACCAGCATTGGTTTAGAAATGGATCAAGACACCTTCTGCTCGAGTGCTCTCGGGCTGCTTATTTTACTCACACTAGAAAAGATGCGTCCACACTTGATGCAACGAACCAGACTAACTAACTAACGATCGCACCAGGGTTTGTTTTAATCAAACCAAACCTGACAAGTATAAACACAACCTTCAAAGATGAATTTTGAAGTCATGCGTCTGACAAAGGGCAGAAGCTTACAGATAAAAAAAAAAAAAAAAGGTTGATGTTGACCTCAGTTTGTGTCATTGTTTGTGTCCTGTGTTACTGTGTATGATTCTTGTCGGTCATTACAAGCATCCGATCTGAAAAGGTGTCAAAACTAATCCAATATCAAACAGTTTCAGACCAATATCAGCTATGATACAAATACTCAGTAGTGGATCGTGCATTCCTAATTAGAAGAGCAGAGCAGGCCAAGACTGAAGAAGCACTCAAATCTACCCAGCTCTTACAGCACCACTTAACAGTCACAGTAGTGATAATAAATTAAAAAATAAAAATATTTTAAAGATCCAGGATGTGTCCTGGGAAACTGGTTGGAAAATCTCAAATCACCAGGTATAATTACTACTTGCACAGGCTTGCAAGCTTGACATCACTGAGATGAATATCATCTATCCTGCCAGAGCCGCAACTGCCAGAACTTCACACAAAACATAAAATAGGTTGGATACCTCAAGTTTTGGCAAAGTTCACACATCAACACAAACCCTCTGCATTGAGCTAAAGTTCTCATACAAGATGAATGCACTGACATAAAGTGTAACAGTGGTAAAGGAACACAGTAGATTGCAATGAGAAGGTGCTCAACGTCCACATTTTCTTGACTAATCATCAAGCATGGCTTGGGTCTGATCACATCCTGTCCCTTGGCATTAACAAGGATCGTTTCCCTACACAATCACAGCCAGGCATTTCTCACAGCACTCCTCATTTTGAGGGACGAGCAGCTGACACAACGCAGCCCGCACACACAGCAGTGGCTCTTGCTGGGAGTTCACTTCAAAGCTTTGGTAGCCCTGACACACATTAAAATCCTCCAGGTCGAGCAGAAGCGCCACCACATCGCTAACAGATGCGAGGCGTCCCTGGTGGCGTTCGTACATAATATGAGTGGGAAGCAGTGGCTGGTTTTGCACGCTGATCTGGTAGAGGAAGTCCGACTCGATCTGTAGCACTGTGTCAGCCATGGGCGAGAGTTTGGAGCACTGGAAGAGCTGCAGGACAGGTCCTCTGGTCATCACACCCACCCAGTGTGCAGGGAGAGTTGTGCGACGCAGAGAGCTCAGCATCTCCAGAAGTCCTGAGTTCTGGCTTGAAACCTTCTCAGTACTGTCTGTCGGGCTGTGGCTCTGCATGCTCTGCTGTAAAAAAGCAACACACAAGCAGGGACTTGTTTTTGGTCAGCTGATTTAAAAAAAAATGCATGCAGTGACACAAAACAGATTACCTTGAGATTTAACAAAAAGGACAATACAGGAATATCAAGAATTACATTAAATTAGAAAATACAGGTATGTACCAGTGGCGATTTCTCTAAGACTGCAAGGGAAGCTCAGCTTCCCCTAAAATGTCCAAAATTAAATGGTCGAATATGTACAGGTGTGTTAACATTTCATTGACTACAAATGCGTTAGAACACGTATATCTCGAAGATGAGTTCGTTCAGAATCAGCTAATTATCACAAATCGACTCGATTTTCTTAACTTAACTCATACATTCCCGTAGCGTCAATGCATTTGCCCGCAGAAGCTGAGCGTCTCTTCACTTCTATGGGACTGCGTTGAGTTTTTTTTTTTTTATCCTCTGAAACTCGCCGGTCATTGGATAAATGCCTCAATTTTGTTCCTGCCCCCGGACGCTGAGCGTCTCTGGGGCTGAATGGGGCTGTGGGCGGGTCTGGACGCTGAGCTTCTGCAAGATGATTGGAGGATCAGTGGAAAGGCTGAATCCCGTTTTGATTGACAGCTCGTTTGAGTGCTACACCGTCACTTCTCAAACTCAAACTCAAAAGAAGCTTTATTGGCATGACAAATAGGGACATTCGTATTGCCAAAGCAATACACTTCATTAGTCACTTAATCACTAGGAGCTTCAGTCCCATCGCGGATTTTGCGAGTGAAGTCGAAAGACAAACTGCAACCCATTTCAGGCCATATTCTTGTAAAAGGAACAGAGGGCAGAATTTATGTGTAAATAAATTGACAAATTTTATGATGTAAGCCGACAATGAGCTTCCCCTCTTTGAAAGACCAGCAGCCGCCACTGGTATGTAGGTATGTAAAACTCTGATTCCGGTAGTGACAAATCATACAGCTCTGGATAATAAATGCACAAAATGTGTAGGTCAATAACCCCAGGAGACCCAAGCGATGATATCCCTGACAGAAAAAAAAAAGAAAATACGTTTTTAAAATTTTTTTGCTTTACTGAAAATTTTGGAAAATTCTTGCAAAAATGCAACGGTGGGTTATTGTCGATACAAAAATGTTGTATTTTGGATACAGTGATTACCTATTATAGTTAACATAAATAGATAACAATAATGTAATTTATAACAATTAGACAGAATATGAAATTATTTGTAAGTAACAGTAAAAAAACATGACATTTAATTTTTATTTCATATTCAATGTAAAAAAAAAATCCGTAATTGTATTTTATAATTCTAAAACTACTTGTGTGTGTTTTTTATGTATTAGAAGGATGGCATAGTATTTTTGCAAAGTAGTTCTCCAACAGGGACAGGAAATTAAAAAAAGTGAAACAGCTTTCCACCATTCATGTGCTTCTCATGTCCCTTACTCATGAAACTTAAAAAAGCAATTGTTGTGGTCATTGAAGGACAACCTAACATTACACTTAACGCATGCAGTAGTCGTACATCCATCATTGCAGTGATCACATCTGCCTCTTTTGTCCACCTTTATTGGCTAATGTCCCAAGCTATCCTTTTGGATGCCCGGGGGTGGGGGTGCGGTGGGGCATTCTGGCCATTTTGTTGGGGACACCTGAAACAGAGCCTATGTATCTGTGTATAGATCCAACAGATCAATATCACTCATGAATTGAATTAAAAATGTTTGTCCCATCGTGCAGTCTTCTCAACATGTGCACACACGCATGCATACACGCACACACACAACTGAAAATGTAATTTGAAAAGATTTGAGGACAAAAACATTTATAAGACAGTTATTATAGAATACTATAGAATACAGAATACTGTATAAGCTCAAATGTCCCTAAAACTAATATTATTGTCTGTAAAATAGTGTCATTCATTTGATATGAGTGTACTTTTCTGTAATTAAGTAATGTTGGTTTGATCATTTTTAAGCATAAATAGTTGTGACAATATTTATAAGAAATGTTGCAATTCTGCAACTGTGGGTCTCCTGGAGTCCTAAAGAGTATAAACTAGTTCTATCAAAATTTCTGTTGGCTTAATATTTACATTTATGACATTTAGTAAAATCTTTTATCCAAAGCAGCTTACAATTGTGTATGAATAGTCTATGACCTTACTAGTCCAGTACCTTAACCGCTAACCTACCTACTGACTTAAATGTTCTGCAAAGATTTCCTATATTTACGATAGGGCTGCATGATATTGGAAAAAACTGACATTTCGATTTTTTTTTTTCTGCAATATACAGTATATTGCGATATTACAAAAATTCAGGAATTTTCACCACATTATTAGTAATATTAATAATGGATGTATCTTACTCTAAATAAGGGGCTCATCTGTGAATAAGGGTGGTGTCTACAAGGGATACAAGAGATTACGGCAAGTTACATCTTTGTACTTGGTTGAAACTGAGCATTAAACTAAGAAAGCTTCAATATCACATGAGGGAATTAACATGATTGACAAAATGGGTCATTTAATATTTTATTTCACAATCCAAACCTCTTCAAGTAGTAAACATCATTAAAATAAAACATATAAATAAAAGAGCAGCTATACACAGATTCCCTGAGTGGTATACATAAGTACAACTTAAAATAAATGCAATTTGCTATAAAACGTAAAGCTATATTTAAATATAAAATCTCTCAGCCCGGTTGCGACGTTCTCACTTGTATGATCCTCTGGGAAAAATGCCGTTTGCAAACAGCGACTCTTCAGTTGGAAATCCTCATTAATAAAGTGGACGTTCAGACTTCCGTAGGGGTCCGTTGTCCGGCTGGACCACAAGTCTGTTGTAGCTGCATAATACTTCACTTGCGACAGCTCTGCTTCAACTTGTGCCTTGCATTTCTCGTATAACTCGGGGATGGCAACTTGAGAAAAATACGTGCGTGACGGTATTACATACCGCTTATCAAGCGACCGGATCATGTTTTTAAAACCCTCTTTGGTAACTGTGTTAACCGGCACCATGTCTTTCGCGAGGTGAAAAGTTATTGCATCTCTGATTTCTGTATGTCGTTTGGAACCTCTCTCATATGGTAAAACACTGGAAAAGACAAATCTTCACTTTCTGTCTTTTTCCCCTGTTGCTCGCTCATTTTCACTCTGTGCATCTAATACTGGAGTAAAATAAATGAAATCGGGCAGATAAAATCTGCCTCTGGTAGATATGTCATAGAAAATGAGAACAGTGTGAATTTTCGTTTTGTGTCAAGCAGCAAAAAAGTTGTAGCATGACGTATTTGATTTAATTTGTAGGGATGTCCCGATCACGTTTTTTTGTTCCCGATACCGATCCCGATGATTAATTTTGATCCCGATCCGATACCGATTCTCAAACCGATACTTGTATTTTCTAGATATTGGACTGGATAATACTGTTCACATAGTGCACACTTCAAGTACATTACAGTTATTCAAATTAATCCAATGTATATGTTTAACAACTAAATAGCTCTGCAGTGCTGAAGGGAAAAATGCTGCATCCAAGCTATTGCTTAATGTTTTTGTATTTTTACAAAATCAATCAAAATGAGTGAGATAATTAGTTTTACTTTAAACTTTACATTCAAAGAAAAAAAATGTTTAATGCAGTGATACACTAAAAATGAACAGAAATCTGTGTAGCAGTTTAACTTGAATATAAGAAAAAAAGTTACTTAAAAGCATTACAGTAAAACCTGAATACCAAAATAAAATGGAAAGGCTCTTTTGTTATGAAGGAAAGCCAGTTCTTAAAGTGCTTGTATTGTGACAATGGTTTGATGGACGTTTGTACACGAAGTGAGTGTGTTTTGACCCTTTAGGCCTTCCATAGAACATGAAATAGCGTGCTTGACTCAACTGTCGGCTATTCGGTACCGTAAGAGAAGAAGTTAATAAAGTGTTCTGCTCCCGACAATATGTGAATATACTGTGCATTTATTTCTTTATTAAACGAGTGCATCACTACGTTGTTTTGTAAACCGGTGTGATCCTTAACTCACACACACTCTCACACATGAACGCAGCTCTGCTCCCACCGCCTCGTGAAACGCTCACACTGCAGACGTTACACTTCACTGTTGGACTTGTTTTACTTTTCAATTTAAAGTATTTCCACACAGCGGACATGCTGACGTAACACAAAAGTTCGGGATTAAGATCGGGTTTAGTTAAGCCGATTCCGATCAATTAAAAAATGCCTTGATCGGATCGGGACATCCCTATTAATTTGCATTAAGTGACATCGCACGTCCTGCGATGTGACTATTGCGCATGCACACATCGCGATGACGATGCTGAAACGATATATCGTGCAGCCCTAATTTACGACATTAAGCGAACACTTTAGTCTGAATTGGCTAAATACAATTAAAGCAACTGAGGGTTAAGGACCTTTCTCAGGTGCCCAACCATAACAGTCTGTTGTCTGGACAGAATGTATCAACTTTATGTAGAGAATAAACTAAATATAAAACTGTACTAGGGGTGTCCAAACTTTTGCATATGACTAATGTAACAAGGTATACAATTAGTGCACTTATTTTAATTTAGCTCATAATATTGCTAAATATTGCTAAAATAAAAAATCGTCTTTGTACATTATAATTCAACGATTAAGGGAAAAAACTACTTATGTGAGATCCTCAAAAAAAACCGCTCGCCTCTTGGATCAACCACATGTGGCCGGCCACTGCGTGACCCACAAGTGTAGCTGTTGCTGAAACACTGGCACCACACTTCCAGGCTCCAACTTGCTCAAGTCACTCCGTTTACCCATATCTGGTAAATGTTGCCTCTTGCTGTGCAGTGCACACCTTATATGAGAGCCGATCACTTTATCAGTGATCATATGCCACCTGCCAGGTGTTCCTAATCCAGTGGTCATTCAGTGGAGATTCTAATAGTGAAAGTGATTTTAATGTTTACATGATGATTATTCTTCTGTAATAACTGACTACCCACCTCTTTGACTGGACTTATGTCAATGTGCACGACTGAAAACAATTTTTTCCTAATTAAGCTCTTTACCATATTATTAACAGGTTTAGGGATTATTAAGATTTTCTTCTTGTCCCATGTGCACACTACTACAAGGTTTTGCAAATTAATCCTAAATTCAAATTAAACCTAAATAACCAAACTTAAGCACAACTTGGACACATTATGAAAAGAGCCAATTCATTGAAAAAGACAATTATGCTTGGAAAAGCTGAAGGTAAAGGAGAAAGAAGATGGCTGGATGGATACAATTAGAGAAAGAATGAACAAGATAATAAAAGCTTGAAGACCTAAACAGAAGACAGGATGTTCTGGGGAAACACTATCCATATGATCACCAGGACTCTTATCAAGTTGACGACACTAATACCTTATAGGTATTTTTACATTCTTATGTACCACCCTAATAAAGTCAGGATTACAAACGTTTGTCTTACCTCTGGTGATGTATCCAGAGTCTGTGGTTCAAGCTGAGGTTCCGGTTCCTGATGTGCATCTGGAAGAATCTCTGGGGCTACCGTGTCCACCTCAACCAGTTCATATCCATTACTCCTTAGAAAATCACTGAGTCTCAGTGAGGCACCATTGCTGGTCAGGACCTCATTGATCTGCAGAGGGGGTGCTTTGTCTGGCACATCGCCCAATTGCAAAGGCACAGGAGTGTCTTGAATGACACTAAATTGTAGAGGTGCATGAGTGCCTGGCATGTCACTCAGCTGTAAGGATATGCCTGGTATGTTGCTCAGATGAAGGGGTGCATGAGTACCTGGCATGCCATTCAGCTGTTGAGCTGCATGCAAGGCTAGCATGTCACTCAGTCGTAGGGGTGGAGGATTGACTGAAACGTCATTCAGCTGTAGGTGTGTGGGGTTGACTGGAACGTCATTCAGCTGTAGGTGTGCGGGGTGGACTGGCATGCTGCAGGGCTGAATGGGAGCACCGTTACACATTGCTGAGCCCATTATCTGAGATTCCCCCACCAGACCTGGCACAGTGTATACCAACTCCTACACACAAAGACACAGAAATGTAGATAAATACAAACATTACAAAAAGAATGTCTAATTATTTACTTATTCATCTTTATTATTTACAGTTTTATCCTAGTTGGTCTGAAGCCTAGGGTACCAGTACAAAAATCCATTTCTTTATGCCATTCTATGGTAGATAAAAACACACAGTGAAAACCCAGATACGTAAAACTCAGAGGCAAGGATCTAACTCAGGTACCAATATCCTGGAGCGGTGCAGCACTCACACTACCTGATGTGCCGGGCAGCTAAACTATAGTAGTAAATATAATGCTATTAATAATACCAAAGTAACCAAGCAATTATTAATATCATAATCTTGTCTTAAAACTACATTTTCATACATACAAAATACTTGGTATGAGGCGCCCAGGTGGTGCAGTGGTATATTCCGCTAACACACCAGCAAATCTCGGCTCTGCTACCGGTTGGCTGGGTGCCATCTATCGGGCACAATTGGCAGTGCCTGCAGCAGACACAAATTGGCCACAGTGTCTGCTGGGTGGGGAAATGGCTGGACCAAGTGGGTGGGGTTTTCAAACGCCGTGCAAGGACCCTGGTAAGCAGACCACGGGCGCAAAGAAGCGGTCCGCTAGGACTGTGCATGCGTCGGAGGGCACTCCTCGAAAGCAATCATGTATCCACAGCAGCGAAAGACAAATTGACTACGCTACATCGTCCTATCAAAATTAATTAATTTTACATAAGAAGGTATAGTAGATTTGCATCTATACCCTCTTGAGACCCTGCGGTCACATATGAGGACATTACATTTTGGCTTTGTTATGCCTTATTCCTTGACCTGCTAAACTTAGACCGATTGTCCCCATTAGTGGACACTTTTGTCTGCCATCTAGTGGTAGCAAAAGTACTAGAAAACTAATAAAGTTTGTTTCTTTATTAAGATTTTAACATTATGTTTTACACTTTGGTTACATTCATGACAGAAACGGTAGTTACTCATTACACAAGATTCAGGTTATATCAAACACAGTCATGGACAATTCAGTGTCTCCAATTCACCTCACTTGCATGTCTTTGGACTGTGGGAGGAAACCAGAGCACCCGGGGGAAACCCACACGACAACATGCAAACTCCACAGAGAAAGGACCCGGACCGCCCCATCTGGGGATCGAACCCAGGACCTTCTTGCTGTGACAGTGTGCGACAGTGCTACCCACTGAGCCACCGTGCCGCCCAACTAATAAGGTTAAAAACAAAAGGAATAGAAAAAATGCATTGAAAAAAATCAAAGCTCGGGTCTCAGGAGGATACAGACTCCTTACACAAAACATGCCAAGTGTGCCATTACAACAGCTGAACGAATGGTCTTAAATGCTCAGGAAACTCTTAGCTGCATTTTAAGCAACTGTTTGCTGCACCATTTATGAACAATAACACAATAATAAAGTCAGATTAAAGTTACGACTACTAAACATTAGCCCACTCACGCTTAAGCTGTATATATCAATAAAATGATCACAAACAACTGTCATTGCAATTTGTCTAACCGCAACCTAGTCCTTTAAATGAAGCAGATCCTTCCAGATACAGTTATGTACACAAGCTGTCTTAATGAGCAGAATGATAAAAACATTGCTGAGTGGCATAAATGTATAGTTAACTCATTTGAAATGCTTGTATAAATATAGATCACTTTTAAAAAAAGATGTCTGCAGAAGTTCAGAAAATATGTATTTTATATTAGCTGGGCTCTAATGTCAGGCAACATCAGTATAAATGTGCTTACGTGGCTGTGAGGAAACTGCCTGGATTCCACCATCACTGGTTGATGATGACGACTTTCAAACACATCTGCATTAGTGACATTCTAAACCAGAGAGACAACAAGACAGCAACACGACAAACAACACAGTAAATAGCTGTGGCTAAGTGGCTCAGATACTCCGTCCAAAGTGTGCACTGTAAATAGATTGTTAGGGACCTGTGGTGCAGACCTCAAAAGCATGAGGATGAGTACCATTTAGGGTAGCAATAAAATAAAACCATCTAAGTCCTGTAACTGAGGCTTCCGTATCTACTTATCAAGTAAAAGTAAAAAAAATACAATAATTTCCTTCGGGATGAATAAAGTATCTATCAATTTGATCTATCTCTCTCTCGCTCTCTCAAAAAACTTGTAGTATGTATTTTTTATTGCCTAGGCTCCAATGTTTGGCAACGTCAGTGTAAATGTGCTTACGTGGCTGTGAGGAAACAGCCTGGATTCCACCATCACTGGTTGATGATGACGACTTTCAAACACGTCTGCATTAGTGCCATTCTAAACCAGAGAGACAACAAGACAGCAACACGACAAACAATACAGTAAATAGCCGTGGCTAATAAAACCGTCTAATTCCTGTAACTGAGGCTTCCGTGTAAGAGTAAAAAAATACTATCTATCTATCTATCTATCTATCTATCTATCTATCTATCTATCTATCTATCTATCTATCTATCTATCTATCTATCTATCTATCTATCTATCTATCTATCTATCTATCTATCTATCTATCTATCTATCCTATCCTATCCTATCCATCCATCCATCTATCCATCTATCCATCCATCTATCCATCCATCCATCCATCCATCCATCCATCCATCCATCATCTATCTATCATATATCCATCCATCCATCCATCCATCCACCCATCCATCCATCCATCTATCCATCCATCCATCTATCCATCCATCCATCCATCCATCCATCCATCCATCCATCCATCATCTATCTATCATATATCCATCCATCCATCCATCCATCCACCCATCCATCCATCCATCTATCCATCCATCCATCCATCCATCTATCCATCCATCTATCCATCTATCCATCCATCTATCCATCTATCTATCCATCCATCCATCCATCCATCCATCCATCCATCCATCCATCATCTATCATATATCCATCTATCCATCCATCATCTATCATATATCCATCCATCCATCCATCCATCCACCCATCTATCCATCCATCCATCCATCCATCCATCCATCATCTATCTATCATATATCCATCCATCCATCCATCCATCCATCCATCCATCCATCCATCCATCCATCTATCTATATCTAAAAAAAACGTAGCAGTATTTATATTGGCTGGGCTCTAATGTCAGGCAACGTCAATGTAAATGTGCTTACGTGGCTGTGAGGAAACTGCCTGGATTCCACCATCACTGGCTGATGATGACGACTTCCAAACACGTCTGCATTAGTGCCATTCTAAACCAGAGAGACAACAAGACAGCAACACAACAAACAATACAGTAAATAGCTGTGGCTAAGTTTTGCTGTGGAACAAACTCAACAGGCTACACAGATGCTCCGTCCAAAGTGTGCACTTTAAATAGATTGTTAAGGACTTATGGTGCAGACCTCAAAAGCATGAGGATGAGTACCATTTAGGGTAGCAATGAAACAAAACCGTCTGAGTCCTGTAACTGAGGTTTCCTTGTCTACTTAGCAAGTAAGAGTAAAACAAATACAATCATGTGCTTACGTGGCTGTGAGGAAACTGCCTGGATTCCACCATCACTGGCTGATGATGATGACTTTCAAACACGTCTGCATTAGTGCCATTCTAAACCAGAGAGACAACAAGACAGCAACACGACAAACAATACAGTAAATAGCCGTGGCTATTGGCTGTGGCACAAACTCAACAGGCTACACAGATTCTTTGTACAAAGTGTGCAATTTAAATAGATTGTTAAGGACTTATGGTGCAGACCTCAAAAGCATGAGGATGGGTAGCAATGAAATTAAACCACCTAATTCCTGTACCTGCTTGTTTCCTCTGTGCCACTACCAAGAACTAAATGATTCAATTTGAGTCTTACATGTCTATTTAGCAAGTAAGAGTAAAAATGATAAAATAATTTCCTTTGGGATAAATAAAGTATCCATCTGTCTATCTATCCATCCATTCATCCATCTATCTCTCTCTCTAAAAAACTAGTAGCAGTATTTATATTGGCTGGGCTCTGATGTCTGGCAACGTCAATTTAAATGTGCTTACATGGCTGTGAAAAAACTGCCTAAATTCCACCATCACTGGCTGATGACGACTTTCAAACACGTCTGCATTAGTGCCATTCTAAACCAGAGAGACAACAAGACAGAAAACTCAGATAGAAACAATCTGTTCAGTGCAGTAGAACACTGCAAAAGGTTTCTGACACATAGAGCATTTTCTACAGTATTGAAACATATCACTGATCAGCCATAACAATAAAACCACCTCCTTGTTTCTACACTCACTGTCCATTTTATCAGCTCCACTTACCATATAGAAGCACTTTGTAGTTCCACAATTACTGACTGTAGTCCATCTGTTTATCTACATACTTTTTCAGCCTGCTTTCACCCTGTTCCTTAATGGTCAGGACCCCCACTGGACCACCACAGAGAAGGTATTATTTGGGTGGTGGATCATTCTCAGCACTGCAGTGACACTGACATGGTGGTGGTGTGTTAGTGTGTGTTGTGCTGGTATGAGTGGATAAGACACAGCAGCGCTGCTGGAGTTTTTAAATACTGTGTCCACTCACTGTCCATTTTATTAGACACGCCTACCTAGTCGGTCCACCTTGTAGATGTAAAGTCAGAGACGATCGCTCATCTATTGCTGCCGTTTGAGTTGGT
Organism: Trichomycterus rosablanca; assembly: GCF_030014385.1. NCBI lineage: Eukaryota > Metazoa > Chordata > Actinopteri > Siluriformes > Trichomycteridae > Trichomycterus > Trichomycterus rosablanca. The sequence continues at coordinate 30,418,930 of NC_085994.1, read as the reverse complement.
CATTTTCTAGACCTTCATCAGTGGTCACAGGACGCTGCCCATGGGGCACTGTTGGCTGGATATCTTTGTTTGGTCGACTATTCTCAGTCCAGCAGTGACAGTGAGGTGTTTAAAACCTCCATCAGCATTGCTGTGTCCACTCATACCAGCACAACACACACTAACACACCACCACCATGTCAGTGTGGTCCTGATCATTGAAGAACAGCATGAAAGGGGGCTAACAAAGCATGAAGAGAAACAGATGGACTACAGTCAGTAATTGTAGAACTACAAAGTGCTTCTATATGGTAAGTGGAGCTGATAAAATGAACAGTGAGTGTAGAAATAAGGAGGTGGTTTTAATGTTATGGTTGATCGGTGTATGTCCTTTACAAGGGTATGTTCATTTTTTTTCTTTTTAGGTTTTACATTTTTATGGCTTGCAAGTTGGTTTACTAGATTATTAGCTAGCAAGCAAGAACTTTGATGGAATCAAACTGATATAGACTGTAGCGAACTAAACAGTTTATCAACTTCCACCTACAGAAACCCTAAAGGTAATTTTTAATTATTCATTATTTATCATGTGACACAGCAAACATTTTAAAATACAGTCGAATCCGGTTAATCGGACCACATCGGGACGCGATCGTTTTGGTCCTAATAACCGGCTGGTCCGATTACACGAACATGTCCTATGTTACAAGGAATTATAGTGGAATGATAGCTTTCTCGTGTAGACTTTAATCGTGATTGACAGGAGGGAATTCCTTGCACGTGTTGCCGGACACTCTTGTTTACGCTTGACTTCATTTCGCCGAAAAGCGGAGATGCAGATGGATCCAATAACCACGCTGCTGGCTACTGGGTGCTTCGTTGTGGGAAAGAAAGTGGTGGGCGTGTTCACCTCCCGCTGGTTTTGCTCTTGTCAACACAACTTTTCGGATTTCCTGACCTTTGATAAAAGCATAAATTCTCCCGGGGAGCCCAGGAATCCTCCCATATCTCGCTGACCCGCTTTGCATCCGCTCTAAGCGGCGACTTGTGGCTTCTTTTTCTTATTCGCTCTCACGTTCTTTGGTCCGATTAAACGGAATTTTGGTCCAAATAAGCGAATAACATTACACGTACATAATAGGATTTGTTTCGGTACTTTAGGATTCGGTCCGAATAAGCGGCTGGTCCGATTAACCGGTGGTCCAATTAACCGGATTCGACTGTACTTTAAGTTGTTTTTACCCATTTTAGAACCAGTTAGCAGTGATTTATGACACATGACACTAAAACACTGAACTTGAATCTGACTCAGCAGCTCAACTTGCAATTTATATTTTCAGGGTCACTAGCAGGAATGAAATTACACATTTTCTCTACTTTCTGTAAAACAGCACTTCATACATTTCTAACCAAACATTACATTCTTTAAATAATTTTTAAACGAGTCTGTGGATGAATGCTTAGCTATTGTTAAAGGATCCTGCATTAAATTAAGTGTAATGGTGTAGCTGCTGTTCCTTCTTTAGCTTCTTATGTGTTGGTGTGTCCACTACTTACAATGGTAAGCCACATACTGAACACAACACTGCCTTATACTGAAGATATTACAACATCAAACAATACGGTGACATTTACTTTAAGGCTTTATACAAATGCTTTCAAAGGCTGAGCATTAGGAATGGGGGTCATTAAACGATGTGACTTTTTAACTGTGTGACTTCCACTTTAAATTTAAACAGGTGGGGTCATTGTTTAAGAATGAGTAAGCCAGGTGCATGGCTGGCACAGCAGTCTTTTACGCCAGTCCACAATGGCATCCCCACCTAGATTTGAGTTTCAGTGGTGCAAAATTAGGGTTGCAACTGAGTAATCGCCACTGATGGTGTTGATGCTAAAACTAAGCACAATATAATAGTAATATACAACCCCAAATCAAAAAAAGTTGGGACGGCATGGAAAAAGCAAATAATAAAAAAAAAACAGAGTTTCTTACATTTACTTTGACTTTTATTTAATTGCAGACAAGATGAACCTAAGATATTTCATGTTTTATCTGGAATGCTGATTCATCTGACCACAATACACGTTTCCACTGTGTGATGGTCCATCCTAGATGCCTCTGAGCCCCAAGAAGTCGAAGCCACTTCTGGACATGAACATAAGGCTTCTTTTTTGCACAGTAAAGTTTTAAGTGGCGTTTGTTTTTGTAACTCTGTAGTGGAGTGCTTGACAAAGGTTTGCCAAAGTAATCCCTCACCCATGTGGTTATAGCAGCTATTGTTGAGTGGCGGTTCTTGATGCAGTGCCATCTAAGGGATTGAAGATTACAGGCGTTCAGCTTAAGTTTGTGCCCTTGGCCTTTACGCACTGAAATTCCTCCTGATTCCTTGAATGGTTTAATGATATTATGCACTGTAGAGGGAGAAATATGCAAATCCATTCCGATCTTTCTTTGAGGTACATTGTTTTTAAACATTTCAATCATTTTCTCACACATTTGTTGACAAACTGGAGATTCTCTAAACATCTTTGCTCATTAAAGACTCAGCCTTTCCTGGATGCTGCTTTTGTACCAAACCATGATTACAATCACCTGTTTAAAATTGCCTCAGTCCCAACTTTTATTGGAATGTGTTGCAGGCCTGAAATGCAGGAATGAAGGTTTATTAATAAATGAAATAAAGTTGAGCAGATAATATATGAAATATCTCAGGTTCATCCTGTCTGCAATCAAATAAAAGTCAAAGTAAATGTAAGGAACACTGCATTTTGATTTTATTTGCATTTTCCATACTGTCCCAACCTTTTCTGATTTGGGGTTGTAGTAGTAGAGGTTATTTTATGACTCTTTAAATTATAACACATTAAATGAGATTTACCGCTGGTATTAATGAAAAAACAACACAGTATATAGCTAAAAGGTTAGTTCTTTTGCGACACAAACACAACAGGCTACACAGATGCTCTGTCCAATGTTTGCACCTTAAAAACCTTGTTAAGGACCTAATGGTGCAGCCCTCAAAAGCATGTAATAGGATGTAAAACCATTTAGGGTAGTAATGAGATAATACTGTCTAATTCCTGTAGTTGCTTCTTTCCTCTGTTCCACCACCAAGAACTATATGATTCAAAGTAAATAAAAAAGGCCAGAGATAAAGACAGAAAAGTGCTTTTTTTATATCTCTGGCTGTCTAGTGCAGAAAAGAATGCTGGTTATTTGCAGCTTATGGCATCACTTGTTCACTTAGCAAGTAAGAGTAAAAAACTGATACCAATTTCCCCCTCTACATAAATACAAAGCAGTTTTAAAAACTGTGCATCTGCAGCAATTGTCGAAGCTTCTAAGAGAAATGTATTTTAAATATGAGTCTAACCTGAATGTAGCTGCTGGAGTAGAGTTCCTCAGACTCGTAAAAACCATTGCTGTTATAATCATCTGCTATATATGAGTCCTGAAAAAAAGAACAGTGATTAATTCAAATGTAATCATTTTACCATTTAATGAAAAGAGAAAGAGAGACATATTACACTTTTTTAATAGTGTGCTTTTAATACTTACATTAAATATCTCTATCTTTCTTTTGTTTACTTGGTAACTTTAAAATGAAACTACATTAAACAGCACGGGGTGTTAAGCACCTTACTAAGGTGTAATCCCGCACCCACAATATTACAGAATGAACCCAACTGCAGAACAATACCACAAAACACTGAAATAATAAATAAATATTTAAGACATTTAACAGATGCTTTTAACCAAAGTGACTTACAACTGTGACCCTGTACATTCCAAGGATTGAGGGTCAAAATAGGGGCTTGAATTTGTGACCTTCTGATTACTAGTCCTGTACCTTAAGCACTAAGATACTCCTGTTCTTAATACTTAAGAACAAGGTTATAAAACTAGTAGCGTGCTTGTCTGGCACAGAGGTCTAATGCACTAGCATTCCACAGCTGAGATTCAAGTTCAAATCTCAGATGTGCCACTGGCCTGGCTAAACGTCCAACAGACACATTTGGCAGTGTTTGTATGGGAAGTTAAATAAGGGATTCTCCTGTCTGCTGCTGCGTAAAAGCCATCCCCGTGATTGGCTGAGGTGGCGACTGGAAGGTGGGGAGATTAAGGCAAGGATTAGTGTGTCTCTTAGTCTGTGAAAAGCTCTGTGCGAGGCTTCACCGCTGACTGGTGTATAAGAAGTGGCCATTTCGTACTGTGTATTTGTCAGAGGATGTGTGAAAGTAATCAGCCCCACTGGTGCTAGAGGTAGGGGATTGTGACTGTAATATAGAACTGGAAATGACTACACTGGGACGTGCAGTATTTAGACGGCCAGTGATAGCTCAGTGGTTAAGGTACTGGACTAGTAAACAGAAGGTTGCCGGTTCAAGCCCCGCCACCACCAAGTTGCCACTGTTGGGTCCTTGAGCAAGGCCCTTAACCCTCAATTGCTCATTGTGTAAGTCGCTTTGGATAAAAGCGTCTGCTAAATGCTGAAAATGTAAATGTAAATGTAAAAACCCATCTTTTCCAACTGGCTTTTGAGTGACCCAGAACTGTGCCACATGCATAGCGTTTTCATATTTGTAATGTGTATTCTTATTTGTATGTATTTTTTCTCTCTTTATTTTTTATTGTACAGTGCCCTTGGGTGACATGAAAGGCGCTTTTCAAATGAAATTTTATTATTATTATTATTACCAGTCCAGAGACAATTCACTCTTTGCAATGTGAACACCAAGGAACATGGAACACAAAGGAACAAACTTATGGCATCTAAACACTCATCCAAGAAATCAGACAGTGGAGCTCAGAAAATCAGTACTGTGCTGTCAAAACACCTACTTGCCACTGCAACAGCGACTCCTGCTCCTACATACCTTATCCTCCTTACGACAACTGCTAGTGGTTATACAATGGTGTGGGGAATGTTTGATTATTGCTGACCATGTGCATCTGACCATAATTAACCATCTTATTATGGCTACTTATAGCATGAAATTGTGCCCTGTCAGAAAGCACAAGTAATTTCACTTATTTTATAAGAAGTATAAGTTTGGTGTACTTGAATTGCCTCATCAGCCACCATAACAAAATTCAGTTGGGGATGTTCCAGATTTGCAGCAAGAATGTGCAGCTCAGATGGCAAATCTGCAGCAATTACATAATGGACCAGAATTTTAAATGTTTAAACACCTTTTTTTAAACATCACCAAACCTCTATGAGATCTTAAAATAAAAAATAATTTAGAGCGAAATCAATTTGGTTCTATGATAGCATTTCAAAACATGTGCACTCCCTTTTGAAATGTAAAGAGTAACATTTTTCATATTATTATTATTTCTATACACTGATCAGCCATAACATTAAAACAACCTCCTTGTTTCTACACTCACTGTCCATTTTATCAGCTCCACTTTGTAGTTCTACAATTACTGACTGTAGTTCATCTGTTTCTCTACATACCTTTTTAGCCTGCTTTCACTCTGTTTTTCAATGGTCAGGACCCCCACAGGTATTATTTAGGTGGTGGATCATTCTCAGCACTGCAGTGACACTGACATGGTGGTGGTGTGTTAGTGTGTGTTGTGCTGGTATGAGTGGATCAGACACAGCAGCGCTGCTGGAGTTTTTAAATACCGTGTCCACTCTATTAGACACTCCTACCTAGTTGGTCCACCTTGTAGATGTAAAGTCAGAGACGATCGCTCATCTATTGCTGCTGTTTGAGTTGGTCATCTTCTAGACCTTCATCAGTGCTCACAGGACGCTGCCCACGGGGCGCTGTTGGCTGGATATATATATATTTTTTTTTTTTTGGTGGACTATTCTCAGTCTAGCAGGGACAGTGAGGTGTTTAAAAACTCCATCAGTGCTGCTGTGTCTGATCCACTCATACCAGCACAACACACACTAACACACCACCACCATGTCAGTGTCACTGCAGTGCTGAGAATCATCCACCACCTAAATAATACCTGCACTGTGGTGGTCCTGGGAGAATCCTGACCATTAAAGAACAGCATGAAAGGGGGCTAACAAAGCATGCAGAGAAACAGATGGACTACAGTCAGTAATTGTAGAACTACAAAGTGCTTCTATATGGTAAGTGGAGCTGATAAAATGGACAGTGAGTGCAGAAACAAGGAGGTGGTTTTAATGTTATGGCTGATCGGTGTATGTTGCCCAGCCCTACAGCCTTTTAAAATTTTACCACAGGGACTGACAGTTAAGTGAACATAAACTTAACAAAAACACACTTATTAAATTTAAACCATCAAAATCCATCCTTTATGTGTTCATGTATAAACAAAAAAGTTGGAATCACCTGGACCAGGTCACCTGTTCCTCCATCTTCAAAAATAGGCTCTATCACATCGTCGTACTTCACTCGTCTAAGAGAACGTCCCCATTTCCTCCTCCTGCTCCTCTGTCCTCTCTTGCCAGGACGCCAGACCTCTTCATCCTTGTCATTTTGGTCCTCATTTAGACTGACATTTCTGTTCCACAGTCGATGTTTCAGTTTCCTTCTTGCCAAAGACCTGCTACGCTTTCGAGAATTCTGGTCATCTTTTTCTGCTTCCATCAAGGCAGCACGTTTGGTGAAATAAACTGACCCTATCTAAAGAAACAGGGAACAAATGGATGTAAAATTGATCCGTTCGTTCAGCACATTTTATTCAATGATTTATTAGGAGTTTAATGATACACCAAAATCACTGTTTGATTTGACATTAGCTCATGATTATACTGCATTAAATTTAAAGTAAGAAAAAATACAACATGCATTTTTCTTATCTGTTAACACAAAAGAAAAAGACAAAAAGGAGAAAAGAAGCACTGCAATTACAAATACCAGATCTATAAGCACTTGATGCACTCTCTGACTTTAATATGGCTGTGACACAATTAGCCATGCAACTTAAATGCTAGAGCAAATGTCCACAATAAATGTAAAGGCTCATACCACACCGACAAGACATAACATTATGACCACTAACAGGTAAAGTGAATAACACTGATTATCTCTTCATCATGGCACCTGTTAGTGGGTGGGATATATTAGGCAGTAAGTGAACATTTTATCCTCAAAGTTGATGTGTTAGAAGCAGAAAAAAATGGCAAGCGTGAGGATTTGAGCGAGTTTGACAAGGACCTAATTGTGTTGGCTAGACGACTGGGTCAGAGCATCTCCAAAACTGCAGCTCTTGTGGGGGGTTCCCGGGCTGCAGTGGTCAGTATCTATCAAAAGTGGTCCAAGGAAGAAACAGTGGTAAACCGGCAACAGGGTCATGGGCAGCCAAGGCTCATTGATGCACGTGGGGAGCAAAGATTGGCCCTTTCAGCAGGATAATGCGCCCTGCCACAAAGCAAAAAAGGTTCAGTTTGAGGTGTTGACCTCCAAATTCCCCAGATCTCAATCCAATCGAGCATCTGTGGGATGTGCTGGACAAACGAGTCAAATCCATAGAGGTCCCTCCTCACAACTTACAGGAGTTAAAGGATATGCTGCTAACATTTTGGTGCCAGATACCACAGCACACCTTTAGGGATCAAGTGGAGTCCATGCCATGAGGGGTCAGGGCTGTTTTGGCAGCAAAAGGGGGACCAACACAATATTAGGAGGTGGTCATAATGTTATGCCTCATTGGTGTATATTTAGTGCACAGCTGCAGAAAATAAGAAAATACACTGCTCAAACATTAAGGGAACACTTAATCATCACAGTATAACACCAAGTCAGCATACACGATTGTGAATCAATTTTACCTGCTTTGGTGCAAAAGAAAGTGAGAACAGGTGCATCTGAACTGCAAGACAACTCTGCAGGTGGTGGCCACAGACAATTACTCCCTCACTATACTTTCTGGCTAATTCTTTTCTAGTTTTGTGTTTTCCTAGTGTCCTTGTCACTACTGGTAGCATGAGGCGGTAGCTGTTGCCCATTCAGGTTGCACAGGTAGTTTAGTTCCTCCAATGTAGCACATCTACACGTGTAATTGCAAGAAGGTTTGTTGTGTGGGCAGTTCCTGGATAAGGAAGACACTGGTGTCACTGACTGGCCCTCACTTTCCTAAGACCTGAATCCAATGGAGATCCTCTGGGACATTACGTATAGGTTGCGCCACAGACTGTCCAGGATGAGATCCAGGTCTGTGACGAGGATCAGAGGCCTGTATACAGGCACGTGAAGGCTATGCACACTACTGAGTCACATTATGAGTTGTGATGAAATTCATGAAAATCAGATCAGTCTACTGATTTTAAATTTAGGTCTTGATTTCCATTAACTGTTGTTATGTCATTTTGTTCTCAACAGTAAAGATTTTTAACTAGAAGCTTTCATTTATCCAGATTTGATGTGTAATTTAAGTGCTTCCACTTATTTAATTTGAGCAGTGTATTTGAAATATTGCCTGTGCTCATATACAATCTATATACAAAGTGTCCTCAGGTGTCCGAAATGCATTTGTAATACTCCAAAACAGAAAAAGTTGGGACAGTAAGGAAAATGCAAATGAAATAAAAATGCAGTGTTCCTTAGATTTACTTTTAATTGATTGCAGACAGTTTAAACCTGTGATATTTCATTTTTTGTCTGGTCAACTTCATTTCATTTATTAATAAACATCCATTCCTGCATTTCAGGCCTGCAACACATTCCAAAAAAGTTGGAATGGGGACAATTTAGGGCTAGTAATGAGGTGAAAAAACTAAATAATGATGTGATTCCAAACAGCTGATTGTAATCATGGTTTGGTACAAAAGCAGCATCCAGGAAAGTTTTTGATGAGCAAAGATGATCAGAGGATCTCCAGTTTGTCAACAAATGTGTGAGAAAACTATTGAAATGTTTAAAATGCATATTTCTCCCTCTACAGTGCATAATATTATCACGATTCAAGGAATCGGGAGGAATTTTAATGCGTAAAGGCCAAGGGCTGAACGCCCATGATCTTCGATCCCTCAGACGGCACTGCATCAAGAACCACCACTCAACAATAGCTGATATAACCACATGGGTGAGGGATTACTTTGGCAAACCTTTGTCAATCACTACAATACAGACTTTTTCTTTGGAAAAAATGGACACTGTGTCCTCTGGACCAAAGGCAAAAAGGACCATCCAGACAAGTCCAAAAGTCAGGGTCATTTAAGTCAAAACATCTTTTAAGTGTGGTGAAAAGGAATGGCAACATTACAAAAAGTGGTAAATGCTTTACTGTCCCAACTTTTTTGAAATGTGCTGCAGGCCTGAAATGCAAGAATGGATGTTTATTAATAAATGAAATGAAGTTTACCAAACAAAACTTCTCAGGTTCATCCTGTCTGCAATTTATAGTCAAAGTAAATGTAAGAAACTGTTGTTTTTTTATTTGCATTTTCCATGCTGTCCCAACTTTTTCTGGTTTGGGATTTGAATAATACACAGACTTGAGATTTCATGACACATAAGATCATAACTTTTCTACAATGCATAGTTAAAATTTAACAGAGCAAGAATTCCTATAAAAATGTGTAAATATCCATGTACAGTAATGCAACAAATAATTTGAATATATTGACAGATTTTTAAGTTTTTTGTTTGTATTTTCCCCCTTTTCTACCTACCTGGTCATTTTAAATTCACCTGTTGCACAGGCACAGTCAACAAGGCAGGACAGATGTTTGATAGTGTAGCCAATATTCAAACAGTGGTGGTTGGTTAGCACATTAGACTGCTCCGCCAACTAAGCACCCCATTGGCTAATATTCTGAACACAATCAAACACAAACTTGAACTCGGCGGAAAACATCTTTTACCTGAAGACGAGACCGAACCTGGCACTGGCGAAATCGACATTTCTGCCTTAGCTTGTTCGGGCCCCCATTTTTGGTCTTGTCGAGGCAGAAATCGCATTTCCTGCAGTCATGCTCACGAAGACAGGCCTTACACCGACCACACATCCGTCGCTTGCGCTTCCTTGGTCCATACTTCAATCAAGGAACAAGAGAAGAAAACTTTAAGTGTTTGCAATTTTTATGCATAATTTTATTTTACACTAAAAGTGTATTTTATTAAAAGCTGTCATGTCTATAAATGCTTCATTTTTCAAATAAAAACCAGAAAGTATTTTTTATTTATACATTTCTTATTTTTACATTTATTTTTCTTTACAAAAATACTGTACAGTGGCCCAAAAAGAAGTCAGTACTGTAACATGTAAGTTACCTCATCATTATCAAAAGCTTCGGGTATGTCATCATTTACATCGTAATATTTTTCATCATCATCTTCACTTTCCTGCAACACATAAAAACAAACATTTACAATAGAAACCGCAGAAATCTTTATTACAATAAAACTGATTAGGTTTATTGTACATTTACATCTCAGATTACATCAAAAATCTAATCACAAAACATGCTGATTCAATCTTAAAAAACCAATTTATCTAATAAATATTTTAAAATTACATTTTAGAAACAACAAACATTTTTAAAATAAATATTTTTCAATATTATCAATAAACAAATTACTTTAAAATCTAACCAACATCTAACTTTGCTGAATTTAAAGGCTAAGCACCAGCTAATATTGAAATTTTAAACACATACATGCATCGAAAGTTGAGTTCCTAACTTGTGATTATTGATAGTTAGAAAACATTTTTTTTTACAAATTCAAGGAATACGGCTTAAAATTCTGATGTTTTGCGTCGCTCGCGGTGTTCGGATTCTGTCACAGGCGTCGCACGTGTGACGTAGATGGTGGACAACAACTCAAGAAGTTGAATGGAAGGCGATGCAAAATGATTAAAAGCTGCGCTGTGTTTGGCTGCAATAATTCAATTCAACACCAACACCGATTTGATATTATCGCCAAATATATAAATATTATATATCTAGATAGATATATAGATGAGGCAGCTTTAGGACAAATCAAATGCGTGTTTATTGGTAAATACTGAACAGAGCAGGAATGCGCTATAAGGATGCGCGTCTTTTCTCTATTAAAAAAGGTTTAAATTTAGCTTCTATCCTAGGCTAGATATACACTGTAAAACGAAAAAAAAGTGTTTAGGCTAAATATTTTAAAAGCACTAATCTGATCAAAATATGGTATACATAAAAATAGAATAAAGGCTGAAAGACCTTAAACCTGCGTTATCATGCGCGCTAAACCAACACATTCACCTGATGTGGTTTCAGAGAGGATCTGAGCGGGGTAGCGATGTTCCCCTCAGCACTAAATCTCTCTCTGATGGTGCTCGGTGCACTAATACACACCTGTACTGTACCTGCATGCATACTTTACAGAGCAGAGCAAATCTAGCCTGGTTATCGCGCCAATATTACCCATCTATTTAGTAGGTATAATTAACATAACAATATATACTACATTTTAAGTTATTATTCGTTTCAATACATTTTTATTCAACGAAAAAATACATTTCAATCATTCCAGCAAGAGAGTGTCTGCAGGCTGCAATGCCATATTAACCGTCATTAAGTGTTTTAGAACGCCGAGGCTGTTTAAATATAGTCTATATTACAATTATTTTATTGAGTGTGAACCATTAATAAACTTGCCTATAATTACTGTTGCCATTGTTTCCATTTTAAAACACAAAGCCTGACACTCAGAAAGAAAGAAAGAAAGAAAGAAAGAAAGAAAGAAAGAAAGAAAGAAAGAAAGAAAGAAAGAAAGAAAGAAAGAAAGAACGTTATACAGGCACCCCCACTGTCACTGCAGATTAATCCTCTTCATTAAATTCAGAAATAGCTTCGGAATCTGAAAAACCAGCACTGGAAAATTCGCTGTCCAAGTCAGTCATAACGGTGTAGTAGTACACTGTTGTCCACCAGTGACGTCACGCTGCAACTTCCTGGAATTTCCGGAGCGACCTCGGGTTTTTCCGTCAATTTACTTGAAATCGTCGATTTTTGAGTGAATTAAACAAGTTATTTACATTTTATTCACGTGTATGGTTTTTAACTAGCTAAAATAATGTGAAATATTTAGAGAGGTCCATTAGGTGGTGCTTAGCCTTTAAAGAAAAACTGTAATATGTGTAATATATTTTATGTTTATTTTTCCCACTGTGTTAGTTTCAACTAATTGAGTGGACACAGTATTTAAAAACTCCAGCAGCGCTGCTGTGTCTGATCCACTCATACCACACACTAACACACCACCACCATGTCATTGTCACTGCAGTGCTGAGAATGATCCACCACTAAAATAATACCTGCTCTGTGGGGGTCCTGACCATTGAAAAAAGTATGTAGTGAAATTGATGAACTACAGTCAGTAATTGTAGAACTACAAAGTGCTTCTATATGGTAAGTGGAGCTGATAAAATGGACAGTGTGTGCAGAAACAAGGAGGTGGTTTTAATGTTATGGCTGATCGGTGTATGTGTCAAGTATTTAATATTAGTTCTTATAAAATAATAATATTTTTATAGTCTCACCTTATTTACAGTTCCTAATGACTTTCCTCCCTTTTCCTGTTGAGCATTCAATCTAGGTGATTTCTGCAACATTAAAGTATGCATAACACAACAGCCAAAGTCAGTACAGTACAATGTTAAACAGTAAAATGTATATCTGATATGTACAGTACAGGCCAAAAGTTTGGACACACCTTCTCATTCCTGTGGTTTTTCTTATTTTTTTTTACATTTTCTACATTGTAGATTAATACTAAAGACATCCAAACTATGAAGGAACACATATGGAATTATGTAGTAAACAAAAAAGTGTTAAACAAACCAGAATATGTTTTATATTTTAGATTCTTCAAAGTAGCTATCTTTTGCTTTAATGACAGATTTGCACACTCTTTGAAATTTTCTCAACCAGCTTTATTAGGTTTCCACCTGGAATGGTTTTCAATGAATGTTTGTGCCTTGTCTAGAGTGAATTTTTGGAATTTGTTGCTTTTTTAATGTGTTTGAGACCATCAGTTGGGTTGTGCAGAGGTAGAGTTGGTAAAATATAAAACATATTCTGGTTTGTTTAACACTTTTTGGTTCACTACATAATTCTTCATAGTTTGGATGTCTTCAGTATTAATCTACAATGTAGAAAATAAAAATAATCAAGAAAAAACATTGAAGAGAAGGTGTGTCCAAACTTTTGGCTGGTGTGTCCAAACTTTTGGCCTGTACTGTATATCTGGATTCTTTCTGGATTTTTCCTCTTTTATAACCCAATCTAGTCATTTCCAATTCCAGATTGTGAATCCGCTGCCCCAGTCTGATTAAAAAGAGTCAGATCACCATATGTCCCCTAAGTCACGTGTCCAATCTGTGGCTGCTACTCATCAACTGCCAGTGTTTGGTTCCCACAGAGTCGATACAGTGTCCATACATTGTATGGACAGTCATAGTAAGGTCCATGTGACCCCAATCCACAACCCCCCCCCCCCCCCCCCCCCACACTCAGACACAGATGCCCAGTTCAATCCTGAAGATCGCTTATCGCAGTGGCAGCAGAAAAAGAGTCCGTCTTAACTTCCCTCACTGAAAAGTAGTCAATTGTATTTGTGTGGATACAAAGTGGCTCAGTTCACACACTCTGCAGTGGTGTGCTAGAGATGACTACACCACCCGAGCACCCATAAATATCTGTTTAAACATACACAAGTTAGTACTAAAAAGCACGGACAACCCCTGCTTCATCAGCCATGACGAGCTAAACGGCTAGTTTGTGAAGGAGCAGCAGTGTCACATCACAAAGCATTGGGCACCATTAAAAAACTTAATGTTACTACTGTTAACCTAGAAAGCTATTTACACCCAAATTTTTTGTTTAATATCTGATTTTTTTCTATTTATTTATGCTGCATTTTCTCCCATTTTTCTTCAGATTTTTAGCGTAGTCAATTTGTCTTCCGCTGCTGGGGATCCCTGATTGCATTTGAGGAAGGTATATTCCCTTTCTTTTTCTGCTAATTAAAGTTCTTGCACAGCGTTAGAAGACCCCACCCACATAGTCCGGTCATTCCGCCCTAGCAGACACAGTAGCCAATTAGTGTCTGCTGCAGGCACTGCCAATTATGCCTGCTAGATGGCGCCCAGCCGACCTGTGGCAACAACGAGTTTCGAACCAAGGAGTTCAGAATCTCGGTGCTGGTGTGCTAGCGGAATATCCCACCTGGGCGTCAATATCGGATATTTTTAATTCATTAATTTATTTTGTGCTCTCCAGTCAGATTCCATTTCTGTTATAATTACAGATACACACTGATACAATTTTCTTATATTTTTTAATAATATTAAAATGCTCCATTTTTATAAGAGCATCTACTTATAACCTATACTAATCAGATACTGACATAAGTGGTTCTGCCCAAGATCCTGTTATATGTATATAGATATATATAGATCTATCGAGCATGTTGATAATGTGACAATTACTTTATGACAATTACTTTAGGACAATTGTTATTGTGCATTATCTGTATCAGGTACCAGTCTAGTGTTTTGAGACTATTTTAGCCCTTTAGAATATAATTATTTTAAATATACTCATGTGAAATTTAAAAATATATCAAAAATATTTCTTTAAATTAGGGTTTATGATACTAGTGTTAACTCAAAATAGTTAGTTATAGTTTTGTACTTACAAAAGAGGGGCTTTTCGTCCTTGAGGAGGGAAAATTCTTCTGAAAAACAAGCACAAACTCTTGCTTTTCAAACCTCTATGGCAATAATACATTTATTGTAAATCAATAATCAGTATCAGTAAAAAGTAGACAAGGACCTTTAGAACATACCTACCAGCAAGTTTTCTTTTTTAGATTTTCCAAGCACCCATTTATCCTTCCCCACCTTAAAAGACATCACATCATATAAATCACACAAACATACACACTAAATATAAAATAAAATTAATACATTAAAATAGAATTCAATATAAACAGATCACTAAATTACACATGGTAAATGTTTTATTTGCACAGCACACAATTGCAAATATATAAACTGCACCTAATATGCAATAATTACATTTCATTTTTATTTTATTTTATTTGAACTACGTCAACATGTTTTGTGTAATGCTTGTGAAGTTTGTGAATTGCTGCTGTATCACTGCAATTTCCATTTGGGAATCAATAAAGTAATAAATCAACCAATCAATAAATGAGCACTTTTATTTTTAAGCTACACACACCTTACAGATGTTACAGATGTTGATGTTTTCATGCACAATGTGTGTTAATCTTCCCTTGAATTCATTGCACCCTCTGCTGTCTGGAAGAGGAGTCTGCACTACTAATGCTTCATCTGGAGATGAATGCATTAACAAAGTAGCACAGTGGTTAAGGTACTGGACCAATCCTTCTGGTAATCAGAAGGTCGCTTGTTCAAACCTCACCATTGTTTAAAAAAAAATAAAATAAAATAAAAATAAATAAAAGCCTAAATGCATAACATCCAGCAACTCCAATGTTACAATGTGTTCCCACAGTGGAATAAACACCACCTTCTAATTGCTAGTGAGTTATAAGCCAGTTCCACTAGATGCTTTACATAAAAAGGAAGAGTCGATTAAACACTTACCTTCCTAAAGACAATGTGAGGACTACGCTTTCTTGATGCTGGAACAAAAAACAACAATTAATACATTTTTCAGTACTTAAACAAAAAGTTAAAAAAAAAGCAAAACAAAATCAATGAAGTGTAATATTCACACACGTCTGCATTTAGGACAGAGCAGCTGCTTTCCTTTACCCATTCCAGGAAACTCAACACCACAGTTTGCACAGCCTCTGTAATAAAAAAGTCACATTGCTGCCAATGAAATAAGCTGCTGCTGTATTCTCACAAGCAGTTTAAGAAGTTACATCTACTTTAAAGGTTAAGACACCAATTTCAACAAATTATTTGGAAATTGTGCCTAAACAAATCTAAATACAAATGTAAGCACATAAAATTTAATTCACATTATTGAATCTTTGATCATAACCGGGTTTTATCGTCAGATGAAATAGAAGAGTCTTTTGTAAACAATATATAAATACACTGATCAGCCATAATATTAAAATCACCTCCATGTTTCTACACTCACTGTCCATTTTATCAGCTCCACTTACCATATAGAAACACTTTGTAGCTCTACAATTACTGACTGTAGTCCATCTGTTTCTCTACATACTTTTTTATCCTGCTTTCACCCTGTTCTTCAATGGTCAGGACCCCCACAGAGCAGGTATTATTTAGGTGGTGGATCATTCTCAGAACTGCAGTGACAATGACATGGTGGTGGTGTGTTAGTGTGTTTGCTGGTATAAGTGGATCAGACACAGCAGTGCTGCTGGAGTTTTTAAATACTGTGTCCACTCACTGTCCACTCTATTAGACACTCCTACCTAGTTGGTCCACCTTGTAGATGTAAAAGTCAGAGATGATCGCTCATCTATTGCTGCTGTTTGAGTTGGTTATTTTCTAGACCTTCATCAGTGGTCATAGGACGCTGCCCACGGGGCGCTGTTGGCGGGATATTTTTGGCTGGTGGACTATTCTCAGTCCAGCGGTGACAACTCCATCAGCATTGCTGTCTTATCCACTCATACCAGCACAACACACAATAACACACCACCACCATGTCAGTGGCACTGAAAATGACACACCACCCAAATAATACCTGCTCTGTGGTGGTCCTGTGGGGGTCCTGACCATTGAAGAACAGTATACGATTTTTTAAAAATATCACTCTTGAATAGGGATGTAACAATGCACCACAAGACAGTTAAAAATCGGTGCACATGTGCCACGATTCGAATCGGTGAATCGATATTCACTTTAAACAGCAGAGGGCACTGGTGCTATTCACCTCGCCTGGTTGACGGCACTTCACAAAGTTGCCAGGTAGGGGGATTCTCCAGCCAAATTTACTTTCTTTATTTGTAGTATTCATTTATTTATATAATGTTGGATTTGTTTTAAAATTTCATTTAAGTTTTTTTACACATTAAGCATTATTTGGCAAAGTTTGTACTTACCTCAGAAATAAAAGGGCATTCATAATTTAGATAAATAAAAGATAAGGACAAATACAATATTTTATTTAAGAGAAATATTTAATTTAAGAGAAATAATAAAAGGAAACGTCATAATTTGTCTTCAATTTCATTTTTCCTTGAAAAAAATCGTACCGTGAACCCAGTTTCGTGAATTGTATCGCATCGTGGGTAAAGTGTATCATTACATCCCTACTCTTAAATATGGCTTTCTTTAAATTTTACCTATTTTTTTTTTATTTTTTTTTAATTTAGTCATTTTCAATTCCCAATAGCTGTTGCACACCTTCTGATGTGATTAGCCACCAACCATATATTTTCAGCACCAGATCTTTACAGATGACCATCATTCCGTGTGTCCTGAAGTCCTCCACCACTTCTGCCAGTGCTTTATTTAGGCAGAAACTGATCCATAATCTGACCTTCTCTCACTCGCACAGCCAACCAGACCAGCGGCACAACTGAGGCTTGAACCTGGATCTCAGAGGTGGTGAGGTAGGATATTAAGACTGCTGATACTAGGGCTGGAGGTTTATCTTATCATGCATTATAAATGGTTTGTGGCTGTTATGTTTATTTTAAGGTTAGTATGTTTTATCGTTACTAAGCCAATAATTCTGAAAATGATGCAACACACAGGAGCAAATGCCAACACTGTGTCGTACTAGTGTGTAATCAGTGGCAGGCCAGTAAAATGCTCTCCTACTTTTACAATGGTTCACTTGGTAGCTTCTTCTGAATACTTTTAAACCAAATACCAGCCTTTAAACAATGCTGTGTTGAAGTGGGAGTTTTACTCACTCCATAGGAGGAAGTCCATGATGCTGCTGCATTCCTCCATCCGGGTCCCGAGACAGCTGGGGAGTAGGATGTGGAAAAAGGATTGTTGAGTGAGTGTTCGGGCCATTCAGGTAGGTAGGAGGGACATTTTCTGAGGTTTGGAGAGGGCTGACTGGGGCCAGTGGAGGCAGGGAAGTAGTTTGAGCAGAGAGATCGTTTAGTCTTAAAGAAGGTGAAAGGCTGGGGTGCTGAAGGCTTTCAGGAGAAATGCGTGAGAGCTGTGCGGGGCTGATATGCAAGCTATTAGGAGCTGGAGGGGTGGACAGTGAGATGGAACTGAGTTTGGGTCTCCTGGGCTTGCGAGGTCCGTTCTTTGGTGTTTTGGGTACATTTTCAGAAAAACGAGAAGTCACTTGATCTGGAGTGGGAGTTCTGGAGGAAGGAAGACTGGAATGTGTGCTGTCTTCTGTCACAGCAGCTTTTCGGCGCTGGATAAACCAGAGAAGAAAAATTAAGTCATTGATGATGCAGAATCTCAGTGCTCAGACTCATTTTTTTTTTGGAGATTGCTTAAACAACCTCATTCACACTTCATGATTAACATTTTGTAAAATGCAATTAAATCAAGAAGCTGTGATTTATTCATTATTTGGAGCCTTTACTTAACTGACAAAGATTTCTAACAAATTTAGAATTTGATGACTGCAACACACTCTATAAAAGCTGGGACAGAGACATGTTTGGCACTGTGTTTCATCTCCTTTTCTATTAATTACACATTATAGGATACAAAATGTTGAAGTTTTGCACATGGGATTTTTGCCCAGTGTTGCTTGATACGAGACTTCAGCTGCTTGGTCAAAGTTGTCTGATTCTCAGCTTTCATGAATTTCAATAAAAAACAAATCAAGCACACACCGTGTCTATGAATCCACACTGTTGTAGCACATGCAGAATGAGACTTGGTAAAATAACTAGAGATGCATGAGTACCGATACTGGTATCGGGTATTTGCCCGATACCGCGCTCATTAACTTGTACTCGCAAACGAGGCTCCGATACTAAACATCCGATACCGTGTGCCTAGTGCACGTTGCTGCGTTATGCCTAGTTCACACTACACGATTTTTGCCCATATTGTCGCTCGGCGACTGGTCGGCGCTAGATTTGCTGGCTCTGGAGCAACTCGGTGTTCGCTCGGCGATCAAAACTCGGCTCTCGATCGCCAAGTGTGAACTATCCAACAAACTCGATCCGACCGGCTTACCGAGCGCTCGTCGACCGGAACGAGTTTTCTAGCACGTCAGATATCTGATCTCAGATGTGCGACTGGGAATGAGTGACATGTCGAACAGCCAATGAGAACGCAGGTTACGGTGTGAGGGGAAACACAGGAGAGGAGTGTAAATAGGTGGGACAGGGGGATAATATAGTTTATATCAGAATACACCGGCACACACACACGTTTTACAGTATTTCTGACCTGATCGTTCTCTACAAAACATAACAACAAAACACCAACATTGCAAAAATATTTATTATAAAACGGATAGTTCCGGTCCTAAAATCTGATTGGCTGAGCCGCGTTCGAAGCCGTTGTAAAATCCCCGATAAACGCACACCTATGACCACCTCACATCATTCCATATTAATACGCCACTGAAAAGAAAAAATTAATGTTATTTTCGCCCTCATGTTGCCTAGCAACACTGTTAATCGAACTATTTTGCGTCGCGGAAGAATGCTTTATTGTAAGTTTATACACAATAAATACATTTATGAATTAAACATTGTTGTATTTATTATATTTTATGTTGACCGCCGTTTTATAAAAGCAATAAGCCACTCGAGACCGTACGTTACTGCTATGATTTTAGCACGGGGAAAGAAGTTTTAAAAACGTCATCCCCGTGCTAAAATCACATCCCTGTGCTAAAATCACAGTAATGCACGGCCTCTCGTGGCTTATTACTTTATTAACCTCCAACTCACTACAGAACAATGCTATTCGTGTTGCCAAATCCACTCAGATTCATTTATTTTTCCTCCTTGATTTCATCACGTCAGCGCACAAACACTTTGATCACTCGCTACTTGTTGATGTGCATTTTTGGTAATATGATTGGATAACTTCTAAGTCAGTCTAAAAACAATATTTTTAAACTTTCTCTAAAATTGCTCTAATTTTATTTATCTAATCATAATGACATCATTTACAAATTTTTTTATCCGTGCTGTAAAATATTCAGTTTACCTTTCTTTTGGTAACAACAACTTCATCCATAAACTTTCCTTTTTTGTAGTCAAAGTGTGCCAGGTCAAGCTGGAGATGTCTGGCAAGCTGGACCTTGCTCCTAAAACGCAGTCCCTTTGGACTAAAAGAGAAAAACACAAATAAGAGGCCATTATGTATTAGACATAGAAACACATACAGTAGTAGTAGAACATGAAGTTGTTACATCTGTTTAAAAAAAATCCATTTTTATTATATATTTCAGGCTACTTAAATAGGGATGTCCCGATCACGTTTTTTTGTTCCCGATCCCGATCTTTAATTTTGATCTCGATCCGATACCGATTCTCAAACCGATACTTGTATTTTCTAGATATTGTCTAGATAAGAACTAGATAATACTGTTCACACAGTGCACACTTCAGGTACATTACAGTTATTCAAATTAATCCAATGTATATGTTTAACAACTGAATAGCTCTGCAGTGCTGTAGGAAAAAAATTGCCTGCATCCAAGCTATTGCTTAATGTTCTTTTACAAAATAAAAGTAAACAAACCTAGTGCAGCATTGTAGTAAAAATGAAGTGAGATAATTACAGTTTCACTTTGAACTTTATATTCAAAGAACATAATTCTGTTTAATGCAGTGATACACTAAAAATGAACAAAAATCTCCAATGTGTTTTATGGTTATATTATTAGTTTAGTTTTTTTTTTTTTAGCTGAGAATGATTAAGCATGTTTGGGGGGGCTAAATAAACACATTAGGACATTTTAGTATGGCTTTCATAACAAACATTAAAAACAATAACATTCAGTAGAAATGGTAAGAAACGACTCTATGCTACACAATTCACAGCTTCACAATTTTATGGCCTACGTTATTATCCCGCAAAAAATAAACTGTAATGCAGATTAATTAGTCAAAATTAAAACAATAACTCTGCTTAATTGCATATTACAAATGTCATTATATGCAGTATATGCTGATGCCTCCTTTAAACTAGACAATCCAGTGTAAATACTGTACCTCAGGTAATAAGCAGCTGATTTACCATCACCCCACATGATCAATTTTCGTTTCCAGCCTTTGCCCAGGTCAGGACAGTCCTCCCAGTTATTCTTATTCGCCAACAATGACCGCCTTCCTCGTCCTGCCCTGTAGAATACAATAAGAAAGAGATATGTTATGAGACATACAGTGGTGTTCAAAAAAATAGCAGTCCAACACCATTAACCTGATAAATCCCTGTTTTTAGTAGAAGTGATATTTCTACATGGCAAAAAATTTACTTGAAAGTGTAGTAGAGTAATGAAAACAAAACAAACCCAACAATTAGGACATGCATGCCACTCACTCTGAGTAATCGAAGCATTGATTTAAAGGGGGTTGTTCAAAATAATAGCAGTGAGGAGTTCAATTGGTGAAGTCATTCATTCTGCAGAAGAACGGGTGTCAATTTTTGCCCTTATTTAAGGTAGAAGGGTGGCAAATGTTGCACAGGTTGGTCATAGCTCATTTCCTTCTGAAATACTGGGTAAAATGGGTTGTTCCAGACATTGTTCTGATGAACAGCGTACTTTGATTAAAAAGTTGATTGTAGAGGGAAAAACATACAGAGAAGTGCAGCAAATTATAGGCTGCTCAGCTAAAATGATCTCAAATGCCTTGAAGTGACAACCAAAACCTGAAAGACGCGGAAGGAAGCGTGGAACTACTGTCGAATGGATCGAAGAATAGCCAAAATGGCAAATACTCAACCAATGATCACCTCCAGAAAGATCAAGGAACATCTGAAGTTACCAGTAAGTACAAAAGATGATTAAGTGAAGCCAATTTACCAGCAAGAACTCCTTGCAAAGTCCCGTTGTTAAGATAAAGACGTGTCCTGAATGGGTTCAAATTTGCCAAAGAACACATTGACTGGTCCAAAGAGAAATGGCTGAACATTTTGTGGACTGGTGAAAGCAAAATTGTTTTTTTTTGGGTCTAGTGGCCGTAGACAGTATGTCAGACGACCCTCGAGCATTGAATTCAAGCCAAAGTTTACTGTGAAGACAGTAAAGCATGGCGGTACAAAATGATGATATGAGGATGTTTTTCATACCATGGTGTTACACCTATTTATCACATACGAGGGATCATGTATCAGTTTAAATATATCAGAATACTTAAGGAGATCATGTTGCCCTATGTCGAAGAAGAAATGTCCTTAAAATGGGTGTTTTAACATGACAATGACCCAAAACATCTTGGTTACAGACAAACAAGATTGAAGTAATAAGAGTGGCCAGCACAATCCCCTGACTTCAATCCCATAGAGAACTTGTGGGCTGATATCTGAAACACGTTTTTTTTAGGCAAAACCCAAAATTGCAGAAGAACTGTGGAATGTCGTCTAATCATCCTGGACTGGATACCTGTTCAGAGGAGCCAGAAGTTGGTCGACTCCATGCAACACAGATCTCGGGAACAATTATTATGCCACTAAATATTAGTTCAGCAATTTAAAGTAAAGTGAAACTTCAAACATTTTTTCATGTTACAGATAAATTTTTTGAGTTTTTAAAGAAAAATGCTGGCACTGCTATTTTTTTGAACAGCCTAATATTCATTTTTCTTAACTTTCTGTAAAGGATTAACACAAACTGGCTAAATTTTGTTAATGTTTTGATTTAGAATTGAAAGTGTAGTATTTTCAGTGCATTTGCATTTATGGAAATAAAAGTTATTATAATGATTTTGTGCTTTATTTGCTTTTTTAAAATCACTGCTATTTTTTTGAACACCACTGTATGTGCATGATCTTAGGTGCGAATCGCTGTTGCAATCAAGTGGACCAGTTTTAACCCTAATCAGATAAAGTGTTTACTGAAGATAAATCACTGACACTTATAAATTGAAATTAATGTCTTTTATGGCACCTCTATATGTGCTAAGAGTAATTTTACATGGTTTTAATTATCTATGTAATGGCAAACATACTAAAAATTATTTAACACAGTTTTATTAATCTACGTAGTGGTAAATGTAAAAGTAATTTTTAGTTTTATTAATTTTTACGTAATGGTATGAGTTTTTTTCAGGTTTTTAATATTTAGAAAAATAATAAAAATAGACAACAAATGTTTTTACATTTTTCCAGTAAAAATGTCACACTCCCAAAGTGCTTCTAAAAAGTGGCGATGTGAAAGGAAAGCGATGTGGCACCTCACAAGAGCAGGAACCATAATTCGTTTTTGGATCCTAGAGGAAATTATTTTAAGTGGTGGAGATCCAAATAACTTTTTTATTAAATATATCAGGGTGAGATATAAACATGATGTTTAAACATGATACGTGAGAACCAAAGTAAGCATAATCAGCGCATTTACAGCTTAATACTATCACGCATTATAGTGTGTAAAATCAGTACACCACACACAACTTTTCATATAGTAAGGGTTTGAAAATTGGGTCTTACGCACTTGGCATAAAATGATAGATTTTTAAATAAAAGCTATAGTGGTCATAATAAGAAAGGAAAAATGAAGTGCAGCGTTCCCCAACCTTTTTTGCACCACGGACCAGTTTCATATAAGATATCATTTCACGGACCAGCGGGGGTGGGGGGATTTAAAATAGAATAACTATAGAAATGGAAAATCAGTGGGAATCCTGAGCTTTTTTCGCTGCAACGAGACACTGCTCCCACCTAGTGGTGATTGGGGACAATAACACCCAAAAAGTATTGAAAATTTAATTGCTCCTGTAGCAATCTCTAATTACTTATTCTTTCTGTGCAGCCCGGTAATAAACGACCCGCGGACCGGGCCCGGCGGTTGGGGACCACTGGTTTAGTGAATATTATGTAAATAATTGTATCCATGCTGACATTAAGATAACCTACACATTAAAAGACAGCGTTAGGGCTGTGGCGGTGAAAGAATTTCCCCTCTCGATATTTAGCGCGGCTCAACACAATGTTATTGTATGCGATATTATTGCATATAAAAAATTACTTAATTTATCTGGATTTTAGAGCTATATAAACAAGCTTTATTGTTAGGCTACGATTCGGTATATTATTGCTTTATAATGACAAAGATGAGACAGCTTTAGGACAAATCAAATGCGTGTTTATTGTTAAATACAGAACAGAGCTAAGATGCGCAATAAGAATGCACGTCTTTTCTCTATTAAAAAAGGTTTAAATTTAGCTTCTAGCCTAGAATAGATATACACTGTAAAACAAAAAAAAAAGTGTTTAGGCTAAATATTTTAAATGCACATCTAATCAAAATATGGTAAAAAAAAAATAAAAATAGAATAAAGTCTGTAAGACCTTAAACCTGCATTATCATGCGCGCTAGAAAAACCAACATGTTCACCTGATGTGGTTCCAGAGAGGATCTGAGTGGGGTAGCGATGTTCCCGACGGCACTAAAACTCTCTCTGATGGTGTGTGTGCTCGCTGCACTAATTCACACGTACTGTACCTGCATGCGACTTTAGAGAGCAGAGCAAATCTAGCCTGGTTATCGCGCCACTATTAACCATCTATTTATTAGGTATAATTAACATAACAATATATACTACATTTTAAGTTATTATTCGTTTCAATAAATTTTTATTCAACGAATAAATACATTTAAATCATTCCAGCAAGCCAGCAAGAGAATATTTGCAGGCTGCAATGCCATATTAACAGTCATTAAGTGTTTTAGTACGCCAAGCATGTTTAAATAAAGTCTAAATTACAAGTATTTTATTGAGTGTGAACTCAATTTGATGATTAATAAACTTGCCTATAATTAATGTTGCCATTGTTTCCATTTAAAACACAAAGCCTTTATTTAACATTTATTACGCCCAAATGTAAGCGTAAAACAAGATGGACCCTGCAACCAAAAAAAAAAAAAGAAAAAACGTGAACATCGCGGTGTGGCGGTTGCTTGGCATGCCCTGCGGTTGGCTGGTCTATACCGCGGTATTTCAAAATTGCGGTTAGCGCGACAGCCCTAGACAGCGTACACAAAAACATTCCCAGAAAAGTAAGAATACCCAGGGGTGTATATTGGGATCTCATAGAGGACAAAGCTGCAATGAAGACAACATCTTTTCCTAGAATGTCAATGGTTATTTTAGCAAGACAACCCCAGGCCTCATTTAGCATTTTTTACAACAGCGTGGCTTCGTAGACACAGAGTGCATGTGCTTGACTGGTCTGTCTGCAGTCCAAATCTGTCTCCAATTAAAGATGTATGGTTAGGCATTCAGGTGGTGCAGCAGTCTAATATGCCTGTCCAGTTAAATCTCAGCTGTGCTATAAATCAGCTGGTCGTCTACACATACACGACTGGCCGTGTCAATGGCAAAAGAAACTATGGAGCAGGGGTTCATTATTATTGCTGCAATTGAGGCCTCTGATGCCTTATCAAGGCACCTGCACAAGGGGCAGTTGATCGCTGACGGAAGGGAGTGTTTCTGCAGGCACAATAAACTGCAACAAACTTTTTTTGGAACAAAGCTAATGATTAGCTAATGCTACCAAACAAAAAATAAAGAGGAATAAGCAGATTTAAAATCAATTAAAAATTACATTCGGCTTGCTTTGATGTCCGAGTTAGGGATCTTGCTTAAGGATTCAACTATAGTTTCTCAAGCTCTAAGCTAACACTGCACACTAACACAACTGTGTTCTTGACTTCAGGGGAACTGTAAGACAATCAAAATACAATAAAGCAGCATCAACAATCAAAGGCTAAAAAGAAGAAGTACATACTTAACGTTTTTTTTAGCTCTTTGCCCACGTTTCTTAACGCTCTTGACTTCATCATTTTTCACGTCATCCTCTTCCTCACAGTCTTCCAGCGGCTTTAGCCAATCAGGAGGCGGCTCTGTGTCATCTTTGTCAGGGTCTGTGGGTGCGCAGACGGAGTCCTTGCCGATCGGAGGCATGTCGTTAGGTAATACAGGACTGATATCGTCCTGTCCTCTCTCCGACTGCCCACCCAACTCCTCCGTCATGCCTTCCATTAATCTCACGCTCTCAAGCTGGCGGATCGGGATTCATTGCAGGAAGAGTAAACAAGAGAACGATTCATGTCTTCATGCCACCTTCAGACCGTGACATACATAGATTCAGGCTTCATTTTGATTAGCTGGGAAAAAGAACAAACACTAAATCAGATAAAGACACAACAGTAACAAATGTAACATATATTTACATCCTGTTATTCTCACTGAAATAGCAGACTATGGGTAGTTAAAATACAATGCAGTTAAACAGAACAGCATAAATTGCAGGGTTATTTTTGCTCGTATGGTCATTTGTGGCCTCCTTCATCCACTATTGCATTAGAGCTATAATATAAATACGAATGTGTATTTATATATGTGTAAATACAGGGGTTGGACAAAATAACTGAAACACCTGGTTTTAGACCACAATAATTTATTAGTATGGTGTAGGGCCTCCTTTTGCGGCCAATACAGCGTCAATTCGTCTTGGAAATGACATATACAAGTCCTGCACAGTGGTCAGAGGGATTTTAAGCCATTCTTCTTGCAGGATAGTGGCCAGGTCACTACGTGATGCTGGTGGAGGAAAACGTTTCCTGACTCGCTTCTCCAAAACACCCCAAAGTGGCTCAATAATATTTAGATCTGGTGACTGTGCAGGCCATGGGAGATGTTCAACTTCACTTTCATGTTCATCAAACCAATCTTTCACCAGTCTTGCTGTGTGTATTGGTGCATTGTCATCCTGATACACGACACCGCCATTGGATGCACATGGTCCTCCAGAATGGTTCGGTAGTCCTTGGCAGTGACGCGCCCATCTAGCACAAGTATTGGGCCAAGGGAATGCCATGATATGGCAGCCCAAACCATCACTGATCCACCCCCATGCTTCACTCTGGGCATGCAACAGTCTGGGTGGTATGCTTCTTTGGGGCTTCTCCACACCGTAACTCTCCCGGATGTGGGGAAAACAGTAAAGGTGGACTCATCAGAGAACAATACATGTTTCACATTGTCCACAGCCCAAGATTTGCGCTCCTTGCACCATTGAAACCGACGTTTGGCATTGGCACGAGTGACCAAAGGTTTGGCCATAGCAGCCCGGCCGTGTATATTGACCCTGTGGAGCTCCCGACGGACAGTTCTGGTGGAAACAGGAGAGTTGAGGTGCACATTTAATTCTGCCGTGATTTGGGCAGCCGTGGTTTTATGTTTTTTGGATACAATCCAGGTTAGCACCCGAACATCCCTTTCAGACAGCTTCCTCTTGCGTCCAGTTAATCCTGTTGGATGTGGTTTGTCCTTCTTGGTGGTATGCTGACATTACCCTGGATACCGTGGCTCTTGATACATCACAAAGACTTGCTGTCTTGGTCACAGATGCGCCAGCAAGACGTGCACCAACAATTTGTCCTCTTTTGAACTCTGGTCACCCATAATGTTGTGTGCATTGCAATATTTTGAGCAAAACTGTGCTCTTACCCTGCTAATTGAACCTTCACACTCTGCTCTTACTGGTGCAATGTGCAATTAATGAAGATTGGCCACCAGACTGGTCCAATTTAGCCATGAAACCTCCCACACTAAAATGACAGGTGTTTCAGTTATTTTGTCCAACCCCTGTATATACTATATATACTATAATCCACCAAACAATAAATTTTAACATTCATTCCAATTTATCATTTTATTACAAATCTTAACCAACTTAACTATTAGCATCTATTCACTGTATAATCACTATGCAAGTCTAACTAATAGCTAGGGCTTATATTCAGTCTAATCTAGAAATGTGAAAAGCAATAAAAATAAAGCCCTCCTTTTATAGGGGCCTCTTTGAACGGCCTGAGGCTAGCACAACACGCTCGACTGCAATGTGATGGAGATTATTTAGAGAAGCGAGGAGGAGGAGGGGAATATAATAAAAAAAAAAAAAAAAAAACACGAGCGGTTGCCATGGTGATGGTATTCCAGTAAGCCGAGCGGAGACGGGTAGGAAGGCGAACAAAAAATAATCCGATATCTGCAACGCAGCGCTATTACTATGGCAATCAACTACTCAACCATGACAACACACAATATGTACATGCTGACTGAAATAAGCTAGAAAGTCAGAATTGTTTTATTTAAAGTAAAGATTATAATAGTGCACATTATAAAAAATGTTATCAGCCACTGCAAACAGATTACATAAACATATCAATGTTGATAACAGAAAATGATTCAGCATATTCACAAATAACCTAGCATTTTTATTAAATGTCTGAAAACAGTCAGATTTTAGCATCCTCCAATGGGGAGCGATGTACAAAATTAGCATCATGACATCGACTGTATCCGAGTGTGTGAACGGAATAGGCTGTACTGCCCCAAATATGGGCATTAAGCACCTAATCACACCACAACAGACCAAGGGTAAAAATTGTCAGCTATTCTACAGCAGACGTTAAAACACAAATGTAGGCTAATGAGTGATTAGTTAAGTAAAAAAGCATGATAAGATATAAAATTTATTTTCTTTTATTTAGAAAGACGATTACATATTTTTATTGGAATTACAGAACGCCTGTTCTGCAGGCAAAACATGTTGCTATTATGTAATAACACAAAGAACGTGAAAGAGCTTTTTCCCAGAGGCTGTAACCCTACTAAACTCTACCACACCACTTTAAAAACATCACTGCATCCTGGATCGCACTAAACTTTTGTACTTTTTACAAGTGTTTTATCTCATCTGTGTACATATCATCAGTATTTGCAAATTTGCACATGGCACTACTGCACTAAGCACACTAGCACAACAATAATGTATGTACATATTGTATATTTTCTGCTATACTTATATACTCTATTCTGTTTATTATCATTCATTTAGCCCTTGTAGTTAATTCATTTAGCCACTGTAGTCACCTTTCATATTTTTGTAATTATATACTAGTCTATACACTGGACAATCATTATCTGCTTACTGTTCTTAATATATGTCTCTGTATTTTTACTTATCTGGTAGCTACTGCACTTTAATTGTATTATATGTAAATAATCTCTATCTTGCCCTTCTTGTTAGATGCTACTGCATTTTGTTGGCTCTGTACTTGTACTCTGCACAATGACAATAAAGTTGAATCTAATCTAATCTAATAATTGTAATGCAAGTGCATTGTAAAGAGAAGTTAATAAAGTATATTTACTTTTACATTTCCGGCATTTAGCAGACGCTTTTATCCAAAGTGACTAACAGTATACAATCTAAGCAATTGAGGGTTAAGGGTCTTGATCAAGGGCCCAACAGTGGCAACCTGGCAGTAGTGGGGCTTGAACTGGCAACCTTCTGATTACTGGTCCAGTACCTTAACCGCTAGGCTACAGCTGCCCTATTTTTATATAAAATTTATGTAAAACAATATACAGTGTATCACAAAAGTGAGTACACCCCTCACATTTCTGCAGATATTTAAGTATATCTTTTCATGGGACAACACTGACAAAATGACACTTTGACACAATGAAAAGTAGTCTGTGTGCAGCTTATATAACAGTGTAAATTTATTCTTCCCTCAAAATAACTCAATATACAGCCATTAATGTCTAAACCACCGGCAACAAAAGTGAGTACACCCCTTAGTGAAAGTTCCTGAAGTATCAATATTTTGTGTGGCCACCATTATTTCCCAGAACTGCCTTAACTCTCCTGGGCATGGAGTTTACCAGAGCTTCACAGGTTGCCACTGGAATGCTTTTCCACTCCTCCATGACGACATCACGGAGCTGGCGGATATTCGAGACTTTGCGCTCCTCCACCTTCCGCTTGAGGATGCCCCAAAGATGTTCTATTGGGTTTAGGTCTGGAGACATGCTTGGCCAGTCCATCACCTTTACCCTCAGCCTCTTCAATAAAGCAGTGGTTGTCTTAGAGGTGTGTTTGAGGTCATTATCATGCTGGAACACTGCCCTGCGACCCAGTTTCCGGAGGCAGGGGATCATTCTCTGCTTCAGTATTTCACAGTACATATTGGAGTTTGTGTGTCCCTCAATGAAATGTAACTCCCCAACACCTGCTGCACTCATGCAGCCCCAGACCATGGCATTCCCACCACCATGCTTGACTGTAGGCATGACACACTTATCTTTGTACTCCTCACCTGATTGCCGCCACACATGCTTGAGACCATCTGAACCAAACAAATTAATCTTGGTCTCATCAGACCATAGGACATGGTTCCAGTAATCCATGTCCTTTGTTGACATGTCTTCAGCAAACTGTTTGTGGGCTTTCTTGTGTAGAGACTTCAGAAGAGGCTTCCTTCTGGGGTGACAGCCATGCAGACCAATTTGATGTAGTGTGCGGCGTATGGTCTGAGCACTGACAGGCTGACCCCCCACCTTTTCAATCTCTGCAGCAATGCTGACAGCACTCCTGCGCCTATCTTTCAAAGACAGCAGTTGGATGTGACGCTGAGCACGTGCACTCAGCTTCTTTGGACGACAAACGCGAGGTCTGTTCTGAGTGGACCCTGCTCTTTTAAAACGCTGGATGATCTTGGCCACTGTGCTGCAGCTCAGTTTCAGGGTGTTGGCAATCTTCTTGTAGCCTTGGCCATCTTCATGTAGCGCAACAATTCGTCTTTTAAGATCCTCAGAGAGTTCTTTGCCATGAGGTGCCATGTTGGAACTTTCAGTGACCAGTATGAGAGAGTGTGAGAGCTGTACTACTAAATTGAACACACCTGCTCCCTATGCACACCTGAGACCTAGTAACACTAACAAATCACATGACATTTTGGAGGGAAAATGACAAGCAGTGCTCAATTTTGACATTTAGGGGTGTAGTCTCTTAGGGGTGTACTCACTTTTGTTGCCGGTGGTTTAGACATTAATGGCTGTATATTGAGTTATTTTGAGGGAAGAATAAATTTACACTGTTATATAAGCTGCACACAGACTACTTTTCATTGTGTCAAAGTGTCATTTTGTCAGTGTTGTCCCATGAAAAGATATACTTAAATATCTGCAGAAATGTGAGGGGTGTACTCACTTTTGTGATACACTGTATATGTTTTCAACATAGAAACAAAGAAACTCCAGTGACCTACATAGAGCCCTTCATCCCATCTCTGGAATGAACTACAACATCAACTGCAAAGCAGGTTTTTAGTACAACATCAGTAAGATTAAAGGCTGTTATTATATTATTAAGGCCCTACCTAATTCCCGTCTGTGAAAATCGTGTCACGGACTGTGAAATAAGCCGTTTTCTGTGAAATATGCAATTTGCTGTGGAATTCAAAATGTAAGGTTTGTGGTTAGCGATTTACCATTTTTCATTTGTGTAGCGTATAAAATATAAGGCGCAATATAAGGCAGTCTGAGCAATCGTACGGTAATTACGTTAGTGTAACAGAGCTTTCTGAAGTATGTGTTTACGTATTGAGTGCATTTTGTCTATTTGGGGATTTCATAATCAATGGAAAAGTGTGCTTCTCTACACACGTGATAATCTCTCTGAAGTCTGTGCTGTGCCTCAAAAGAACAAGCCAGTAAAGTATTATGCTCCCGACAGTTTGTCTATGTACAGTATATTTCTTTCTTTATAAACTCTAAAGATGCTCCATTACATAAGTAATCGGTTAGAAAAAATGACCAAGATGTCGAAGTCTGAAGCAGCTAAAAACACTACTTAGGTAACTAGTCTGGGGACGTGGGGTGGGGGAGTGAAAACACAGACAAGAATTTTCATCTTTCAGTTATTAAGGTAGGCTGTGATGTGTATTATGGCTTACATTTATTCTATCATTCAATTTATGTATGTTATTTAATAACTGCCATAAAATGTGGCACTTTTCTTTCGAAATCTGTGATTTTTGAAAAACAAGAACCAGGAAATTAAGCAAATTTCCCTGTGAATTTAGTAGGGCCATATACACTGATCAGCCATAACATTAAAACCATCTACTTGTTTCTACACTCACTGTCCAATTTATCAGCTCTACTTACCCTATAAAAGCACTTTGTAGTTCTATTACTAACTGTAGTTCATCTATTTCTCTGCATACTGTTTCAGCCTGCTTTCACCCTGTTCTTCAATGGTCAGGACCTCCACAGGAACACCACAGAGCAGGTATTATTTAGGTGGTGGATCATTCTCAGCACTGCAGTGACAATGACATGGTGGTGATGTGTTAATGTGTGTTGTGCTGGTATGAGTGGATCAGACATAGCAGCGCTGCTGGAGTTTTTAAATACCATGTCCACTCACTGTCCACTTTATTAGACACTCCTACCTAGTTGGTCCACCTTGTAGATGTAAAGTCAGAGACGATCGCTCATCAGTTGCTGCTGTTTGAGTTGGTCATCTTCTAGACCTTCGTCAGTGGTCACAGGACGCTGCCCACGGGGCGCTGTTGGCTGGATATTTTGGGTTGGTGGACTATTCTCAGTCTAGCAGTAACAGTAAGGTGTTTTAAAACTCCAACAGCGCTGCTGTGTCTTATCCACTCATACCAGCACAACACACACTAACACACCACCACCATGTCAGTGTCACTGCAGTGCTGAGAATGATCCACCACCCAAATAATACCTACTCTGTAGTGGTCCTGTGGGGGTCCTGACTATTGGAGAACAGAAAAAAAGCAGGCTAACAAAGCATGTAGAGAAATAGATGGTCTACAGTCAGTAATTGTAGAACTACAAAGTGCTTCTATATGGTAAGTGGAGCTGATAAAATGGACAGTGTAGAAACAAGGAGGTGATTTTAATGTTATGGCTGATCAGTGTATATAATGTACATGCTTTTGGAATGTGATGTTCACTATGCTCATGCTAAGGTGTCCACAAACTTTTGACTATATAAGGTATAACCAAATATTAGGTGGACTTTTGACCAGGCAGGTTTCATCATACTTCCCCCCAAAAATCACAGTAAACTTATAAAAGAACCAAATATCTTAAATACATTTGGGACATAAAAGAGAGATTTCCAGTAATAAATGTCCACATGAATGTAAATAATAATAAAATATATCAGCACTGGGCAACACAACAACATTTAATTTCATTCATAATGGCAAACAAATGCTAATCATTCTGATCAAACTAATTCTGACCAGTCAGATTTACAATGCAACGTCAAATGTTCTCTACTGAATTTTAAATGTGAAGCATTAAATATAACTGGCTTGCAACTCACATTTAGCAGACAGATTGCCTCTCCAAAAGCAGGAGTTATTGACTCTGAAGTGCTTTTTGTGTGGTTTGCATCAACAAAACTGTGTCCATGTTCAGACAGTAAATATAATTGACTGCAATATTCTGTGAATGTGAATAAACAACATACAGTCAAGCCGGAAAGTCTGCACACCCCTCTCACGTTCTCCACGTTTTATTACATTACAGACTCATTCTACAATAGATTGAGTTTATTTTTTGTCACATAATTCTACACAAAATAGCCCACAATGACAAAGTGAAAGCAGGTTTTTAGTAGGGGTGTGCTATATCGTATTGTTCACGATAATACCGGTATAATTTTTCAAACGATACAAAAAGTACCATATCGGGATAAAAGCGATATTCTGCGTACTTTACGTAATTACGTCACACAGCTACGCAAATGGCGTACGTTCGTTACGTGGGTCATTTGGGTACAGTAACGAGTATGGCAGAACGCGGCTCTGCGGTGGAGGAGCTCGTTCCAAAAACTCCAAATCCACCATAAATTAATCTTTGGCAACCCAAACCCGCCGGCAACTTTTTTGCGGAAGTATTTCTGCACGCAGGTTTACACAGGGACGCAATTCAACCGAGCACCTCCACCAACCAGTGCAGGAATACTCTTAACATTAATGTCAACCACCAACACAGAAGTAGTACTACTATTACTTAGTACTAATACTATTACTGTACTTAGTAGTAATTGTGGCGCGCTACGAGTAAAGGCCCACCGGGCTCTGCGCGTTCAAGTGTTGCCAGGTTGGGCGGTTGTCCGCCAAACAATTTAATAGCAGTTAAAGAACACTTCTATTTAAAAGAAAATATTCCGTTTTAAAAAGCTCCAGCATTGAAGAAGGTTATTAAAAGTAAAGTCAATTTTCAATGCTGATTTGGCTTAATAGTGTTGGTCAGTCTGTATCATATTGTTAAAAGAAAATTAAAATTAGTTTTCCATGCATTCACACTGGCATGTTCTGGGGTTCAACTGAGTGTCATCATTACACACAAGTTAGCAGCCAAATGATAAAGTACTGCAAAGGAATATCTTTGAAATTCTTTCTCATAATGTTAAGGTTATAGGCTATATTTTGTTTTGGTTTTTTTTACTTGTCAGTGAAAATAGAAAGAGAAAAAAGCTTATTATTAGTATGCAGGTCTTCGTGATGTAATTCTACATGGCACTCACTGCCTGTATAGGTAAATAAATGAGTGGCCACATAAAAAAAAATTTCAGTTTCTGTGCGACCCCTGTGTGAGCAATGGTCTCAGTCTGGCCACCCCTATGGAAATCGTCTGACTTCGCCATTACATTATGTTACATTATTTTTACTGGAAAGACAAAATAAAGAAAAGTGTGTGTAATTCTTACATACTTCCTACATTTTTTTACAATGTGTTAACTTATATTAATTCTAAATAAAACCTGAACATTATATTTTTTTTGCAATAGTGTTTTCTCGAAATAAATAAAATATTTTTCAGTGTTTTGTTATATCGCCAAAAATATCGTTATCGCAAGAATAACCTGAAATATCGTGATATTATTTTAGGGCCATATCGCCCACCCCTAGTTTTTAGACATTTGTGCTAATTTATTAACAATCAAAATGTAAAATATCATATGCACACAAGTGTGCACACCCTTTGATATGACACCCAAGAGTGAGCTGAGGTGCATTTTGTTTTCACTGATACTGCTTGAGATGTTTCTACAATTTAATTGGAGTCCACCTGTGGTAAATTCAATTGATTGGACATGATTAGATTGTCAACACCTGCCTATATAAGGTCCCACAGTTGACGGTGCATATCAGAGCAAACTCCAAGCCATGGGGTCAAAGGAATTATCTGCAGACCTCAGAAACAGGATTGTGTCAAGGCATAGATCTGGAGAAGGGTACAGAAAAATGGCTGTAGCTTTACAGGTCCCAAAGAGCAAAGTGGCCACCATCATTCCTAAATGGAAGAAGTTTGGAACCACCAAAAATCGTTAGCGATCGGGGAAAACGGGCCTTGGCCAGGGAGGTGAGCAGGAACCCGAGGGTCACTCTGACAGAGAGAACCTATCAGAAGATTAACCATCCAGGCAGCACTCCACAAATCACTGTTTTTATGGTAGAGTGGCCAGACGAAAGCACATGACAGCCCGCTTGGAGTTTGCCAAAAGGCACCTAAAGGACTCTCAAACCATGAGAGACAAGATTCTCTGGTCTGATGAAACCAAACTAACTTTTTGGCCTGAATACTAAGCGTCAAGAACTGAAAGAAACCAGGCACCGCTCATTACCTGGCTAATGCAATCCCTACAGTGAAGCATGGCGGTGGCAGCATCATGATGCGGGAATGTTTTTCAGCAGTGGGACCGGGGCGACTAGTCCTGATAGAGGGAAAGATGAATGCAGCTAAGTACACAGAAGAAAACCAGTTCACCTCTTGGGCGAAGGTTTACCTTCCAACATGACAACAACCGAAGAACACAGCCAAGAGAACAAAGGAGTGGCTTCAGAGAAAGTCTGTGAATGTCCTTGAGTTGCCCAGCCAGAGCCCAGACCTGAATCCAATCAAAAATCTGTGGAAGGAGCTGAAAATGGCTGTGTACCGACGCTCCCCATCCAACCTGACAGAGCTTGCAAAGATATTATGCTAAGAGGAATGGGCAAAAATGTCCAGAAACAAGTGTGCCAAGCTCGTAGCATTTTTTCCAAGACAACTTGAAGCTGTAATTGCTGCCAAAGATGTATCAACCAAGTATTAGGCTAAGGGTGTGTACAGATATGTAACCCATAAATAAGCCATTTTTAGAGGCAAAAAAATAATAATCTATTATAGAATGAGTCTGTAATGTAATAAAGCGTGGAGAAGGTAAAAGGGGTGTGCAGACTTTCCGACTTGACTGTATACCAGGAACGCTAGATGCAACACGGAATACACTCTGATCGTGGCATCAGTCCATTACAGGAAATCACACAATTACTCATGTAAATGAACTTACACCTGTGAGTAAATAGCCAATTCAGCTACTATCACAGAGGAAATCATTAATCAAAGTAAACTTTTAAGGAAATGGGGAGAAAATGCCAGTGACCTGGGTATCAGACTGGAACCCTGAAGCTGTGCTGCACCAACACCTTATCTCAGACTACAATATTTGTTCCAGTTGTATTTAACCAGTAATGTCCTAATCACAGTATCTTCATTTCTCTTCTGATTAGCACAACAAAGTTATAACTGTCTGCCAAAACGGATCCAATACTGACACTCATAATGACATTTGTTACACAAAGCATCAGAAGTGTGATAATAGCATGCCTCCACATGTTTAAAATATTTAGTGATGCAACATAATAGTTTATTTTTGTCAATTAACAAAATGCAAATCATTTATTGGTTTGACCACCCTTTGCCCCCAAAACAGCATCATTTCTTCTAGAACTGATAAATAGGTACACTTGCAATAAGTGGGGAAGATTGTAGTCAGGTGTATGATTAACCAATGAAACCAAACAGGTAATAATGATTATTTTCACATGTAGGTTGAAACACAGTCGTTAACTGAAACAGAAACAGCCATTTAGGGGGGTAAAACTGGGTGAGGAACAGCCAAACTCTGCTACAAAGGTGAGGTTGTGGAAGAAAATTTCATGTCACAGGTCATACATACATCATGGCAAGACTGAACGCAGCACAACGTAGTTATACTGCATCAGCAAGGTATCTCCCAGTTAAAGCTTTCAAAGCAGACTAAGGTTTCAAGATGTTCTGTCCAAGCTCTTTTAAAAAAATCACGAAAAACGGCAACGTTGAGGTCAGCTGAGAAAACCTAGTGCAGCAGATTAACACATAATGCTTAGTTCTATTCGAAATTGGAAGAAGTCCAGCAGTGCTATCAGTATCTGAACTTGCAGAAACCAGTGAGACCCAGGTGCACCCATCTACTGTTTAGAGAAGTCTGGCCAGAATTGGTCTACATGGAAGAATTGTGGCCAAAATACCATATGGAAACAAGGCCAAGCAACTCAGCTATGCATGAAAACATTTTAACTGGGGTGTAGAAAAATGACAGCAGGTGACAGCAGGCTCTGGAGTGATAAGTCAATTTAAAATAATCGTCTGTAACAGAAGGCAGTTTGTAGGGATGCATCGATACCATTTTTTCCCAACCGAGTACAAGTACAAGTACATGTATTTTTGTACTTGCCGATACCGATACCTATTTAGAATACCGTTTTTTTTTTTTTAAACAAAAACACCTGTGAGAAGTGACGAGAAGTTTAATGATACCACGTCCAAAAATGCACGTCAACAAGTAGCGAGAGATCAAAGTGTGTGTGCTGACGTGATGAAATCAAGGAGGAAAAATAAATGAATCTGAGTGGATTTGGCAACACGAATAGCATGGATTGTTCTGTAGTGAGTTGGAGGTTAATAAATATTTTTGCAATGTTGGTGTTTTGTTGTTATGTTTTGTAGAGAACGATCAGGTCAGAAATACTGTAAAACGTGTGTGTGTGCCGGTGTATTCTGATATAAACTATATTATCCCCCTGTCCCACCTATTTACACTCCTCTCCTGTGTTTCCCCTCACACCGTATCCTGCGTTCTCATTGGCTGTTCGACATGTCACTCATTCCCAGTCGCACATCTGAGATCAGATATCTGACGTGCTAGAAAACTCGAGCGCTCGGCGAGCCGGTCGGATCGAGTTGTTGGATAGTTCACACTTGGCGATCGAGAGCCGAGTTTTGATCGCCGAGCGAACGCCGAGTTGCTCCAGAGCCGGCAAATCTAGCGCCGACCAGTCGCCGAGCGAAAATCAGGGCAAAAATCGTGTAGTTTGAACTAGGCATAACGCAGCAACGTGCACTAGGCACACGGTATCGGATGTTTAGTATCGGAGCCTCGTTTGCGAGTACGAGTACAAGTTAATGAGCGCGGTATCGGGCAAATAGCCGATACCAGTATCGGTACTCATGCATCTCTAGCAGTTTGTTTCCTGAAGGGCTGGAGAGTGGAGCTGTTCTCAGTGAAGCATGGTGGAGGTTCCTTGCAAGTTTGGAGCTGCATTTCAGCAAATGGAGTTTAAGATTTGGTAAGGATTAAGGGTGTCTGATCCATCAGGCAGTACCATCAGGAGTAAAGAAGAACAAGAAGTCCTGGAAGTGATTATATGGCCCGCGCAGAGCCCTGATCTCAACATCATTGAGTCTGGGATTACATGAAGAGACAGAAGGATTTGAGCAAGCCTACATCCACAGAAGATTTCTCTGAGCTAAGGATGAAAAAACTGACCATTCAGACTGTTTTCAAATTATAACGGTGAAGTCAACATCTGTTATGGTGGGCATGTATCAGTGCACTTGCCATGGGTTATTTGTGTGAAAGTACCATTGATGCAGAAGTGTATATTGGGATTTTAGAGAGACATATGCTGCTATCAGCACAATAACAAGTGTGTTGCAGATTAAACACACTTTTAATCAAACAAATTAGATAAAACAAAACATAAATCACAAATCATACATTTTCAAACAAAACATAAATCACAAATCATACATTTTCATCAGCTCAACAACTATTCAGTAAGGTACCCATCTGACCATCTCAGAGCCTCTTAAAATTGTGTTCATATGTAGAGGGGACCTATATATATTTTTATTTATATTCACAGTTCTTGCCATGAACCTACCCCAAAACACAACTACAGGCTGACATTTTCCCTGTGCACTTAACCCCAAGTGTAGATGTAAATGCTTTTCAATGTTATATTCTAGGTGTAAAAACTTCTAAGCTGCAAGCAGTAAACCTGCAGTTTGAACCAGGTTGGATAGCCTCAGGTAAAGAGATGTCTGGGAAAAAAAGGTAAACTCGGGCCGCTCGGGTGGCACAGCGGTAAAAACACGCGGTGGAACCAGAGCTGGGATCTCGAATACATCGTATCGAATCTCAGCTCTGCCTGCCGGCTAAGGCTGGGAGCGGCCACATGAACAACGATTGGCCTGTTGTTCGAATATGGGCGGAACTAAGCCGGGTTGGGATCTCTCTCCCATGACTGGTGCAATAACGACCTCTGCTGGCTGATTGATGGCGCCTGCACAGAGATGAGAAAAGAGTGCTCTCAGGGTGTATCTCTCTGTACACAACGCTGAGCTGCACTGCACTCGTCAAAGTGCAGGTGATAAGATGCATACAGCATTCCCACGTGTTGGAGGGGGCGTGGGTTAGCTTCGTTCTCCTCAATCAGAGCAGGGATCGGCATTGGTGGAGAGGAAGCATGACGCAATCGGGCAACTGGACGCGCTAATAGGGGAGAAAATGCATAAACAAAATTTAAAAAAAAAGAATGTAGAATTTACACAAATTCGGTAGTTAACAGTTCATAACAAGAGCGAACTAAACAAGCTAAACAAAATATGATGAATCCCATTTGATAAACCATCACCTCAGTGCAAACATAGCCAATTATGTCTGCTCAAATGCACTGATGGGTATTTCAACCCTAGATCTCAGAAGTAGTGGGCTAGCAAAATTTACCTCTGTACCACCTGAGTACCCTAGAAGTACCCTAAAAATAAATACTACAAACAGATCCACAAGTACAGAGTTTAAGACACAGTCAGGCTCTATACAGACACCAAACAGCTCCGCTTGTGAATTTAATGTTTAACAGTTCCATTGTTTATTACCTAAATAATGTAAATGCAGAAAATGTTTCCCTGTTTGGCTTAGAATCCCAAAACGCGTGTGTACACAGAGCTGGCACTGCACACTAAGGGTGGGTAAAAATGGGTTTCAATTGACGTTCTTACTCTGTACAGATGTATTTAAATGGCATTTTAAATCTACGGAATTAATCAAACAATGACTTTTCTGTTTATCGGTTAACCAGTTAATCATTGACATCTAAAAAAATTACCATAATAAAATCTACAGGCAGTTACTGACTTTCTTTGATTCAAATTTCATTCTAAATGCTAGCCCAGCTCTAGTCATAGTATTTAAATGTATGCAAATACAAAAAGTGGGGCAGTATGTGAAATGCTAATAAAAACAGAAAGCAGTAATTTGTACATTCATTTTGACCGATATTAAAAACATTTGCAAGTTTGCCACCGTTTTGAATCATCTTTCATTAAAAAATAAATAAATAAGGAGAATCTGGTAACTAAAGACAAGTACTTATTCCATTTTAAATGAAGATTTTTACTGTTTTTCCATTTTACAAGCAACCATACAGAGCCTTCGATGTTTTGTTTTGTGCATCATATCATTTATAGAAAGGTTTGGACAGCAGAAATGAATGTCCCGAAAAGACATCGTGTAGAAAGCAGTATAACTTGCTCTAAAATGCGTAAATACTGTATCTTTCGTCAGGTCACTGTACAGTTCACACTACACGACTGGATCTCTTGTAATCGGGAGTCTTTCAAGTCGTTGTGTATTTCACACTATACGACTGATCGGCGATAGGGGGTTTGACACTACACCATCTATCACCAACTGGAATCGCAGGTGAGCTTCTCTAGTCTCCCGAACTACGTTTTGTCACAAAAAGAAACGTGAGAAGTGACGAAAGGTTTAATGATACCACATCCAAAAATGCACGTCAACAAGTAGAGAGCGATCAAAGCTTGTGCGGTAATATGCTGCATAAAATCAAGGAGAAAAAATAAATGCATCCGAGTGAATTTGGCTACGCAAGCAGAATGGATTCTATAGTGAGTTGGAGGTTAATAAATATTTTTTGCAATGCAACGTTGGTGTTATGTTTTGTAGAGAATGATCAGGTCAGAAATACTGTAAAACTTGTGTGTGTACCGATGTATTCTGATATAAACTATATTATGCTCCGGTCCCACCTTTTTACAACTCCTCCCCTGCGTTTCCCCTCACACCGTATCTTATGTTCTCATTGGCTATTCGACATAGCACTCACTGCCAGTCGGGCAACACAGATTCAGATATCTGACAAGCTACAAATCTCGCTCGGCGAGCCGCTCAGATGGAGTTGTTGAGTAGTTCACACATAGCGATTGAGAGCTGAGTTTCGATCGCTGAGCGAACGCCGAGTTGCTCCAGAGCCGGGAAATCTAGCGCCAACCAGTCGGCGAGCGAAAATCAGGGCAAAAATTGTGTAGTGTGAACTAGGCATTACAGACATGCATGCAACTCATGCTATGAGAACTTATACAATTACAACTTTTGAGCTTTGCACTGGAAACAATCCGGATTGTCATTTTCTACTAGAACCTAGAGAGAACACGACATCCACTGTTTTCATAAGCGTCTAAAAGTTCAACTCATTAGATCACTAGGGATGTCCCAATCCGATCTCAAAGATCGGAATCGGGGCCGATCAAGGCATTTTTTAACTGATCGGTATCGGCTTTACTAAGGCCGATCCTAATGCCGATCCTTCGTTTTACGTCAGCATGTCCGCTGTGTGAAAATACTTTAAATTGGAAAGTGAAACAACTCCAACAGTGAAGTGTAATGTCTGCAATGTGAGCGTTTCACGAGGCGGTAGGAGCAGAGCTGCGTTCATTACTGTAGAATTTTACTATTTATATGGTGTGTGAGTCGAGGATCACTCCGGTTTACAAAACAATAACTTTTAATCCGAGTATGAAAACTTGAGGACCATAACATTCAGCTTTTACGAGTTTACGTGTTACAAGACTGAACGACATCTCAGTATCAAGCACTCTGATTGGCTTAGTTATGTAACCGAGCGTCGTAGTGATGCACTCGCTTAATAAAGAAATAAATACACGGTATATTCACAAATTGTCGGGAGCATAACACTTTATTAACTTCTTCTGTTACGGTACCGAATAGCGGAGTCATCACGTTAGCCAAGCACGCTATTCCATGCACTATGGAAGCCCCAAGGGGTCAAAACACGCTCACTTTGCGTAGAAACGTCCATCAAACCATTGTCACAATACAACCACAGAAGAGTTTGTTACAGTTACAACACGCATACAAGTATGGTGGCTCATAAGAAACAAACCAGATATCATTTAACCAAACGATCTACAATTACTACCAATTTGATACGGCACCTAAAAAATAAACACTCAGCCGAATACAGCGAGTTTATTATTATATGATGAGAAGAGGAACCGGCTGTCTGCTAACACGGCAGAGATGCTGATTTTCCTCAAAAAGAACCTTCACTTCATTTTGAGTGTTCTAGTTTTACTACTACAATGCTGTACTAAGTTTGTTTACTCTTATTTTGTAAAAATAAAAGAACATTAAGCAATAGCTTGGATGCAGCCAATTCTTTTCCTACAGCACTGCAGAGCTATTCAGTTGTAAAACATATACATTGGATTAATTTGAATAACTGTAATGTACCTGAAGTGTGCGCTGTGTGAACAGTATTATCTAGTTCTTATCTAGACAATATCTAGAAAATACAAGTATCGGTTTGAGACTCGGTATCGGATCGGGATCAAAATTAATGATCGGGAACAAAAAAGCATGATCGGGACATCCCTATAGATCACAATATAATTTCCAGAGCATATGGGTTCATTTCAGGTGAACTCAGACCTAAAGGCATTCCTGGAGTTGTTGTCTTCTTTGTAGATGCTGCTATTCATTATGTATTTTTGTATGTGTAACAGGCCTAAATTCCAGAATGATGCTATTAGGTTCACTAGGTAAATCATTAAAAATGTTGTGTTTTGTACTGTTTTCAGATCAAAGTACATTTACAAATCATTTCATTCTGATTATTATTTGCATTTTACATACTTTTCTTAATTTCTTCTTGCAAATTACTGCTACATCTCCTAGACAGCTTGCTTTATTTAGAAACAATCTAAAATACTGTTGTTATTATTGACTTTTAGTTGTGTCTAATATTTAATGGGTCACTAAGAGCTTGTCAGTTAATATTTAACTGCTGACTAAAGATAGTGAGCGGTTAAACGAATTCTACATCCCTGCATTTATCTTTAAAGTGCAATGCTAAAGGCTAAGCAAAGCTTTGTAATATAAAGCACATAATACACTACAGTCCCTGACAGAAGTTCTGTCGCTTATCCATGTTGTGGAAACAAAAGCTTATAACCTGACTTGTGACCTGAATTTACGAAAATAAATTTGCTTCACTGCAGAAATATTGATCATTTAATGAACACAGAAAGGTCAGATTTTGGCAAGACAAAAGTTTTGTCGCCCACAGAAAGTAATGTGAAAATCAAACAAATAATTTACTTCAAATACAAAGATATGTTTCATAACATTGGTGAATGAAGTTGTGGTGCTATTAGAGCCATATTTAATATTTTGTGTGACTTCCATGAGCTTTAAGGACTGCATCCATGCGGTTCGACAATGATTCATACAATTTATTGATGAAGTCATCAGGAATAGCAAAGAATGCAGTCTTACATGCCTCCCAGAGTTCATCAAGATTCTTTGGTTTTGTCTTCCAAGCTTCCTCTTTCATCCTACCCCAAACATGCTCAATGATGTTCATGTCTGGTGACTGGGCTGGCCAGTCCTGGAGCACCTTGATCTTCTTCGCCTTGAGGAACTTTGATGTAGAGATGGATGTATGAGATGGAGCACCATCCTGCTGCAAAATTTGACCCCTTTTATGTTTGGGAATGTAAGAGGTAGCTAATACTAATAAGCTAATACTTCTTGATATTTTAGGCTATTGATATTGCCTTCCACTGAATGTAACCCCAGACCATGATCTTTCCACCACCAAACTTAACAGTTTTCTGGGTGAATCTTGGATCCATACGGGCTCCAGTAGGTCTCCTGCAGTATTTGCGGCGGCTGTGGTGTAATTCAACTGAAGATTCATCTGAGAAATCCACCTTCTGCCACTTTTCCAGCGTCCATCCGTTTAGCAGGCTGTGGGCCTTGGCAAATGCCACACGGTTTTTTAATTGCCTTTTGTTTAGTGCTGGCTTCTGGGCACTGATTCGACCATGGAGGCCATTTCGAGACAGAATCCTACAAACTGTTCTAGTTGACACAGGGACTTGAGGTGACCAGGCCTGGTGGAGCTCTGCTGCAGTGGAAGAGGGGCTGGCTTTGGATTTTCTAACCAACAAACGTTCCTCCTTAGCAGTTGTCTTGCGGGGTCTGCCGGACCTGGGCTTGTCAAAAACATCTCCAGTCTCTTTAAATCTTTTTTTAATTCTTTGTACTTGACGCTGAGACACATTAAAGGTGCCAGCCACCTCTGCAGTGGATCTGGTCTTCAGCCTCTTGATAATCAAGGCTTTGGTCGCAGGTTGGATTTTTGGCATGTTGTCAGAAGTGAAGTTGCAGTTCAAGTGAAGGTCTGGGGTGCTGGGGTTCTTTTTATACACACCCAC
This sequence comes from Trichomycterus rosablanca, assembly GCF_030014385.1. Lineage (NCBI taxonomy): Eukaryota > Metazoa > Chordata > Actinopteri > Siluriformes > Trichomycteridae > Trichomycterus > Trichomycterus rosablanca. The sequence goes on along the minus strand of NC_085994.1, from coordinate 30,374,356 downwards.
TAATTAACCGATCAATTAGTGAGCACAGGTGAGGCTGTAAACTAGAATTGGGTGCATTATATGACAAGGCGACAAAACTTTTGTCTTGCCAAAATCTGACCTTTCTGTGTTCATTAAATGATCAATATTTCTGCAGTGAAGCAAATTTATTTTCGTAAATTAAACCTCATTTGGGAGGGTTTCAGCTTTCATATGAGTCATTTCTAAAACCAATGGATGAATTTAAAGTCAGGTTATAAGCTTTTGTTTCCACAACATGGATAAGCGACAGAACTTCTGTCAGGGACTGTAGACATTGTGCCTTACAGATGTGGCCTAAGTAAGTAAGGGGCCATTAAGCAGTTTTTTGTTTAACGCTAATTGTTGATAAGATTATGTCTAAATTATATCTAAAACTTACAGCATTCCTAAAAGTTTTTTTTCCACTATATAACCAAAAGTATATGAACAATGCATTAATGATAATTATTGAGTTTAAGAGTTTCTGCTACAACATTTGCTAACAGGTGAATAAAATCAAGTATATGCTTTAAACTTCATGACAACTTCATGGCAAAGTTGTAGACATTTAGTGTGGAGAAACTCCAGTGGTCTGCAGAGAGCAAACTATTCTATTACTTTGCTACAAATCATAATATACTGTGATATAAAACCCCAAATTAGAAAAAGTTGGGACAGTATGAAAAATGTAAATACAACACAGTATTCCCTACATTGACTTCTTTTTCATTAGAAACAGAATGAACCCAAAATATAACCTGAAATATCTTGAGTTCATATTGTCTGCAACTAAATCATAATAAAGTAAATGTAAGAAACACTGGGTTTTTCTGCATTCTGTCCCATTTTTGTATGATTTGGGTTTGTAGTTACTATGATATAAACCTACATATACAGTACACTGATATTATACAAAGTTGACATTACAAGATGCCAGAATTAGCAAACCAGTTGCAATCAACTAATCAACTGAATGTACATAATTCACCTTTCTGTGTGGAGTTTGCATGTTCTCCCTGTGTCCACGTTGGTTTCCTCCGGGTGCTCCGGTTTCCTCCCACAGTCCAAAGACATGCAAGTGAGACACTAAACTGTCCAAGACTGTGTTTGATATAACCTTGTGTGAACTGATTAACCTTGTGTAATGAGTAACTACCGTTCCTGTCATGAATGTAACCAAAGTGTAAAACATGACGTTCAAATCCTAATAAACAAACAATTCACAATCCAACAAATGGAAGGCATTTCAGACCAAATAATGTAGGTTTTCTTTACCTTCACAAATGTAAAATAAAATTGTATTATTTTGGTGTCAGTGCAGTTAATCTAATGTACATCAGATGTCTAGCAAATGCTAGTAAAGGTTTTACAATGGCAATAATAATGCATTAGGTAGACTATACCATGATCTAAGACAAAGCCTCACTGCATTTTTATCATCAGAAAAGGCTACAATATCCAGACCTACTGCATTCAATAGCCTTTACAGTCCAACAAATACAAATAATTCCATTTTCAGCATTTAGCAGATACAGTACTCTTCTCCAGAGTGACTTACAAAAGTGCTTTCACAGTAAACATTTCTTACTCTAGTTTAAGTACACAAAAGGCCAAGAACACAAATCTGCTGAAACCCTGTTAGAACAATTTTTTGGGGAAAAAAAGAAATGAATAAGAGGGTTAGTTGTCAGCTTAAGTGTAAAGAGCTTTTAATAACAAGGTGGGGTTTAAATCGTCTTTTGAAGACGTTGAGAGACTCGGACAGACAATGGAAGTCCTTTCCACCACTTATGTGCAAGTACAGAAAAGAGCCTTGATGCTTGTCTTTCCCAAGTTCTGGGTGGAGGATCAAGGCGAGCAACACTAGTGGCTCGGGGGTTGTGTGGTACAGAGCAGGGTGTGATGAATTCTGTAAGGCAGCTTGGGGCTGGTCCATTTTTGGCTTTGTAGGCTAGCATCAGTGTTGTAAACTGAATGCGTGAAGCTACAGGAAGCCAGTAAAGAGAATGCAGCAGTGGGGTGATGTGGCAGTGTTTATGTTGGTTAAAAACCAGTCATTAACCAAAACAGTAAGACTTCTGCTGTTGTACTCTAATGCATAAACTATAGGAATAATAGTATGGGGTCATATCAGATCAGTAAACTATAAATCAACATGGTCATTCTTTATATGCTTACAATGTCTTATTTCTACAATAGGCAACACAGCAATGACAGTTTCCTGTACATTATACACCAAACTATGTACTTTCCACTAGTACTAATATCTAACTAAATGACCCCTGCACTTTCAGTTCACTGCTGTTAGATCTTCTTGAACGATGCATTATCTCTGGATCCACACAAAAAGCAAAAGGTTCAATAGATTATTGAAATGTTAGACCTCATTAGATCTTCTGAAACTGAAAAAAACTACCCCAGGTGAGCATCCAGGTGGTGCAGCAGGATAATCTGACCTCCCGAGTTCGAAACTTAGCACTGCTACCGGTTGGCTGGATGACCCCTAGCAGGCATAATTGGCAATGCCTGTTGAGTCAATGCTGTGCAAGGACCCTGGTTAGCAGCCACGTGCAAATTGTGGCCGAATAAGAAAGGGGTTGGCAGACTGCGCATGCCTCAGAGGGAGCATATGTCAGGCAAAATTACCCTCCTCGGACACGAGTCTCCAGCAGCGGAGGACGAACTGACGACACTAAATGCATAAAGGAGAAAATGCATTAAAAAATAGCAAAAACTTCCACAGGTGGCTCTAATTTTTGAGCAGTGCCAAATTAGTATATGATTGTATATATGGCTCCTGTTCGAGCTCAAGCCCAGTCTATGCTACAACCTGTTTGAGGCCCAGATAGGCTCTAATTCACCATGATCTCTGGGTGGGAGAAACAGAATTCTTACTGCCCATTCAGTCATGCGACAACAGCCATTCTTCGGCATCTGTAGGCTCCTTCAAGCATGTTGACTTGCCCAATGACGTTGTATGAGCAGCATCTTGAAACAGCTGCACTTGCAACATCTGGCTATATAAAGTGCAAGACTTTCTTATTAAATATTTTCATTTATACTATACAGGTACAGTGGGGGAAATAAGTATTTGATCCCCTGCTGATTTTGTAAGTTTACCCGCTTACAAAGACTTGAACAGTCTATAATTTTTATGGAAGGTTTATTTTAACAGAGAGAGACAGAATATCAACAAAAAAATCCAGAAAAAAAAACATTAAATAAAAGTTATAAATTAATTTGTATTTAATTAAGGGAAATAAGTATTTGATCCCCTACCAACCAGCAAGAATTCTGACCCCCACAGACCGGTTATGTGCCCATGAGGCACACAAATTAGTCCTGTCCCTGTATAAAAGACTCCTGTCACAGAATCAGTTTCTTCCGTTCAAATCTCTCGACCACCATGGGCAAGACCAAAGAGCTATCAAAGGACGTCAGGGACAAGATTGTAGACCTGCACAAGGCTGGAATGGGCTACAAGACCATCAGCAAGAAGCTTGGTGAGAAAGAGACCACTGTTGGTGCGATAATTCGAAAATGGAAGAAATACAAGATCACAGTCAATCACCCTCACTCTGGAGCTCCATGCAAGATCTCACCTGGTGGGGTAAGAATGATTCTGAGAAAGGTGAGGTCAGTCCAGAATTACACGGGAGGAGCTTGTCAATGATCTCAAGGGAGCTGGGAGCACAGTCACCAAGAAAACCATTAGTAACATACAGTGCCCGCAAAGTCCCTTTGCTCAAGAAGGCCCATGTACAGGCCCGTCTGAAGTTTGCCAATGAACACCTGAATGATTCAGAGAAAGCTTGGGAGAATGTGATATGGTCAGATGAGACCAAAATTGAGCTCTTTGGCATCAACTCCACTCGCCTGGAGGCAAAGAAATGCCCGGTGGGGATGGTGTTCTTGGGGTCATATCCAGCATTTCTCTGCTCCCAGCTCCCTTGAGATCATTGACAAGCTCCTCCCGTGTAATTCTGGACTGACCTCACCTTTCTCAGAATCATTCTTACCTCACCAGGTGAGATCTTGCATGGAGCTCCAGAGTGAGGGTGATTGACTGTGATCTTGTATTTCTTCCATTTTCGAATTATCACACCAACAGTGGTCTCTTTCTCACCAAGCTTCTTGCTGATGGTCTTGTAGCCCATTCCAGCCTTATGCAGGTCTACAATCTTGTCCCTGACGTCCTTTGATAGCTCTTTGGTTTTGCCCATGGTGGTCGAGAGATTTGAACGGAAGAAACTGATTCTGTGACAGGAGTCTTTTATACAGGGACAGGACTAATTTGTGTGCCTCATGGGCACATAACCGGTCTGTGGGGGTCAAAATTCTTGCTGGTTGGTAGGGGATCAAATACTTATTTCCCTTAATTAAATACAAATTAATTTATAACTTCTATTTAATGTTTTTTTTCTGGATTTTTTGTTGATATTCTGTCTCTCTCTGTTAAAATAAACCTTCCATAAAAATTATAGATTGTTCAAGTCTTTGTAAGGGGGTAAACTTACAAAATCAGCAGGGGATCAAATACTTATTTCCCCCACTGTATATAATATGCAATGTATGCTATAAATTACATCACATAATATGGCCACTGAAAACAATAGTGTCTGATTATTCAACAGGTGAGCAGTCTCAGAATGTTATCAAATCAAGCATGCTACATAAGTAAAATAATCAACAACAAAGTGGAATGATGCATGAAGCATGGTAAAAAAGACAGCAGATATATCGCTATAATTATGAATATCCACAATATGATCCAAACTACTAAGCCGTTTGTTGAGCTGCATGTGTTAAAAATATTAACATTACAGGTGAATTTGGTGTCCTAGGAAGAAAGCTGTTATCACCCAATGGACTAACTCACAAAAAGCAACATCACTCATGTTTTAACTATTTTACTATTTAAAGCACCCTGCAGACATCTCTATGTCTATTAGGGATACAAATTCTGCTCATTCCATTTAACCAATAACTGAACGACAGTTAATCGTTTAGCAACATGCATACAGCGTCCCATCCAAATATAAAACACATTCCTGAGCTTCATGCCAACAAGTGTGTATGCTTAATTTAATGACAAATAAAACTGTTTATAATAGCAAACATGGCAGTAATGTTAAACAGTAAAATAAACACTGACTACAAATAGTTTAGCATTCAACATGCATTGAGCATTTTAAACAAAGTCAAAAGCAAACAGTTCACTACTAATTGACGTTTAGGCTAACTGAACATGTTTAATTGAAAAATAAACATGCCATTTGTATATTACAGCTCCTCCTTAGTGTAAATTATATGTATTATGTTAGAAGTTTTACCTTTATACTGAATGAAAATGTCCAAAACATTACTTTATAATCATAATCAATTATTATTAAAAAAATGCTGACACAAAGCCACTTCCATTTCTGATCCTAATATGTAACACTTCCATTGTTCATTATTTAAACTATAAGAGAGCGTAGAAAACTTTTCCTGCTTTTGTTAAAACTGCAGTGCTCTCCACATTTGAAAGCAAAACTTGCACATACACACTGAGGGTGAGTCTTAATTCAGCACTCAGTACCAGTCATGTGAGAAAGACAGATTTTTTGCTCTGCTTTCAATTCAAATTCAGCACTGCTGTTGGAAATTGGTTTAATGGCATTTTTTATTGCCAATGCATTAATTGAATAATTTATTTGTTGGCTATTTGCTGGCTAACATCCCTAATGTTTATAAAAACCAGAAAAATGCCTTGACTTTAAATAGTAAAAATGTCAAGTATCAGTCCAGTAAACATACAGTGGTAACAAACACACACTTTTTTGCACAATGGTAGCTCAGTGGTTAAGGTTATGAACTACTGATTAGAAGATCGAGCCCTGTCACCGTTGGGCCCCTGAAAAAAGACCTTAACTCCTAATTGCCTGCATTGTATTTGTTTAATTTGTACGTCACTTTGAGTAAAAGAGTCTGCTAAATGCCTGAAATTTGGGTTGGTAACAACATAATGGGTGTGTTCAAAAACCTAGGGAGCTCTCTACATAGACAGCATTTTATATCATCCTGCGTGCGCTCCCGAGAAGGAGGCTGTTCGAAATCCTAGATGCCTTAATATCCTCACTATCTTAAATCTTAAAATTTCAACGCTATTTTGACTCAGGAAAGAGTGAGCATCCGATGCTGCCTTAGCGGCGAAGGCAATCCCAGCATTCAATGTGGCACAACTTTTCTCACAGAAAAATAAAAAACATGACAAACGGTGGGAAGAAATGAAGAGTTATTTTCAAATGTAAATAAATTATTATTGATTTGTAATTTGTATAAACTTGTACAAGTGTCATTTATGTGCAAATTGCAAGTGCGAATTTACCTGTTTTCGGTACATGGAGGGAGATGTTAGTTGACATGCTAGCGCGTTGTGCATCTCATCCCATTGGTTTGAATGGCATGATGCTAACTGTGTTAGCTTAGCAAGCGAAACCCATTGAAATCGCTGTCTAAGTAGTGCATTCGAATAACCTGCCTTATAAGTCAATGACTTATTAGAATCCTCTCTACTTAGACTGCCTATGTAGGCAAGAAGAAGGTTTTCAAACACAGCCAATGTATCTACATCAATCCATAAAGAAAAGTTCCAGGTATGGATCCTGTGGATTGATGCCAACATACCCAACAAACTGTTCTTAACTAACAAACTGTGATCTTAAATATGCATATGAAATTCTAGTTCTCATTATGCAAAAGAGAAATTTAAATTTGGCCTGTTAGTTAAGTTCTCGGGTTTTCATAAGCTTAATAAATGTTGCAACAATTTAAAATTTGTAATACAGTAGATCCTTGAGTTACGAACGGTTTACAATACGAACATTTTGGGTTACGAACAATCTTTTTCAACTTAACGTACAAACAAATTTTGGATTACGAACCAAAATTCGCAAAACACGTGACGTCAGGAACAAGTTCACTCTGACCGTCTCTCTCTCTCTCTATATATACAGTATATATATATATATATATATATATATATATATATATATATACAGTGTATCACAAAAGTGAGTACACCCCTCACATTTCTGCAGATATTTAAGTATATCTTTTCATGGGACAACACTGACAAAATGACACTTTGACACAATGAAAAGTAGTCTGTGTGCAGCTTATATAACAGTGTAAATTTATTCTTCCCTTAAAATAACTCAATATACAGCCATTAATGTCTAAACCACCGGCAACAAAAGTGAGTACACCCCTAAGAGACTACACCCCTAAATGTCCAAATTGAGCACTGCTTGTCATTTTCCCTCCAAAATGTCATGTGATTTGTTAGTGTTACTAGGTCTCAGGTGTGCATAGGGAGCAGGTGTGTTCAATTTAGTAGTACAGCTCTCACACTCTCTCATACTGGTCACTGAAAGTTCCAACATGGCACCTCATGGCAAAGAACTCTCTGAGGATCTTAAAAGACAAATTGTTGCGCTACATGAAGATGGCCAAGGCTACAAGAAGATTGCCAACACCCTGAAACTGAGCTGCAGCACAGTGGCCAAGATCATCCAGCGTTTTAAAAGAGCAGGTTCCACTCAGAACAGACCTCGCGTTGGTCGTCCAAAGAAGCTGAGTGCACGTGCTCAGCGTCACATCCAACTGCTGTCTTTGAAAGATAGGTGCAGGAGTGCTGTCAGCATTGCTGCAGAGATTGAAAAGGTGGGGGGTCAGCCTGTCAGTGCTCAGACCATACGCCGCACACTACATCAAATTAGTCTGCATGGCTGTCACCCCAGAAGGAAGCCTCTTCTGAAGTCTCTACACAAGAAAGCCCGCAAACAGTTTGCTGAAGACATGTCAACAAAGGACATGGATTACTGGAACCATGTCCTATGGTCTGATGAGACCAAGATTAATTTGTTTGGTTCAGATGGTCTCAAGCATGTGTGGCGGCAATCAGGTGAGGAGTACAAAGATAAGTGTGTCATGCCTACAATCAAGCATGGTGGTGGGAATGCCATGGTCTGGGGCTGCATGAGTGCAGCAGGTGTTAGGGAGTTACATTTCATTGAGGGACACATGAACTCCAATATGTACTGTGAAATACTGAAGCAGACCATGATCCCCTCCCTCCGGAAACTGGGTCGCAGGGCAGTGTTCCAGCATGATAATTACCCCAAACACACCTCTAAGACGACCACTGCTTTATTGAAGAGGCTGAGGGTAAAGGTGATGGACTGGCCAAGCATGTCTCCAGACCTAAACCCAATAGAACATCTTTGGGGCATCCTCAAGCGGAAGGTGGAGGAGCGCAAAGTCTTGAATATCCGCCAGCTCCGTGATGTCGTCATGGAGGAGTGGAAAAGCATTCCAGTGGCAACCTGTGAAGCTCTGGTAAACTCCATGCCCAGGAGAGTTAAGGCAGTTCTGGGAAATAATGGTGGCCACACAAAATATTGACACTTCAGGAACTTTCACTAAGGGGTGTACTCACTTTTGTTGCCGGTGGTTTAGACATTAATGGCTGTATATTGAGTTATTTTGAGGGAAGAATAAATTTACACTGTTATATAAGCTGCACACAGACTACTTTTCATTGTGTCAGAGTGTCATTTTGTCAGTGTTGTCCCATAAAAAGATATACTTAAATATCTGCAGAAATGTCAGGGGTGTACTCACTTTTGTGATACACTGTATATATACAGTGTATCACAAAAGTGAGTACACCCCTCACATTTCTGCAAATATTTCATTATATCTTTTCATGGGACAACACTATAGACATGAAACTTGGATATAACTTAGAGTAGTCAGTGTACAGCTTGTATAGCAGTGTAGATTTACTGTCTTCTGACAATAACTCAACACACAGCCATTAATGTCTAAATAGCTGGCAACATAAGTGAGTACACCCCACAGTGAACATGTCCAAATTGTGCCCAAATGTGTCGTTGTCCCTCCCTGGTGTCATGTGTCAAGGTCCCAGGTGTAAATGGGGAGCAGGGCTGTTAAATTTGGTGTTTTGGGTACAATTCTCTCATACTGGCCACTGGATATTCAACATGGCACCTCATGGCAAAGAACTCTCTGAGGATGTTAGAAATAGAATTGTTGCTCTCTACAAAGATGGCCTGGGCTATAAGAAGATTGCTAACACCCTGAAACTGAGCTACAGCATGGTGGCAAAGGTCATACAGCGGTTTTCCAGGACAGGTTCCACTCGGAACAGGCTTCGCCAGGGTCGACCAAAGAAGTTGAGTCCACGTGTTCGGCGTCATATCCAGAGGTTGGCTTTAAAAAATAGACACATGAGTGCTGCCAGCATTGCTGCAGAGGTTGAAGACGTGGGAGGTCAGCCTGTCAGTGCTCAGACCATACGCCGCACACTGCATCAACTCGGTCTGCATGGTCGTCATCCCAGAAGGAAGCTGACGCACAAGAAAGCCCGCAAACAGTTTGCTGAAGACAAGCAGTCCAAGAACATGGATTACTGGAATGCCCTGTGGTCTGACGAGACCAAGATAAACTTGTTTGGCTCAGATGGTGTCCAGCATGTGTGGCGGCGCCCTGGTGAGAAGTACCAAGACAACTGTATCTTGCCTACAGTCAAGCATGGTGGTGGTAGCATCATGGTCTTGGGCTGCATGAGTGTTGCTGGCACTGGGGAGCTGCAGTTCATTGAGGGAAACATGAATTCCAACATGTACTGTGACATTCTGAAACAGAGCATGATCCCCTCCCTTCGAAAACTGGGCCTCATGGCAGTTTTCCAACAGGATAACGACCCCAAACACAACCTCCAAGATGACAGCTGCCTTGCTGAGGAAGCTGAAGGTAAAGGTGATGGACTAAACCCAATTGAGCACCTGTGGCGCATCCTCAAGTGGAAGGTGGAGGAGTTCAAGGTGTCTAACATCCACCAGCTCCGTGATGTCATCATGGAGGAGTGGAAGAGGATTCCAGTAGCAACCTGTGCAGCTCTGGTGAATTCCATGCCCAGGAGGGTTAAGGCAGTGCTGGATAATAATGGTGGTCACACAAAATATTGACACTTTGGGCACAATTTGGACATGTTCACTGTGGGGTGTACTCACTTATGTTGCCAGCCATTTAGACATTAATGGCTGTGTGTTGAGTTATTTTCAGAAGACAGTAAATCTACACTGCTATACAAGTTGTACACTGACTACTCTAAGTTATATCCAAGTTTTATTTCTATAGTGTTGTCCCATGAAAAGATATAATAAAATATTTGCAGAAATGTGAGGGGTGTACTCACTTTTGTGATACACTGTATATATATATATGTGTGTGTGTGTACAGTGAGCAAACATTTGGACAGCGGATGGTGTTTTTCTGGTGTTTTCTTTATATTTTAAAAAATTCACTACAAAATTGTCCCCAAAAAAGGTGCAGAGAAAGCGTAGTAATGAAAAATGAAAACAGAAAGACAGAAAGGTTAGGTAAGGGGGGTTTGGGGGGTCTGGCACTGATTAATTCTATTTACATTATTTCTCATTGGAAAAACAGTTTAAACTAATGAACATTTTGACTTAAGAACAGCCCTTTGGAAGCAATTAAATTCGTAAGTCAAGGGTCTACTGTACTATCAGATAAAACAAGACATACATTAAAAGTTACATCAACACATCACGATAATCAAATAAAGATTGTATAAGCTAAATCGTGAGATAGCAACATGTTGCAGTAGATTTATTAAATGACCTTTCATTACATTTGTACCTAAAGGGATTTGTTTTGCACAGATGAACTTAAATTCTTAAATTCTTAAATTGACTGACACGTTTTTGTAGGGAAAATAGTTGTAGGTGGTTGCAAAACAACGTAGTGACAAATTGTTACATTTAGACTTTTCAAATACATCAACTCAGACAATTATAAGTTAAAAACACTGTTACGAGCACGTATGTGTATTTGGTGCAATTATAGTACTGCCACAAAACACACACTTTACTGTTATGTTAAATAATTAATGGAGTTCCGTGTTTTTCAATACTTTTGAATGAACCGATATTTATGTAAAATTTAGTAATAGTGTCATAACAAACGCTAACCTTTACTAGTCTTACAGTGAAATATGTGTATTTGTGTGTAGTAAGGTGTAAATAGTACCTGCGTGTGACGTGTACACAGACCGTTGTCGGAAAGCTAGCTATCTAACGTTTGCTGATTTGCTAGCTAACCGAACGGGTTGACAACAGAGATGTTTTACTTAAAATAAACATAGCTTTAAACTTTATATCTGTCTAGTAAATATGTAATTATTTTATTGGCTGACTGAAAACATTGCTAGATAGTCACATTGCAGGAATAACGTAAATAACGCTAAATAAAACCATCGTGAAAATGCCGTCTGGACGCTGTTAAACTGACTTGCTTGCAACTAGAGCTGGGAGTTGATCCTACATAGAGTCGACTCTCTGATTCCAAGCGTTTAGAACTTGGACTCGACACTAAAGCTCAACAAAGGGAATCGCTGACACATGCTTCTATTTTGAACATCAGTTGTTTGTTTATTTGGATTTTAAACTCATGTTTTACACTTTGTTTACATTCATAACAGGGAGGATAATTACAGGTTACACAAGTTTCATTAGTTCAAGTTCAATGTCAAACACTGACAAAAGCTTTTGGTAAAAACTATACAATTAAACAGTCTTACTGTCACCAGGAATTAACTTGCAGGATTAATATAGTTTTGTTTGCTTTTAGTTAAGTTTAAAATGGCACATGCATTATAAATTCTGTTTGTTTAAGGGCTAGTTTTATTTTTATTTTATTGTGTTTTGTTGTGAATAATGCATAAACATTCACAGATTTTATTGCAAAAGCAAAACACTTATTTTAGCCTGTATTAATAATTAAGTATACTAAAATAATTGAAAAAGGTACTAAAATGAGTAAACTCCTGTTTTTCTTTTGCAGTTTTTGCTTGTTTTTATTTTAAACAAAAAATAAAGTTTGTGTACTTACATTGTTTAGTGTTTTTTGTTAATCATAATCATTTGCTTTGAAACAAATGCACAACTGGCATATTTTTCTTGACACACAGTCAAATTGTAATTGACTTTGAAAGTATTTTCTGTGACATTAGTTTGATGCTTAAAAGTAGTTTAGGGCTGTGTAGAAAATGACTTTAATGACTTAATGTAATTATCTCTAGTGGGTATGGTCTTATGCAAAAAAGTTCTGGTATCTTTAAAAAATAAAACAACAATATTAAACAAACTCAACTCCAAGTACAGTTCCCAATTGCAGGGATTTGCCTGCCTGCCCTCATTGCCTGTTGGCAGGTGGGGTGGTCCGGGTCCTTTCTGTGTGGAGTTTGCATGTTCTCCCCGTGTCCGCGTGGGTTTCCTCCGGGTGCTCCGGTTTCCTCCCACAGTCCAAAGACGTGCAAGTGAGGTGAATTGAAGATACAAAATTGTTCATGACTGTATTCGATATAACCTTGTGAACTGATGAATCTTGTGTAATGAGTAACTACTGTTCCTGTCATGAATGTAACCAAAGTGTAAAACATGACGTTAAAATCCTAATAAAACAAACAAAAATTTTTTTATACATTTATCATAATTACTTTTAATTCTAATCCTAAATCCTGTCTCCAGCAAGAAATACCCTAAAAATTAAACCTTGTAAATGTGTAATTCACTTATTAGTCATGAATAATTAAATGCATTATTATAATAATAATAATAATAATTATTATTATTATTATTATTATTATTATTATCAGTAGTAGAAGTAATGTTGCCGAATGTTTATCTTGTGTTTTACCTTTGAGAAAATTAATCAGTTTATTAAACTTTTGAAATCTACTCCACAGATTCCTCACACCTGGAATCACTTTAGGAGTCGATTCCAACATTTCAGGAATCGAACAGCCCTACTTGCAACAACGATAAGTAAACACTGCTGGAACAGTGTGAAATTAAAATCTGGTGTTGATTATGGGATCCAGGTTTAAACTGAGCATTTCAGCATGTGTTGCATACCGCTGTTCAAAGTTTCGAATGCTAAAATTGTTAAATAAGTTAAACAGGAAATGGCTGTGCTTCTGGGCTGTAATGAGGGTGAACCTCAGCCCCTTCCGTACAATCGCGACTTGGCTGTTTTTACCCCTGTGTGCACTAAGCATCGCGCGCTGAACGATACCGATACCTCGCGCTGGCTAGGTTGCGTACGCCTCGACATGACGTGCATTTTGCGACGTTTACAAGGCAATAAAATAAACAAAGCATTGCGACGCATTGTGTCTGTCGCAAAATGCTAAGTGCAAAAGAGAAGGGCGAAAATGGACTCGCTTACCGAATACATCGAGCTCGTGCTTTTGCTGGTTCCGCTGCGTCTCGCGGCTCCTTCGATTAGAGATAGTTTGTGCTTTGAGCTACTGAGCATGTGCGAACAGCCGGAGGAAGTACCGAGTGTCTATTTACACTGAACTGCAACGCGATCGAGCAGTCACTGTACGCTATAAGCTTAGCAAGACTTAACGTTGCATGCACCAACATTCACAATTCTATCAAAAATAATAGCTCTCATATTTATTAATTCTATTAGCATTTACGTAGCTAATACCACTGAGTAACATTATAATCCATTAAAGGTGCACTGGTCAATATTTTTTTATTATTATAACAATACTCGACTTATATGAAGCACACAATGAAACAAAACTGGTAATACAGAGTCGAGCTGGCTTGTTTACGTTTACCCTTGGCTGTGCGTTCACACTACACGACTTTCAAGTTGTTCAGATCGCTGTACAGTTCACACTACACAACTTGATCTCTTGTAATCGAGAGTTTTGTGATGCCTAGTTCACACTACACGATTTTTGCCCTGATTTTCGCTCGGCGACTGGTGCTAGATTTGCCGGCTCGGGAGCAACTCGGTGTTTGCTTGGCGATCGAAACTCGGCTCTCAATCGCTATGTGTGAACTGCTTAACAACTCGATCCGAGCGGCTCGCCGAGTGCTCTGCGATTGAAGAGAGATATCTAGCTTCCCAGCTAACAATTTTTGGTTCCCAGAACGTTCTGGGAACGGATCATTTTGGTTGCCCTTTGGTTCCCCAGGAAAGTTTTCTTTACGGAAATAGAACTTTCCCTTTTGGTTGTGCATTATAGTTCTGGGAACGTTCCCCTAACGTTCCCGTAACCTTAAAATTATTGAAACCTTTAAGGGAACCTTTAAGGGAACCTTGTACTAACCTTTAAATTATTGAAAACTTTAGACAAGAAAACCTCACTTTCTAGTTGTGCTAATGGAGAGTTCTGCTTGCTATACACGTAGCTAATTTCTCTCACTGGATCATAAGAAAACCTTCCTGGAACGTTACTTTAAACACATAAGAAAGAAAACCTTAAGGCAACTTTTAGATAATGTTCTCTGTTAGTTTTTATAAAAACATGAGAGAACCGGAACGTTCCGGGAACAGCGCAGATTTTTGAACGAAAATAGAACGTTACCATAACGTTATGGGATGGTTCCCTAAAAATAACCATAGGGGAACCAAAATCTAACGTTACGGGAACGTTCTGTGTTAGCTGGGTTGTCAAATATCTAGATCTGAGTTAGCCCGACTGGCAATGAGTGCTATGTCGAACAGCCAAATAAGAACGCAAGATACGGTGTGAGGGGAAACGAAGGGGAGAAGTTATAAAAAGGTGGGACAGGGACATAATATAGTTTATATCAGAATACATCGGCACACACACAAGCTTTATACAATATTTCTGACCTTATCGTTCTCTACAAAACATATTTATTAACCTCCAACTCACTATAGAACAATCTATTCTGTTCCTATTTTTCCTGCTTGTTTTTACGCTGCACATCAGCGCACAAACTTTGATCGCTCGCTACTTGTTGACGTGCATTTGTGGACGTGGTATCATTAAACCTCTCGTCATTTCTCGCGTTTGTTTTCGTGACAAAATGTAGTTTGAGAGATCAGAGAAGCTCGTCTGCGATTCCAGTTGGGGTGATAGATCCAGGTTCTGCACCTCAGTCATCATTGTGTCATCTGCAAAACTGATGTTGAAAATTGGTGGTGGTCATGTGTAAAAAGAGACTGTAGATTGGGGCTTAGTATAAATCCTTGTGGTGTGCCAGTACTCACTGTAAGGTTGGAGGACACGTGGGGTCCCAGTCCCACCATTTGAGGGCACTCTGACAGAAAGTCCAGTATCCAGTTGCATAGCGATATGCTAAGGCCTAGCTGATGTAGCTTATCGGTGAGTTTGCTGGGGATGACGGTGTTGAAAGCAGAACTATAATCTTTGAATAGCATACTTTCCAGCTGAGTCAATACAGTGTGAAGGGCCAGAGAGATGGCTTTCTGGGTGGATCTGTTGTATGAATCTAGAGCGCCAGGGATGTTGGTTTTAATGTGATGAAGGATCAAGGTTTCAAAGCATTTAAATATCTTAGGTGTGAGGGCAAATGGAGGATAGTTGTTTAGATTGTTGGTGTTAGTTTTCTTTGGTACTGCCACTATGATGGCAGACTTTAAGCACTTGGGGACCATTGCCAGAGATAGAGACGGGTTGAAGATATCTTTGGAAGGTTGTAAATATCTTTGGTAGTTGTTTCACACATTCCTTAAGTACCCATCCCGAGGCATGGTCAGTGCTTGCAGCTTTCCTTGAATTTACCCTCCTCTGCGTGCAATGTACCTCATGTGTGCTCCGTCTAATAACCTGGGCATTTTCTGTGTCTGGAATTATTTGCTTTGTTTTCTATTTCAAAGTGAGTGAAGAAAGTATATAGGTCATTGGTCATTTAGGTCATCTAAATATTTTAACTCAGTGTTGTGACCATAACGATTTGGCCCTTATCAAAATCACTCATATTTTTAGCCCTGCTGCATTCAACACATGAACTACAAGTACAGTAACTACCATCAGCCCAACATTTAATATATCCCTGACTGTGACATGCACATAGGCATTGTCATGCACATACAGTGTATCACAAAAGTGAGTACACCTCTCACATTTCTGCAAATATTTTATTATATCTTTTCATGGGACAACACTATAGACATGAAACTTGGATATAACTTAGAGTAGTCAGTGTACAACTTGTATAGCAGTGTAGATTTACTGTCTTCTGAAAATAACTCAACACACAGCCATTAATGTCTAAATAGCTGGCAACATAAGTGAGTACACCCCACAGTGAACATGTCCAAATTGTGCCCAAATGTGTCGTTGTCCCTCCCTGGTGTCATGTGTCAAGGTCCCAGGTGTAAATGAGGAGCAGGGCTGTTAAATTTGGTGTTTTGGGTACAATTCTCTCATACTGGCCACTGGATATTCAACATGGCACCTCATGGCAAAGAACTCTCTGAGGATGTGAGAAATAGAATTGTTGCTCTCCACAAAGATGGCCTGGGCTATAAGAAGATTGCTAACACCCTGAAACTGAGCTACAGCATGGTGGCCAAGGTCATACAGCGGTTTTCCAGGACAGGTTCCACTCGGAACAGGCTTCGCCAGGGTGGACCAAAGAAGTTGAGTCCACGTGTTCGGCGTCATATCCAGAGGTTGGCTTTAAAAGATAGACACATGAGTGCTGCCAGCATTGCTGCAGAGGTTGAAGACGTGGGAGGTCAGCCTGTCAGTGCTCAGACCATACGCCGCACACTGCATCAACTCGGTCTGCATGGTCGTCATCCCAGAAGGAAGCTGACGCACAAGAAAGCCCGCAAACAGTTTGCTGAAGATAAGCAGTCCAAGAACATGAATTACTGGAATGCCCTGTGGTCTGACGAGACCAAGATAAACTTGTTTGGCTCAGATGGAGTCCAGCATGTGTGGCGGCGCCCTGGTGAGAAGTACCAAGACAACTGTATCTTGCCTACAGTCAAGCATGGTGGTGGTAGCATCATGGTCTTGGGCTGCATGAGTGTTGCTGGCACTGGGGAGCTGCAGTTCATTGAGGGAAACATGAATTCCAACATGTACTGTGACATTCTGAAACAGAGCATGATCCCCTCCCTTCGAAAACTGGGCCTCATGGCAGTTTTCCAACAGGATAACGACCCCAAACACAACCTCCAAGATGACAACTGCCTTGCTGAGGAAGCTGAAGGTAAAGGTGATGGACTAAACCCAATTGAGCACCTGTGGCGCATCCTCAAGTGGAAGGTGGAGGAGTTCAAGGTGTCTAACATCCACCAGCTCCGTGATGTCATCATGGAGGAGTGGAAGAGGATTCCAGTAGCAACCTGTGCAGCTCTGGTGAATTCCATGCCCAGAAGGGTTAAGGCAGTGCTGGATAATAATGGTGGTCACACAAAATATTGACACTTTGGGCACAATTTGGACAGGTTCACTGTGGGGTGTACTCACTTATGTTGCCAGCCATTTAGACATTAATGGCTGTGTGTTGAGTTATTTTCAGAAGACAGTAAATCTACACTGCTATACAAGCTGTACACTGACTACTCTAAGTTATATCCAAGTTTTATTTCTATAGTGTTGTCCCATGAAAAGATATAATAAAATATTTGCAGAAATGTGAGGGGTGTACTCACTTTTGTGATACACTGTATTTGAATAATGTTTTGACTTATCCAAATACATTGCATATGAATATCAATTCAAATCTACATTCTCATTGGATTGTTCTAAATAATGAAGGCCTATACCTACACGTTTTGTGCAGTGCTACTGCATCTGCAAAGAAGAGAAACCCCAGCTGACCTTCTCTTCTTCCCAGCAAGGTTGGTAACAACAGTAAGATTTAAACTTGAACTTAACACTATGCATTGGTGGGTTAGCATTTAAATACACATTTAAATACACAGATTATTGAGTTTCTATGTTGCACCTAAACATTTGAAGTTCATTTTGTCAGGTGGTTCTATTTACTCCCTTTAAATGAGTAATTTTGTGTTAAGCACACTGCTAATGCTAACTAACTAAAGGCATGAATGCTATTATTAAGTCTATTCTTTTTATAACTGCATTTATAACTGTCCTTTCTATTTATAACTTCACTTTAATGCAATGTCATGCAAACAAAAAACCCTAGTGTAGGCATCAACAGATTAACAGTCCAGGCTTTGCCCAGGTGAATGCCTGTTCATTTAAAATACATTTTTCAGTGTTACCTTTCAGGTACACGATGTTTAATGTGCAGTGGTGGGGGTTTGCCAGCTGAATATAAGACTGTAAAGTAACACAATTGAAAATATAGCTGCAAGCTGCGATTTACGGGGTCCAAGCATAAATTCACCCAATGTGGTCCAATATATTAGTATAGGACCATTCCTGAAGGAGGATAGGACACAGAAGCACTATGCCAAATTTCATGCAGTACTGCAGTTACACCATATTTTTGCCAGAGCTTTTGGAGTTTGGTAGCAATCGTTGCAATGCTTCAGAGTTAGAGCAGGATTTGTGTGCTTTATTGTTGGCTTGCTCCACCAATGTTTTTGATTGGCATCTGGCAATAACAGTCTATTGAAATTCCAGCATTTCTTTGATGTGTGCGGTGAAAAACCAGAAGACCTCTATGTCTTTTTTTGGCTTTATGTAGAGCATGAGACATGTTATATGGTGTAGGAGATATGGACCTCAGGGCAATAAGGCTGGTGTACCTGGTTAGCAAGTCTCATGTTTGTACGACTTACGGTTTGGTCTGTCTGTTTATTTTATCAGAGAGAAAAAAAAGGGAAAGGAAGAGAAGAACAAGAGGAAGAATCTGTTACGATTGGCAGAGCCAATAAAAGGTTTTTTGGAGGAACCACCAGGCGAACACCACACCACAGACACGGAGATTAGTTAGTTAGATTTATTGAAAATACAGGAGGAAAAACACGCCGGGGCAGGAGCACAGGAACGGTCAACGAGGGAACCAGGAGGCAGGGATCGTGGCAGGTGGGACTGCCGGCTGGGGACCAGAAGGCTGGGAAGGAGGCAGGAGGAGCTTTGGAGACGCAGCACTGGAACCCGAAAGTTTGGAGGGAGGCAGGAGGAGCTTGGGAGAAGCAGCACTGGAACCAGAAGGTTTGGAGGGAGGCAGAAGGAGCTTAGGAGAAGCAGCACTGGAACCAGAAGGCTGAGGTGAAGACCAGAGGAACTGGCAGGAATGCTGGAGAAAGGAAGGAGGCGAGAAACCCAGGAACCAGGAGGAAATGAGGCTGGGGTCAGGAACACTGGAAGCATGGGATCCAGGAAAAAGCACAAAGTTCAATTATCAAAAGTTCAATTATCAAAAGTTCAATTATCAAAAGTTCAATTATCAAAAGTTCAATTATCAAAAGTTCAAAAAGGTAACCAGGAGAGCTGAGCAGTTCACACTGACATCAACAGACGATCTGGTGGAGATTGAGAGAAACTGGGGTTTTTTGACTGCTGGTAGATGAGGAGTAGATAGGAAGCAGGTGTGACTAATTAGCCACGGTGGAGATCTATTGGTTAGCTCCAGAACCAATTAAGCTGGTGCAGTTGCAATAGGCGCCACCAGGAGTCACCAAAACACCCTGGGTTGAGCCAGAAGAGAAGTGAGCACAGCAGTGACTCCTAACAGAATCCTAACCAAAAGGAGTTTGAGCTCGTTTGGTGCTTGGACCCACAACAATAAACATAGGGGGAGTGAAGAAGGGGGGACTTCTTCTTCATAACAGTACACATAGAAGGACTGAATTGAACAGTCCAAACAAACAACAACTGTATAGCAACAATGTTACCAACAATAGTATGAACTTCATCCTAGGTGCTGTAACAACTGAATAGTTAAAACTAACTGAACGGCAGCAGTGTTATCAGTAATCTCATGTCCTACCTGACATATTTGTTTGACATATGTGTGCAGAATGTTTATGGGAAAGTGGTATTACAGTTAGGTGTGACAGCATCTTTTGGATACAGCACAACAAAGTCTTGATTGTGGATGCAACACACAGTCTGAAATCTTTTGGTTCCTTTAACCTATTGTTCTTTATCTCAGCTGGTTCCAGGTCATCCTGCAGAGGTCTCGCCACTGCAACCAGGTGGTCCTGCAGAGGTCTTGCCATTGCTGCCAGACGGCTCTCCAGTAGCATTGTTGCCAATGCCAGACGGCTCTCCAGGTGTCCTACAGCCACTCTCCTGGCGTCTCAGCACTGCATCCAGGAGGCTCTTTAGAAGTCCCATCACCATTTCCAGGCAGTTTCCAGTGGTCTTGTCACCATTTCCAAGTGACTTTCCTGTAGTCTCCCAGATGGTCTCCCCAAACTCTCGTCCTGGCCAGACAGTTACTGTGTGCTCTTGCCGGTCCCAGCCAGTCCCCTTAAAGTCTCACCTGCCCCTACCCGTTTGTTGGTTCAGTTTCTCCCTCCTCTGTTATGCTGGCCTACGGGTATCCTGAGCGATGTACAATTCGCCCCTTAGGGCTCGAGACTCTCGACCATGACTCTATATACACGCTTCAAGAGTCGCACGTTAAGGGGATTTCCTGCCCTGGATTCTGTCTGTTTGGGCTCCTGATAACATTTATATTTTTTATACATTTCCCCCAGTTTTTCTTTTAATCTAGTCATATCCAATAGCCCTGTGGTGATGCTAGCTTGACTAGCATATCACTAGCTAGCAAGTACAAAAGACTGAGAGACTAATCGATGACTGAGCCTTTTATCTTAAATGATGTAGAGACATTCACTCACCTGTTTCCTAGGGGGAATGGCGGCGCGGGTCATTCGGTCTTCATGATGGGTCTGTGGGCCTGGGAGAAGACACAGGGACAGGGGTGTACGGGTCGACCTGGAAGGACAAAAAGCTGTTAATGATCTAACTCTGACAGTGGATATCTAACATGCATGTAAATAATGATAAGACGGTACTAGATCTAAATATGTTTAGGTTGTGAATTTGGGATGTGTTCGTTTTCCTTAAGAATACCTGCATGTAATAATGGTTTAGTCCAGAGGGTGGGGCTACAGGTATTGTAGGAAAAGTTAGAGATATGGAGAGGGGCTGTTTTGTACGGTGGCCGAGAAGTGCAAAACAAAAGTGCTTGGGTACCCAGTGTTTGTAAATTTGTTTTGGCATATGTAAAAGTGTTTCAGCACTTGTAAATTTGTTTTCGGCATATGTAATTTTGTTTTCTAAAATGTAAATTTGTTTTGCACTTCTCGGCCGCACATTTCTGACGGAAAGGGTAGGGACAATAAACCGGAAGTGCGTGTTGCTTACCAGCTGTCAATCAAACTGTTTGTCAGCGGTAAAGTGAACGGAGTTTGTGATGGTGACGATAAACAAGGTTTTGTCTAGTTTGTGGAAATCATTTATTTATCCAGTTGATCCGCTATTGTTTTTCTTGTGGAAAGTTATTAGATTGTTTGTGCAGACGGTTAGACGTGGCGTGTGCATCTCTGTTTACTGTCCGCTCTTCTAAACATCTAAGGAATTCCCACAAGAACAACAAAAGCGAAATAATGAAAATAATTAACACAAAATGGACAAAACATTGTTTATTAGGGACGGAACATTTGATACCGAGGCTTTAAAGCTTGTTTCACATTTGTAACACTGGACTCAGTGTATCGGAGCTTATATTAAAGCAGCAGCATGTGCGGGACTGATGAAGCTTTGGTGCTGTGTTTTATCTCACTCACTATATAAGAGACAATCAAACCAGGGTTACCCACCGTCCTGTAAAATACAGAATCCTTCTTTATTTGGAGACTAAACGCCGCGTTCTGTATTGAACTGATACAGGACGCTTTGTTCCGTATTTTTATCAATGGGAGACTGTGGGAATTATATTAAGTAGTGTTCACTTTTATTCTTAGTAACGGTGTGTGTGCGCTGGTTATAGCAGCAGAACCTGTGTAATACACCTCTGTATGAGTAGCGCAGTGGGCGGAGTGCGTTGTTTTGCTAAAATATGGTTCTGACTTATTATTATAAAGAATAAAAATAATAAATGTTAAACACCATAAATAAAACCTTTGTTCTCATGACTGTGTAAGGTGCCCCCCCCCCCTCTCTTATATAGTGAGTGAGATAAAACACAGCACCAAAGCTTCATCAATCCCGCACATGCTGCTTTAATATAAGCTCCGATACACTGAGTCCAGTGTTACAAAAGTGAAACAAGCTTTAAAGCCTCGGTATCAAATGTTCCGTCCCTAATAAACAATGTTTTGTCCATTTTGTGTTAATTATTTTCATTATTTCGCTTTTGTTGTTCTTGTGGGAATTCCTTAGATGTTTAGAAGAGCGGACGGTAAATAGAGATGCACACGCCACGTCTAACCGTCTGCACAAACAATCTAATAACTTTCCACAAGAAAAACAATAGCGGATCAACTGGATAAATAAATGATTTCCACAAACTAGACAAAACCTTGTTTATCGTCACCATCACAAACTCCGTTCACTTTACCGCTGACAAACAGTTTGATTGACAGCTGGTAAGCAACACGCACTTCCGGTTTATTGTCCCTACCCTTTCCGTCAGAAATGTGCGGCCGAGAAGTGCAAAACAAATTTACATTTTAGAAAACAAAATTACATATGCTGAAACACTTTTACATATGCCAAAACAAATTTACAAGTGCTGAAACACTTTTACATATGCCAAAACAAATTTACAAGTGCTGAAACACTTTTACATATGCCAAAACAAATTTACAAACACTGGGGACCCAAGCACTTGTAAATTTGTTTTTGCTTTCGTTGTAAATTTGTTTTCTGAAATGTAAATTTGTTTTGCACTTCTCGGCCACCGTAGTTTTGTTCTTGGAGTGAAATTGTCTAACTGCTGAGAGAGAGGTGGAACTGTAATGAAAACTCACTGCTGACTTATACCCTGAGATATGTAGGGAATTTTAGTGAGATTAGTCTAGGAACAGTAAGTAAAGTGACAGTTGTGATACTGCATTTTATTTATTTTGTAAGTAGTTGAGTGAGATATTTATGGAATGGTGTGCATTTTAATAACCTGTGTGCAATAAAGGAGAAAAAAGGAGAAAAGTTATTCCTCTGGCCTTCTGCTCTATTCCTTTTAATGTTCCAACAAGGTATCCTCCAGACCACTTTGAGCCAAGTTACCACAAACCCAGTTTGTATTTCTGACTCTACAGCTGCAGACCTCTACCTCTACTGACAGAAGAGGGCCGTAACAAACACATGCTCCCTCAAAAACATGTGCAGTATCTGCACAAGACAAGTTCATATGGGAATTGTATTATGCTGTATCGTGCAAAGAAGTAGCCACATATTAGTTTTGTGAAGAAATGCAGACGGGTTCGGTGACCCAAAGTCATTTGAGATGGACTAAAGTGGAATTACGGAATTGTGCTCTGTGGTCAGATGAGTTCACTTTTCAGTTTTTTTTTTTTTTTTGGAAAAAACGGATGTCGGATTCTACATTCCAAAGACCACCTAGACCAGGGGTGGGCAAACTTTTCGGCTTAAGGGTTTTAAAAAATGACAGACGGGCCGGGTGGGTGCGGGGGTGGGGGTTTGGAACTTAACATAAATTCACATTTAAACCTTTATTTTTGTGATTAAAGGATGAATTTTTGAATATAAATGAAACTACAGACTCATCCTATTATGTGCACATTTACACATGCGTGAATGTGATTTTTTAATGCATTTTTTATTATTTTTATCTTTGTTTCTACTTGGTGTATCGCCGTCTAAACAAAACCAATTCAGCCTTTAAAGCAGCACTTTCAACATAAGTTAATGGTTTATGTGTAACATTTTAAACCAGTCAAGTGGTTTAATCATGCTGGGGTGATAGTAGGGTTGCCAACTGTCCCGTAAAATACGGAATCGTTCCTTATTTGGAAACTAAACGTGGTGTTCCATATTGAACTGATACTGGACGCGCTTTGTTCCGTATTTTTTATCAATGGGAGAGAAATGCAGCAGATTAGACTGAGACAGGGTGATATGTATGAAGCAGAAGGAAACTGCTGCTACCATGGAAATTAGAAAGCGTTTGGTTATTATTCCAAAGTAGTGTTCACTTTTAGTCTCAGTAATGTCATGTGTGCGCAGGTTATATCAGCATAACCTGTTTATTACACCACTGTTTTAGTAGCGCAGTGGGCAGAGCTCGTCGCTCATGTTTTTCCGCCCTAGGTTCCAATCCGGCTTAGGACCAAACTAAAGTAACGCAGGCAGGGCCGGCGCTATATGGATTATGTAAAAATGTTGTTGCACTGTTGCTACATGATTACATGATGTTCTTTATGGATGTTGTTTTGCCTAAAACATGGTTATGATTTATTATTATAAAGAATAAAAATAATAAATGTTAAGGGCAGTGATAGCTCAGTGGTTAAGATACTGGACTAGTAATCTAAAGGTAGCCGGTTCAAGTGCCACCACTGCCAAGTTGCCACTGTTTGGCCAAGAGCAAGGCCCTTAACCCTCAATTGCTCAAAATTTGTGTTCAGTGGTGACTGTAAGTCGCTTTGGAAAAAAGCGTCTGCTATATGCTGCAAATGTAAATGTAAACAGCCGAATCAATGTTCCTATGATGGTGTGAGACAAAGATGAAATTAATACGGTTTCAGGACAGTTTTGTAAATACTCAGCGGGCTGGATTAAACAGCCTAACGGGCCATAGTTTGCCCACCACTGACCTAGACTGTTACCAAGGAAAAGTGCAAAAAACAGCCACTGTAGTGGCATGGGTGAGCTGCATAAATGTGCAGGAGCTTTTATTGGTATTTTGGAGAGACATATGCTTCTGTTGAGTCACCATGGAGCAACTCTATACAAGTAAATCCCTATAGTCTTGTATACAGCAAGAATGGGTAAAAATTTGCACACTTGCAAACTGCAGCAGTTAGTATGTCCAGTTTTTAAATGAAAGAAAACGTTGCATGCATGTCAGGGAAGACCTTAGACTCCTTGTGACCCCAGCCTCTCTAAAGCAGTATTTGAAGATTAATAAATAAACATTTAAACATGACCACAATAAATGAATACCGTATACACTCTGGTAGCATTTTTTTTAATGACGTTTAATTGTGTTTAATTGCAGGTGTTGGGTAATTAAAACTGTATTCTCAATTCCAAAATTAAATCCTAGCAATTACAGATTTTGCTGCAACTACGTTATCACAGTCATTCTTAAACTGAACAGAGCAAAGTCATGACCCTGTCCACACCAGATGCTGAAAGCATTACTTTGACTAGCTACTGTTCTTGCCAATCAATTCTTCAATCACCTGTTAAAATTTTGCTACAAGTCCCCCTCCACTGGCCGAGGAGGGCATAGACTATCACGCGCCTCATACATCACGTGCGCAGTTGCCAGCGGCTTCTTTTCACCAGCCTGCAGTGGAATCTCAGAAAGCTGCAACGCATTCAGAAAGACTTACCTATCACTTCAGATCATCTATTATTAGTGCAGGAGCTTTAACCAGACAGCAGAGGGCGCAAATGTACAGCAGTAATGAATTGACTTCTTTTCTTCCTCAGGCCAATCAGGTCTGTATGGATGCCCGGTTGAAAGGGATGTCTGGGATTAGTTTACACTCTGATAAGATTTCTGATGAATCTTCAGCGATCATATAGTGTGATAATTTAACTTTATTTCCTGTTAAAATTCAATCAGCAGTATTAACACAATATTTACTCTTTAGGTTTAAGGCAGAGGTGACTAAGTGGGTAGCACTGTCGCCTCACAGCAAGAGGGTCCTGGGTTCGATCCCCGGGTGGGGCGATCCGGGTCCTTTCTGTGTGGAGTTTGCATGTTCTCCCCGTGTCTGCGTGGGTTTCCTCCGGGTGCTCCGGTTTCCTCCCACAGTCCAAAGACATGCAAGTGAGGTGAATTGGAGATTCAAAATTGTCCATGACTGTGTTTGATATAACCTTGAGAAGTAATGAACCTTGTGTAATAAGTAACTACCGTTCCTGTCATTAATGTAACCAAAAGTGTAAACATGACGTTAAAATCCTAATAAACAAACAAACTTTAGGTTTAAAGCAGCTAGTCCATTTGCCCGTTTTCAATTTTGGTTTTTGAATTGAAGAGTTGTGGTGGGTCTGATTCACTGGGCGACAGGCTTATCGGTCAAAGACTAGTTGTCACTGTTACTAAGCCTAAAATGTTTCATAAAACAACCAAAGTTTTACATTTCAATTTCATTGTCATGTTTTACCACTGCTTTATTCTGGTCAGGGTTGTGGTGGGTCCAGTTTCTCTGGAATCACAGGCCATGATGCAGTAACACTCAGTAGCCTCAGCCAATCGCACTGATAGGGATTCAAACCCTGAATCCCAGCAGACACTACCGCTGTGTGTTGTAAATAAACATTTTATCGCCACCAAGATTCTTGGTGGTGTTGGATGGGTGTCCACAAAGATATTTTCGGGCCAAATGTATTCTAATTTATACATTTAAAAAGTTTATAAAGCTTTAGATAAACTTATTAAACTTTAGCCATTTTTGTATATTTGTGAACAGACATTATTTTTAAGCAAACAGCATTTAGAAAAATTTACTCATACATATGGTAGGTGAAACATAAAAAACAAAGTTAAATGAATAATACAATTCTTAATACAATAATTTAGCTGAAACCACACTTTTTAAAACTAATAAATAGAAGTTGCAATTACAAGCTTCACAGAACATTGGCTTACAAAAAGGGCTGTTTACCTCATAACCAACAAATAACTCATTGTTTGATTAATGCAATTAGTTGAAAAGTTAAGTAATTAAATAAAATTTATTTCCAGCAGCTAATTTGCAGTGTTATTTGAACTGAGACAGAGAGAGAGCTCTGCCATACTAATTCTAACAGAAAACCTTTGCATTTACATTAGTCAAATCATGAACGAGGTCACTATTGTGCAATATGATAGCCGGCTTTGTGTTTCCACATAGATATGACAAACATAAAAAATATTAAAAGCAACGTGAATTGAAAGATAAATTACTCATCCAGAAATAACATCATCTTAATTAGGATTAATACATATCAAAACCAGACATTTTAAAATCAACAATTAATCAACTCTTTCTAGTGCACTGTTGTAAATTTTACATCATTTCTTTATTGGATAGCACACCTAGCTTCAGTGCAAATCCTGATGTTTATATTCATGTGACCAGAGCTGCCAGTTTAGATGTATTTGTGCCAGTGGTCTTAAGTATAGACAGCTGATACACAAAGCAACATTATTCATTATTATTTTGTTTAATATTTCTTCTAATGCTGCAACCTAGTCTGCTTTAACTGAACATGTTATTCCTTGCATTGTCCTATATCTGCAACGTTTATTCACAGAGGGATTTACTGGCTATGTTTTGAGCCTTATCCTATATACTATTTACTGTTGTGTGTTATAAGATCATTACTAATTAAACACAACATTTTGTAATGTAGGGTGTGGTTTGAAACACTCACTCACTGACTTTCTTAACTGCTTATCCAATTAGGGTCGTTTTGCTGGAGCCTATCCCAGCTTTTCAATGGGCGCAAGGCACACAGTAACACACTGGACGGGGCGCCAATCCATCGCAGGGCAGACACACATACACACACACACACATTCACACACCCATTCACCTATATGGCAATTCAGTGTCTCACATTAACCTAACTGCATGTTTTTGGACTGTGGGAGGAAACCGGAGCTCCCAGAGGAAACCCACTCAGATACGGGGAGACTCAGGAATCTGCTTATTATGCTTGCTTGGTTATCACTTAACCATTAACTAAGTTTGGTTGGTTATTGGTAACAATAATTTGGCAAATGTTGCATCCCTAGAAATGCCATAATAAAATTTGGCTACAACCCCTTTTAATGCCAAGTGACCTTAAATTTTTCTCCAAGTCTGGCTTTGTGACAGTAAAGATCAATTCATTATTATGAATTAAAACATGTAACTTAAAAATATAAGATTTGCATAAGTTGTGAATGTTTTTATATAAAGAGAACAACAGCGTAAAGCAAACGCTTAAAGTAATCTTTACAACAAACCTGATGATTGCAAAGCAGTATTTACATTTGGTACCAGTTCTTGCTCAAAGTCCCACACTCTTGTGTCAGTAAATAGTTTTTCTTTGGGAAGACTTGCCTGAAGTGGTGTTCTTACATGAACAATCCGACACACATCATTTGGAACGTTATAGACTTTTCCAATATGTTTCAGAGTGGAATGCACTGAGGTTTGGAACACATTCCTTGGGTTGATGATCATCTTTTTGGGGTTGTAGATGTTGTTTCTATCTGGTTCTCGGTGAATATGTTCCATGATATTAATTCCAGAAATTTTTATCCATTCTGGTCGGTGAAACTTACCACTCTTATCAAACTGTGTCTTGGGAAAAATGTGGTTTTCAATGTAAAACACACCTACGTTTTTATGTTCCTGTTGCAGAGCCTCTATCATTAATGCAAGGTTACCGTGCTTATAAGGCATGATGATCTCATCAATGTCATTCAGAAGAACATATTTAGACTGGTACATGTTTCTATAAATGCACTCATTAAGTGTCACCAACTGACCATAATACTGAAGATCCCCTTTGTGCGTTTGGAAGTTCCATCTGGAATTGATCAATGGGCCATGAAACAATCTCTAGTATCCCTTGTTTCTTATAGTACTGTAAGAGTTTTTCCAGGTCTGGGCCACTACTAGTGTTGTAGATTACGACATGTTGCACACCGAGAAGCTTGTACATCTCCATGGTTTGAGCAAACTGCAGAACGTTATTGTAGCCCCCAAAAAGGCTAGAGATGCAGATAGAGAAGTTGAATTTAAATGTCTTGCTTTCCACTTTGTTCTTTAATGGCAAGAAAGTTAAGTTGTGAATGTTTGAGACATTTGCGTTTGTTGATATGGCAACATGTGTTGCATTTTGGGTGTCTTCTCCATGACACAGAATATCTGAAGCTCCAAACGGGAAGTTGAAATGATCAGTGTGTATCTCCACTTTGGCCTTAGAAAACTGCCAGCCATGGTCGCTGTTGCCATAGACGCAATAAAGCGATTGCTTACTGTCTCTTTTGATTATGCTGATCACTCTGATGGCCTCGTTGATCCTGTGGTCAGTGAATGCAGACACCGCAAAATGTTTGGTGTTTTGAATTGTGGTTATGGAATTCACAGATCCCAACACACTATTTGATTCAAAACTATTGTAAAATGATAAAAATGCATGCAAATTTCCTCTGATGTTGAAGGAAGTGTGTAAATACAAATACTTTGCAATTAGGATGATACTTGAAATCACAAAAAATAAAAACAAAGTAAAAATCCTTTTATTTGTTCTTTTCATCTTAAGCCACCATCCAGTTTGGCGAATGGGTCTGGTCTATATTTCCTGCAAATAAACACAAAATCATAGCATTTGCAATAATACAGTATAAATGACTGCATTTATGTTCACATACATAACTGTTACCTTCATGCATTTTGCGTGTAAATTAAAAAATACAAACATATGAGGAAAATAATCCATACTGCAGTGTAAATGACACCTACTTTTCTGTCACTGTCCTAGATACACTAAGTGATATAATATGTGAATTTGTATTTGTTTATACACACTGATCAGCCTGAAGGTGACAGGAGAAGTAATTAACATTAATTATCTCATTATAGCGCCTTTCAAGAGGTCAGACATAATATGCAGCTAGTTAAAAATAAGCAAGTTCAAGGATCTGAAAGACTCTGACAAGAGGAAATTGTGATGACATCTCCACAATGGGGTGTTCCCAGCATGCACTGGTTAGTACCTTCTAAAAATAATACAGATGAACCATGGGTGCTCAAGTGCAAACAATACAATATACACAGTGCAGATAAAAACTGTGTAATAAATACAAAAAATTACAATAAATACAAGGGATATTTACAGGGTATGGCCTTAAGAAAGTGAAGGGATGGGACCAAGAGACAAGTGTTTTGTTTGCCAGTAGTGGGTACTTAGTAAATGTCAGGTGGGAAACAAACATAGAACATATATTATTATGTGCTTTTAAGGATTTGTATAGCAGCAAGAATAGTGTGCAAAAATACAATAGGTAGTGTGCACAATACACGTCATAATAGAATCACTGAGTGTGAGAGTAGTAGTTACATTTATTATTGTCTGTGAGTGCTTATGTATGTGAGCCTAAGTGTGTGTGTGTGTGTGTGAGAGTGTATGTGTATTTGAGTTTGTGTGTGTGTGTGAGTGAGTGTGTTTTTGTGTATGTGAGTACGAGTGAGTACACCACTAACACACACTAAAACAGAACTAAATATCTAAATGATTGGGAAACTGAAAATAAAGTCCAGAATAAAATGCAGTGTTATTTGGCCCTAAACAGACACTACAGTACAGCACAATATCTGAGCACAGTATCCCACCCTAAATTAAGATACACCCTGACGAGGTACAGACTGAGCCCACACGACCTGGCCGTGGAGACGGGGCGACACACCCGGTCCTGGCTGCTCCTAGGAGAGGTTGTGTCAGCACTGCACTCTCAGTACAGTAGAGACGGAGCTGCACTTCCTCACCCAGTGTACCAAGTACCACCACATCCGGGCCCGATTCTTCCCCACAACAAACGTTTTTTCACTACCTCAATATTGTAAATGTCACCTTTTTAATTGTTATTATTTGCACTGTTTATATTAATATTTTATTCTATTTTAGATTTTTGCACCTATTGTAAATGTTTCGTAGATATTTGTTCTTATTGTTATTTTTATTTTTTTATTTCTCTGTAACTGAGCTTTGGCAACATGAATGTCCTATTTTGTCATGCCAATAAAGCTTCTTTTAAGTTGAGTTGAGTATGTGTGAGTTAGAGCGTGTGTATGTGTAAGAGTGTGTGTGTGTGTGTGTGTGTGTGTGCGCGTGTGTACGTGCATGCATGCTGTTGGGCAGTTGTAGCCCAAGTACCGGACTAGTAAGTAGAAGGTCACTGGTTCAAACCCCACCACTGCTAGGTTGCCACTGTTGTGCCCTCAAGTGTATACTGTAGGTCGCTTTGGATAAAAGTGTCTGCTAAATGCAGAAAATGTAAATGTGTGTTTGTGTGTGTAGCTGTGAGTTTGTGTGTGTATGTATGTGTGTGTGTGTGCGTGTGTCCCTGTCATCAGTTCAGACACGAGTTGAAGATAGCCAGTTTTTAGGTTTAGGGGTTATTCTGTTTCCCATTTAGGCTCATTTAGCGCCTCCACGTGGTATATTGTGGATACTGCAGGCATTTGTATATGGCAAGTCGTTCTTCAAGTTGCAGTGTACATGGGTTTTACACATTCCCCCTTTAAGTTCAAGCATGAGAAAATATACCTGTAAATTCATTAAATATTACAACTTACGTGACGGTGATAGTTGCAGATCTATAACAAAATAAATGAAATAATGTTTGTGATAATTCAGTTAATTCTGTTATTTGCTGGCTATTCCGGCATATATGTGATCGAGCACATGGATTGTTTATGTAAATGTTGCAGTATTAATGGTTAAATTGAGTTAAGTTGCACATGTAAATATTTACAATAACTTTTATTTAATATTTAATATTAATACCCTAATATATTTAATACTCTAATATTTTAAAATAACTCTTCACATGGATATATGCAATTCATATTTGGAGAAGTAATGTTGATTCAGTAATTGTGCCAAATTAGCAAAATAAATAAACACATTAATTAATGAATACATAATAATAATATAATATAATATAATATAATATAATTAATATAATATAATATAATATAATTAATATAATATAATATAATATAATATAATATAATATAATATAATATAATATAATATAATATAATAATAATAATAATACTATAATAATAATAATAATAACAATAATAATAATTATTATTATAATTATAACAATAATAATAATGGGTCAGGGCAATTTTTGTGAAAAGAATATATTTGTCAATAAATATATATATAGTTTTCACACTATATTCATTGGGGTTGTTAAAAGGCTAATACATACTAGCTTTCTTGAGCACTGGAACGTTGAACAAAATTTAGGTAAATTAACTGTTTAGGTAATATATTTTTGCATATGTGTATGGAAGTAAATAATAAAGTAGAATAATATTGCATACATTTATGCATTTATGACTAATTCTTAAAGTTTTCTTAAAGTCCCTCTTCTGCACTGAAAACCTCCCAAACTTGCATCTATTGCCCAATTTTGAGAATGTGGAATCCACAAATATTAAACATAGCTGTAAACATAGTAAAGACAGTTGTGTGGCCTATAGGTGCAGGAAAGGGAAGGGGTAGTCAGCCTGCAGCCACCCCATAAATAGAGATAGTAAGAAAAACTGACTATGGAATTATAAAACTAAAAGTAAATTTAACATACCATCCTTTATAGTAATATTTATTAGAATTTGTTAACCAGCACCCACTATAGTCTCAATGTTTAATGTGTTTTTGTTTTGTGTATTTTTTAGGGCTGCAACTAATGATTATTCTGATTATCAAATAATCTGTCAGCTCTGTGATAAATTGGCACTCTGTTTAGGATGTTCCTGCCTAGCAGTTTTCTTTCAGTGGAACCTGTCCTACCATGACCTCTCAGTCCCAAGTTCAGATAAAATATGGAGGGTTGTGGCGACCCAAATACAAGAGCAGTATTAGTAAAAAAACACTAGAATTTTAATCAAATGCACAATGCCCTCTTATTTACTAAACATATACACCGATCAGCCATAACATTAAAACCACCTCCTTGTTTCTACACTCACTGTCCACTTTATCAGCTCCACTTACCATATAGGAGCACTTTGTAGTTCTACAATTACTGACTGTAATCCATCTGTTTCTCTACATTTTTACACTACAGTACATCTGTTTCTTACATGTTTTTTAGCCTGCTTTCACCCTGTTCTGCAATGGCAGGTATTACTTGGGTGGTGGATCATTCTCAGCACTGCAGTGACACTGACATGGTGGTGGTGTGTTAGTGTGTGTTGGTATGCTGACACAGTGGATCAGACACAGCAGCGCTGCTGGAGTTTTTATATACCGTGTCCACTCACTGTCCACTCTATTACACATTCCTACCTAGTTGGTCCACCTTGTAGTGGTCCTGGGAGTGTCCTGACCATTGAAGAACAGCATTAAAGGGGGCTAACAAAGTATGCAGAGAAACAGATGGACTACAGTCAGTAGTTGTAGAACTACAAAGTGCTTCTTTATGGTAAGTGGAGCTGATAAAATGACAGTAAGTGTAGAAACAAGGAGGTGGTTTTAATGTTATGGCTGATCTGTGTACCATGTAGATCTAAGGCTCAGAAACAAACAGTAACAGTTTACAGCTTAGCTTTTATCTAAACATTCTTAGAGCCTTGGCTACCTGCATAACTGAGGAAACCATGAATTGTGATCTTCACCAGAAAATCCTTAAAGAGAATATATGGTCAGCACAATTGCCCAACATCAGTGCCTGACCTCACAAAAGTTCTTTTGACTATACGGGCACTAAATGTCCATAGATGTAGTTAAAATCTAGTTAAAAGCCATTTTAGAAGTGGAGGCTGTTAAAGCTGCAATGGTGGGCAAAGTTAAAAAAGCAATAGGCAGTGCAGTTTAAATTGTTTAGTAAATACTAATGAACATAATGTAATTTTTTGTCATTAGTAAAGCAAATAAAAAGAGTTAATGGTCATGCTATATATACTAAGCCTCTACACTGCATTCCTAACACAGTGTGTTGGTTTTAGCCACATACACAGAAAACAAAAAACACACTCCCACTTATACAGAAAAAATACCAGCCCCTTCTTACAGGGAACAGAAACTCTAGAGCAGGGCGAAAGCTTAATATTTGTGCTGTTGGTACAGGACTAGTAATCGGAAGGTTGCAGGTTCAAGCAAAGCCCTTAACCCTCAATTGCTTGCAACGCATACAGTCTCAATTGTAAGCAGCTTTGTTTAACAGCATCTGTTAAATATTGAAAATGTAAATAATTTCCAGATACACACACCAACATGTAAATAAGGGGAGTACTAACACTTTCACCTCCTTTTTCAATCACTAAGCATATCTAATAAAAAGCCTTTTTTATTGCAATCAGAAAAAAAGCTCTGTATGTTGCTGATTGAACTGAAACGGAATGGGACGTTCTATTATAAGTCATCAATTATTTTCTGTCAGAGATGGACTATCATTACTGCATTTTGTTGCCTTGTACCTGTACTGAGCAATGACAATAAAGTTGAATCTATCTATCTAATCTATCAAATAGGCCTAATGGACTGGTCAGTTTGGAATTTACTTAAATGTATTGGCTGCCCGAGTATACTATATGCATACGAAACAAGGAATCCAACTTTGTTGAATGTCTGTACGTGGAGATGGAAATGCATGTTATTTCTGTTACCACAGATAAGATGAGTCCCAGACTGCAGCGAGCCTTACAGATGAGGTCTTCAGGTCTACTCCGCACAGAAAGGACCCGGACCGCCCCACCTGGGGATCGAACCCAGGACCTTCTTGCTGTGAGGCGACAGTGCTACGCACTAAGCCACCGTGCCGCCCTGCTAAGGCTATAAGAGTTAACACAGATATATACACCATTTAAATGTAACTAAGTGAAGCAGTTTACAGTATTAGTTTTTAAAATTTGCTAAGTGCAGTGTACACTCTGATGGTCAATTACAAAATGATTCTGCATGTATAACTGTAAAACTAAACTAAATGTTATAATTAAACAATAATTAACAATTTAATAATAAAATACCATGAACCTACAAAATTACAAAAAAGTAAAAAACCTACCTGTACAACCTGAAGCCTGATAACTGCAAGACTCACATTAGTGAGTCATATACACACAAATCTTTCATGCACCATAGGAGGACATCAGATGCATTTGGCGTACTACCTATTCTGCCTGTTTTTTTTTTTTGGGAATGTGTTTCCCAAGTTACCATTCAGATTAGCAAAACTTGTCTCACAACCTAGACACCACAATGTCTCACATGACACCATGATAAATTTAACTGTTGGTGTTGTTAGGCTCTGTGGCGTCAGGGGAATGTGCCATCTCTCCCTGACACCACAGGCCTTACAGAGCAGAAACGAGCTGCTCATTTAAATACCTGGCCAGCTCGTTAGGGCGAACGGGCTGCAGCTGTGCCTTGTGCCTTCCCTTATTTAAGGGAAAGGTGCAGAGCTGCAGCCGTCGCACCTTCTGCTCTTGTTGGCCATTTTCTCTTTTCTTTTTTTCAGTTTGTTTGGCACTGCGGTGACCTTTTATGTTTGTTTATTTTAATTCTAGGTTGTGCCGCCGCACTGTGCTGCCGCCGCCGTGCCGCCGCCACCGGGCCACCGCTATTGGGCCGCCGCCAGGTCGCCGCCGCCGTGCCGCCGCCATTGTGCCGCCGCCGTTGAGCCGCCGCCGCCGTGCCATCGCCGCCTGGTCGCCAACAGGTCGCCGCCGCCGCCGTGCCGCCGCCACCTTGAGATCCATTAGGAGCGCCCAGAGGAACGCGACCCCCTCCCAGCGCAAAGCGCTGGTGACAGCGTCGCGTTTTGCCCTCTGGAGCGCTGTTTATAAACGGCCACTTCCCAGCCACTCTGGCTGGTGACAGCGCCGTTACATTTAGTCGTTTAAGTCCGCAATTAAATCACACCCGGTAGCTGGCATGGCGCTGACCAGCATAAACTGCTGGAGAGCGCCGTGCCACTTATCTACCGGCGGTGTTACCCCCCTTCTTCGGCCAACAGCGCGAGGTTTCCCACCTGTGGCAGCGTGCTTAAGCTCCCAGCCAGGAGGTGAGCGACCAGGGTTCGCGCCTCGCGCTTCCCCTTTTTTTCCCCTTCATGTTTTTTTTCCTTGTTTCTTTCAGCCTGGCGTCACCGGCTGCCTTCGGGATTCCCCGAAGTGTTTTTTGTTCTTGTTATTTCTTTATTTTATTGTATATTATGTTTATTATTTGTAAAATAAAACCCTTTAATTTAAAACCCTCTGCATCCTTGGGTCCTTCCTCCCCCCTCGTAACAGGTGTATTGTTCTTATAAAGGTTGATGTGCAGAGCTGCAGTAACCACAGAGACATAAGGTTGATCAGCCACAGTAAATAGTAGTGAGGGCTAGGTTGAGAAAAGATGTTAGGGTTTGTGAGCATTGTGCACTTCCACTTTCAGGTGTTATTGTATACAGTACGGTGTTGTCATTGTCACATTTTTCGTTTCAAAATCACTACACACTCTCTACTAGGTACAGGTCAGGACTGCAGGCAGGCCAGTCCTGTACCCGTACCCTCTTCATCCATGACTTTGTATGTGTGCAGCATATGTTACTCTAAAATCACAATGTACTTTTCTACATTAATTAACACAGAAGTGTAAATTTCCTTTGCCAACAGCACGGATACAACCCCCCATACCATGACAGACCCTGGCTTTCGGACTAGAATACAGATTAGTCTGACTACATAATACATTTCACACCACAGTACACTGTGTGCTGGTTCATCACAGACGCCAACAGAGCCCAGGAAACTCAACGCCCTTTCTGGACATGGTTAACACAAGTGTTCTTTTTTGCATATTAAAGTTTTAAAGGCCATTGTGAATGTAACTCACTGGTAATTGCCCCTAGTGTAGCAGATGTGCTACTGCTGGCATCTGTATGCCCCATCCAATGTATCACACACACACACACACACACACACACACACACACACACACACATACACACACACACACACACACAAAAAACTTAGTCAAAGTTTGTGAGAAACTTTTGAGGAGAAAATGAAGAATCTGCTAGCATCCCTCTTTTTGAAACATGGTCCTTTCCATGTGTCAGTTTTTTATAATAAGGAAATGTTTTGTTAAGGAAATGTACCAAATGCTTTTGTAGCCATGGTTTTCCACCTGGGCCTACCCAGATGTAATTTTCAGATTTACTACCTGCATTTTTCCAAATAGATTTTTTGATCAGCATTGGCAAACAATGTTATCTCCTTTACATCAACTGGTTTAAGCCCCACCACTGCCAGGATGTCACTGTTGGGCTCTTGAGCAAGGTCCTTAACCCTCAATTGCTTAGACAATAAACTGTCACAGCAATGTAAGTCGCTTTGGATAAAAGCGTCTGCTAAATGCTGAAAATGTAAATTTAAGTTTCCACTGAGAAC
Organism: Trichomycterus rosablanca; assembly: GCF_030014385.1. Taxonomy (NCBI): domain Eukaryota; kingdom Metazoa; phylum Chordata; class Actinopteri; order Siluriformes; family Trichomycteridae; genus Trichomycterus; species Trichomycterus rosablanca. Next base: position 30,337,234 of record NC_085994.1, on the reverse strand, counting down.
CAAAATCATGTACAACCCCATTAGCATAAATTGAATCAGTACAAACATTCACTATTTTGGCCGCTCAGGTGGCGCAGCGGTAAAGTACACTAGTTGGGGTTTCGAATACATCATATCGAATCTCAGCTCTGCCTTCCGTCTGGGCTGGGTGGCAGCATGAACAACGATTGGCTGTTGTTCAGGGTTAGGGGTAAAAAGTCGGATCATAGGTCCTCATAACTGGTGCGACTGCGGCCCCTGCTGGCTGACTGATGGCGCCTGCACAGGGCTAAGGAATAATGCTGATGGGGGTGTGGCCCTTCGTACACAGTGCCCGTCGGTTTATGAACTCGACTTGTGCAGATGAAAAATGCAGTCTGTACTGACTGTACGTGCCGGAGGGGGCGTATGTCAGTTGAGAGGCGTCCTCAGTCAGCGGTGAAGGGTCGAATCAGTATAGAGGAAGCATTCAGGGTAATTGGACACAACTAGATTAGGGGAGAAAATTGGGGGAAAAAAGTGGGGGGAAAAAAACATTCACTATTTTGCTTTTTGCCAGTTTACATGCTTTTATTAATGCCATCAACTATGCCCTTTGTGCATTAAGATTTGATGGCAATACTCCTACTACTAGGATGTCATGTTGTGTTACTACTTCATAGCATACTTGCTTCTTCTGTGTCTCAGGATTATATGAAGCCGACCCATCCACAAATAGTCTGGGTTCTGCATAGGAATACCTGTTAGATTGGGTCTTGAGAAACGAACAGAAGTTATCGTTATAACACAGTCATATAGCACTCCATCTTCTGGAGTGGCAAGTAAAGTTGCTGGATTCAAACATCTTTGTATTGTACTATAAAATTTGTATCACAGTATTTTTCAAGATTCTGACGGTTTCACAGTATTTCACAGTTTTATTTTTTGTATGACTTGGACTTTTATATGTCTGTGGCTGATTTTACTGTCATAAGTACATAGAATATAAAACATTTTCATTTCACCATGTATATAGTGAAGGTTTTGAGTACTGTAAGCTTTGCTTGGCCCCACAAAATGACACAATATATGATGGAATCAGTATGCGTGAAACAGATGCAATATATACGATGTTTATCATTAATATAATATTTAAGTATTATACAATTACCGTTAGCTCTCCCTTTAACAAATAAAACAACATTTGCAGTCTCCCAGTCTGTGCACAGTTATATCATTATACTGAGGTATGACTCCACTGATTGTACAACTTGATCACAGGTCTGTTGTAGAAAAGAGCTGTATCTAATCTGCGCAGCGCTCCATAGCGCTTTTAGCGGCGAACAATATTATATGATTTGCTGTCAATTAAAGCTTACAGCTGTTGTATTAACTGTGCTACGGCATGACGGTATATGAAAAATTCATACCGTATGAGGAATCAAAGCCATCAAAGGAATCAATGAACCGTCATACCGCCCAGCTCTACTGTATATTGTAGTATTGTATGATATCTTAAACATCTAGCTGCAGACAGGTGAGCTGTTTTCTATTCCAACAAAATCATTGATACAGCCTTTTTACCAATAATGTTAAATGGCTACATCTTACTATGTCTCAAAGTTTGTACTGCATGTTTAGCTGCTGCCACTGCATTTTAACATTTTGGCATGTCTACATTTTGCCTTATAATAAAACATGGATACTAATTGGCAATAAAAACATGAATACTAGTTGAGGGAAACTTGCTATCAACAACAGTTTAAATGCAGGCATGATGCCATCAACAGCTTCAGGTCTTAGTACTGTAGATATTAAGGCCTATAATCAAATTTTGGGATAACTCATAGTGGTGATGCACCCTTCATTAATCTTGCATCATATATCTTTCCCATAATGTATTTAGCTTTTGCAAATCTTGGGCTAGTCCAGGCATTTTGTCATTTAATTGGTACCAAATCTTTAATAATATCAAATGTACAAACCCATCCTGCCCATTTTATATTTCTAACTTTGTAAGTGAAATGTCCAAACCTATGTAACTGTCCCTCAGTCTCTCCATCCTTGCTCAACACTTTTTCCCACTGCTACAGCACATCTGGCATCATGCCAGTAAATACATTCAAGTTTACTGTTTCTTTTTGCTTTTGTCTATATTTTGTCAATCCTGTTCATAGTTTTTGTTTGGTGCAATACGAGCAGTACAACTTAAACCAGTTTTTGTCATTTTAACAGATCCAAAACCTTCTGTTTTCTTCATAGCTATACTTAACATGTTCTTTGTGATCTCATCCATTCCACTCAACAATCTTTATTTATACTCATACAATGGTGGATATATTCCTAAGTGTAAGTGAATGACTATTGTGTAATTTCCTGTTTCAAATAACATTACAACAATGCCAAGGCTACACATAATAAACACAATAAATGTATCGGGCAGTGTGGTGATAATAGGACATTTTCTGCCCTCAGTAATACAGGGTAATGTATTTTTTCATTTTGCACAGTTCCGCTTTGCTTTCATAGTTTTGACAAATCGGCTGCTCATTTTTAGGCTATTTTCAAACTCAAACTCCCGAGTCCACTAAAAAAGGAAATTGGTTGCCCTAAAACAACAATCGTCAGACTTGGCAGTGCCCTATTCATTTAAGAGGGAGTATTATTTTTCCACCTGTGTGTATGTGTGTCTGTGTGTATTGTCAATGTGTTGTTTTCAAATCACATGTTTTCACTTGGAAGTACGATCATGTCCAGTGAAGTCTGACTGTTCCGTGTCCTTGAATCCCCACTCTTTCAGATATTTCTTAATCCAATATCCTTGCTTACCACATGTAATACAGCTATTGTTTCTTCCTCTCCAAATGGATACCATTTTTTCTTCTTTTTTTGCATTTTACTGCATCTGCTGGGCGTCCTGTTTCGCAGCACAATTTGTTTCTACATATTCACTGATTTCACTTCTTATGATTGAGTCTCTCCAATGTACTTTCCATAGAAAACATGTATGTGTACAAAGAACAAATGCCATTTTTTTTTACACAAGAAGTTAATTGAGCAGCTTTACAGGCTTATGCACTATCTGTATACATAACAGTTCAACAAACAAGCCTACATAATACTTATACATAATACACACGGCTGGAACGGTCAGCAGTATGTACCCCTAAAAGATCCAGTGGTGGTATGCAGTGGTGGTAACAGCAGCTGCCTGCCCAGACCCACATTTAAAACCACACAGTCACACTTTAACCAAGAAAATATATCTGCTGATGTAATTTTCTTATCAATTGCTTCTAAGTTGTTCTGAACTGCTTCTGAACTGTCCGCACTGCGTTTTGATCCGTGCTGAACGGATCCCAGCCGCCTTTCATTACTGCAAGTTAACATTAGCGCCAGCTTCCCATGTCCAGTGCTGTGGGGTTTTGGCAGGCAGACGTTTCTTGCAAAATCTCCCAAATAAAATGTGGAGTAGATTAAGTTGTGTTTTATGATATTTTGTTTTATTCAAACAACACAAACAGCAGCTCAGACAAGCTGTGTGTTAGGTGACAATGTATCTAATTTCCATGGTCCCTAAATGTGTATGTGTCTTTATTTACTTAATAAACTCAGTGCCTGTCAATAGCTTTGTCCGATTTACTTTTCTGAGACATTTTTTGTAATTTATTATATGTACGTATTTATTTATTGTTTTTGTGTTTTTTTAAATGCATTTGATTTTTTTTAGCGTGTCTAATTTTTATTCAGTTGCGTTATGCTTCCTCACTACTGGTGCTGACCTGCACCCTGATTGTGGAGAGTGAATTGATACACGCATCCTCCGACACATGAGCAGTAGCCGACTGCATCTTTTCACCTGCACAAGGCGAGTTCATATTCGGATTGGCCTTGTGCACGGAGAGCCACACCCTGATCGCATTGTTCCTCTACTCTGTGCAGACGCCATTAATCAGCCAGCAGAGGTTGTAATTATTTCAGTTATGAGGTCCCTATCCAGCTCCCTCCCTGGATGAACAGCAGCCAAACGTTGTTCATATAGTCACCTAGCCCAGCCGGATGGCATAGCTGAGCTGAGCTTCGATACGATGTATTCAAAATCCCAGCTCTGGTGTGCTAGCGTGTTTTAGTGTGTATTTATTTAAGTTTCCACCTTAATCATGAAACTATTTTTGTTAAGATTTTTTCAGGGACGCATGAAGCAGATGGGACTACTTTCACCCCTGATAATGCATATATTACAACAGTCCAGTAGACATGATGTGTTACAGAATACAAACAATTTCATGTCAAGTCCACAAAAAAAGCACATAGGTAGTGAGAAACAAAAGGACGTTCACATTTAACAGGTTTGTAAACATAGTATGACCTGAATTAAAGTAAGACAGGAGTAACTTAAAGTGACAATTAAGCATAAAAAAAGCACAGAAGTGAAAAAAGCACAGAAGCGACTCTACTTTTTAAGGACACTTAGAAAAGCCAACCTGTCCAAGCAGCTACTGGTGTCCTCCTATCGCAGCACTGTGGAAAGCATACTCACCCATGGCATTCTGGTGTGGTATGCCAGCTGATCTGAGGCTGACAAGAAGGCTCTTCAGAGGGTCATCAAATCAGCTCAAAGATCCATCAACACTGAGCTGCCTTCACTAGAGTACATTTACCTGCGTCGGGCCACAAACATCATTAAGAACTCATTTCACCCTTGTTGCAACCTGTTCTCCTTGTTGCCCTCTGGTAGGCGCTATAGGAGTATCAAGGCCCGCACTTCCAGACTCCTAAAAAGCTTTTACCCCTCCGCTATAAAAACACTAAACTCTCAAACTTTACATCCTAGAAAATAATGTTCAATTTATAGGGACTGTGCAATAACCTTCTTTTTTCTGTAAAGTTCTTAAAACCACACGTGTATTTTTGTATCTAGATGTGTATATGTTTATTTGTAAATACATTTGTATTTTTGTAAATTTGTATCAAGGAGATGCTCAAAAATGTCGTTGTGCACTGTGCAATGACAATAAAGGCTATTCTATTCTATTCTATTCTATTCTATTCTATTCTATTCTATTCTATTCTATTCTATTCTATTCTATTCTATGAAGTCTTTGGATATAATGTGATTACAAATAAATGCAGTAGTGCTTAGTAATTAGTGACAGTACAATGACCACTGGGATCCAGGAAGAATCTAAATTAGGGGTTAGTATTTAGTGGGATGGAATGTAGTATGATCATTGTGCAGGGTGGCACAATTAAGATCAAAAGTCTATCAGCCTGAGGATAGAAAATTTTGCTAAACCCCAAGCAAATGGTGCAAAACCATCTGCAAATGACAGAGTGGTAGATACTTTTGTGGGAGGGGAGCCAGCTACAATGCTGTGGAAAATGCTCTAAACACTGATGATATGTTCAGTTTGTTTGCACAATCCGCTGTAAAACATTGCAACTGGAAATGTTGCAACTTTCAAACTAGTCAGTGATAAATTTGGTTAGAATGGTTTCAATGGTGCCCACTGCAGAATGTAGTAAGAATGGGTGGGCCCAAAGGAAGTGCAGGCACTGGTGTTGGCTGATCAAGTAGAATCATCCACAATGTGAACGGCAAGAAACTTGGTCATTACTCTCTCCACTATAGAGCCATTAATGCTGAAGGTAAATGGTGAGAAAAGGACTTCTTGAAGTAAACATTTATCTTCTTTGTTTTGTCTGCTTGCAGAGATAGCTTACTGTTCTTACTTTAGATTGAGAGTCATCACATCGTCGCTATATGTGGTTTTATTGTTGTTTCTGATTAGACTTACCAGTCTAGAGTAATTAGCAAAAGTGGTGATATGGTTTAAGCTGTACCTGATAGCAAAGTCATGGGACAGTAGTGTAAAACGCACTGGGTGGATTACACAGTGCTGGGGAGCACTACTACTACTAATGTGATGATGTTCAAGGTGCTACTGTGCACTATTTCAGGACGGTCAGCGAGAAAAGCAAGTATTGAGCTGCAGAGCAAATTTTCCAGTTAGCCACTGGGTAATTATTGTGTTTAATGCTATCATTCCTGTTGAGATTGGGGAAAGCACAGATCGAGGGGGTATGAAATTGCATCCTCAATAGAAACTGAACCTATTGCAATATGCCACAGTATTTTAATTGCTGTGGGTGCAATATGATAGGAAGTTTGTTCTAGATGTAACTCATGACCAGCGATTTGAAGCATGTCATGCTAATTGGAGTAAGCACCACGAAGGCATGACAATAGTGGTCTTGAAGCACTATTGGATGACTTCTTGGAAAAGGGGAATGGTGAAGATGTTTGTCTTCTGGAATGGAGGTGTCATTGTCAACAGTACTGAAGTTTGTGATGACCTGCATCCCTTGTCACATGGTTTGTGCTTAGATGTGCTTTCTGGGCATGGTTGCATATTGCCAGTTTAATACTGAGGGAAAGATTCTCCTTCATGTGCTCTGGGGGCAGTTTCACTGTAAACCATGACACACTGATCGTAGTGTGTATTGATATTATTTGAGATATCCTCAGTGAACGTCTTGATGTAGCAAGTTACATTTATTTATTTGTCTCTATGAATTCACCACTTATGACTGCCTCTCTTAAAACTCTCCTGTTTGTTCATTCAGAATAATCAGAAGAGTACAGAAGTAGCTTCTCTAGGCCAAAGCACAGTTGGCACATTTGAGAAGGAAAATCAAGACTGAAACATAGTCTAAAGATTTGAGGTGGGGGCACGAGTCCTTTTGTTGGTATTCAACTAAATGGCAGCAACCCACTCATGTCTCTAAAGTACAGTCTTTTCTGGGTTCTACTAGTTATTACCGGCAGTTTGTGGAGGGCTTTGCAAAGCTGGCTGCCCATCCACATAAGCTGGTGGCAGAATTGTATTTGCTGTAGTTTGGACGAGCCATTGTGAGAAGATTTGAAGACCTGAAGGCTAAAGTTATGAGGGCATCTTTAATGGCCTATGCTGATTTTTCATTTACTTTTATTTTGGAGGTGGATGCTAGCCATAGCGGTTTGGAAGCAGTGCTTTCCCAGTCCCAGAATGGCCAGATCTAACCTATTGCTTATGTGAGCCGAGGTCTTAATCCCACAGAGTGCAATATGTCCAACTATAGCTCCATGAAGTTGGAGTTTTTGGCACTCAAGTGCCTGGTGTATATTGGTAATCCTCTCGGTCATCTGTGAACAGCTAAACTGGGTGCCACTGAGCAGCAATGGGCAAAGTAATAAGAACCCGGATGCCCTCTGCCCTCTGAAAACGTATGTGTTCAATTTAATTCGTCAAACTCTAAGGTGGCAGTTGAGGGCCCCTCAAGGAAACAGATCCAGTTATTAGAAAAGTGCCTCTTGGAAGTTAAAAAGGCTGTCTACAATGGAATAATGGCATGCTGTGTGATGCTGCTGCATTAGTAGGACCGTCTGGTTAAAAGGAGGTGGTTGATCATCATGACTTCTGCCTAGATAGGGGGCGATGAGAAATTGCACTCGGTTTTGCCTCTATCCCTGCATGATGCAGTGCTGAGACAGCTCCATCAGCAACACGGCCATCAAGGTGTGAAATGCACTACTGAGTTGGTATGGTAGTGGTGCTATTGGCCTGGGGTGCCAAAAGTGTGAATGGTGCCAGGTTGCCATGGACACGGAGCCCATTGCTCATAGTTTTATGGGTCATTAACTTGCTTCAAGGCCAAATGAATCTCTGAACATTGACTTCATTGGAACCATCCCAAACAGGACATGAAAACGTCTTGGTAATGACGTATGTGTTCAGTAAGTATTCTTTGGCCATCCCCACTAAGGACCAGTGGGCCACTACTGTGGCCAAAGTTTTAATGGAAGAATGTTTTTTTTATTATTTTGGCATCCCAAGCCCTGCACACTCTGGTCAGGGTAGGAATTTTGAAAGCACACTCCTTCAACCGCTTGGGAAGTCTCGCACTACTCCTTACCATCCAGCAGGAAATAGTCAATGCAAATGTTTTAATAGGATGCATCATATCTTCTTCTCAGAAGAAGAACTTGCTTCCTGCTTGATCTAGATCCAATATTATTATAATTCTACACCACACCAGACCACTGGGGAATCGCCTTTCTTATATTTAGTCAAGATCTCTGACTGCCAGTCGATTTCCTCCTGGTGAGGGTCCCAGAGCCAAAGCATAGTAGCATTTATAAGTGGGTACTTGAGCACTAAGAAAGGCTCAAAGAAAGACTCCAGGTGGCTTTCAGGGGGCAAAAAAAGCATCAAAGGATTACAGCAGAGTGTTTAAAACTTAAACATGATCAACATGTCATGGATACATTACTAAGAGAGTAAGTTGGTGTATCTACAGGACCACAGTGTTCAGGGACAGAATAAGATTCAAGATCTGTGTGAACCAGTGCTTTATCAGGTGAGAAAAGCTCCCAAGGTTAGAGGGGCAGTATATACAGTAGTCCCAGTTGATTATTTAAGTAAAGAGGGTAAGAGGGGTTCATCACAACATGTTGAAAAGCCAGATTAGAAGGGTGTCATCAGATCATTTCTCACCAGTCAGTTTACCTGATTGAGGTCATCTGTTTTGGTTCTCCTTTCTGTCAAGCTATTGGTTTCAAAGCATCTGAGAGGTCAAATGTGTCTGCACCTATGGTCCAGAAAACATCGTCATGTACCGAGTTGTTATCTTTTCCAGGATGGGCGCATTATGGGTGCCCCAGTTGCACCAACCTTTATTTCAGTGTCCCACCTCGATCAAGCAGCCTCCTTTAGGTGTAGCAACTTCTTCGTTCACCATCTTCCTCTGGCAATAGAAAAATCTGTAATGCAGTCTCAGCATGTTTTAGATATTGGAATTCTCCTCAACTCCTCACTGTTGATCATGTAAAACACAATTTCATCATTAAAAATTATATTTTAATTATATTAAAATGTGCCTTATTAAAACACCATTTGTTCTTCATCGACCTGGAATGCAGAACACCATGATGACTTAGGGTTACAAAAAAATATTCAACCCCCATTGCAAATGAGATTTATTAGAAAAATTTAAAAATGTTCAGTTGTTTGCAGTGAACCAATCAAAAAAGAACAATTTAAATAGCAAAACACAACTAATATAACAAGTGGTTTCTTCAAATTCAACACATAGTGCAACTTTTTATGACTAACACAGCCTCACAATTATTTAACCCCTTCACAACAAGTGTTTATAGTACTCAGTTGAGCACCCTTTTGCTGTTATGAACTGCTGCAAACATTATGCATAGCCAGACACCAGCTTCTGGCCTCCAGTTCACTCCTTGGATTTGCATGCTGCAATGACCTTCTTCACATCCCACCAAAGACTTTCTATGAGCTTCAAGTCAGGCGACTGTGACGGCCACTCCAGAATCTTCCAGAACTTCTTCTGTAACCCTCTATTCTTCTTTTTGACCCCCTGGCTCCTCAGGAATCTAATGGCAGTTGGTAATAGCTTTGTGGTGATATGCCTCATCCAGGTAGTGTTCCTTTACATTTAGCAGTATTTTTGGTTTCACTTACGTTCGAGCTGTTGTTCACGTGATACATCTCGCTTTAAGACGTGTCGTCCAAAGTGTCTACAATCGTAAGATGTGGATGTCAATCAAACGCAATGGACCAATTAGAATTGACGCAGAGTTGAGATTTTTTGTTAAAGTTCTGTCATGTTTTTAGATTATTTAACCCTGCTGGATTTTGAAGAGGACATCTGTGGCTAAACGGGAAACGGTGTCGTTTGTTTTATTTCATAACACTAATGGATTAATTGTTGAGGATGTGAGATATCTCCAAGCCAGGACAAGATTGATCATTTATAAATCAATTTTTATTGTGTTTAAACAGTTTTAAATGTGGCAGTAGTAGATGATTTTTTAAAATGCTAAACGTTTAAGTAGATCAGTGTATTTTAATTTCTGAATGGCTGTTGTAGATCAGTGGCACATGTTAATGATCATCAAGATGCACCTTGTTACGGCAGTTGCCGAGTGAGCTGGTAATAAACGTCACTCTGTTGGAACGTACCTTTGTGTGTTATTTGCTTTACACACAAACAATGGCCTTATTTACATTAAGTGTTATTTACATTGTGTTATTTACATTAAGCAACAGTATCGGATCACACATTTTTTCCCTTCCGATATCCAATCCAGTGATTTGGGCCAATATCGGACAGATACTGATACAGATTATCGGATCGGTGCCAGCCCTAATAACCTAATTGATCTGCTATTAGCATGTGCCCTGGATGTGCCCACCTGGACAAGCATAGCTGCAACAAGCAGAGAAGCAGGATTTTATCTTAATAAACTGACAAAATGTGAGCACAGCTGGTCCGGTTGATTAGCCCCAAATGAATTCCGATCTGTTATTAGAAAGTCTTAAAGGAGAATGTCTACCTCTCAGTTGGGTTGCTTGAACAATGGCATTTTCAGCATGAAGCTCACTCACTCACTTACTCACTCACTCTCATGTTCTCAGCCGCTTATCCAATTAGGGTTGCGGGCGGGGGGTGGGTGTGGGTGGGGTTATCCCAGCTTTTCAATGGGCGCATAGCACACAGTAACACCCTGGACGGGACGCCAGTTCATCTGGGGGAGACACACACACACACATTCACCTATAGGGCAATTCAGTGTCTCCAATTAACCTGACTGCATGTTTTTGGACTGTGGAAGGAAAACGGAGCTCCTGGAGGAAACCCACGCAGACACGGGGAGAACATGCAAACTCCGCACAGAAAGGACCAGGGCCGCCCCACCTGGGGATCGAACCCAGGATCTGCTACCCACCAAGCCATCGTGCCTTATTTAATGCTTTATTTTTTAAGCTTGACACTCTTTGTTCTATGAATTAAGTAATGGGTAACTTCTGAAGAGTTTCTAAACACTTAATTACATTAAATTGTAAATATGAACATGCATTTTCTTCCTAAGTGTCCAAAATTGACACATTTTTAAAAATTACTCTTACAATTAAAGTCATTTTGGAAAATAAATTCCTCACATTTCGCTTTAACTTTAATAATAACTAATGCTGATAAATGAGGTTTTCAATTTATTTTATTAAAAGTCTTGTACATGTAATTGTACAATATATCTACAACATATTGACATCTCAACAAATTAAATCCAAAACACATTGGTGATGCAAAATTAGTATTAGCTTTTAAAATAATGATGTATAAAGCACACAACAGAAGAACTGCAAAATGTAAAGCTCCATATACAGTACAAAGATAAATAATAACATATACTGTACAGAATAGACTGAACATGAAGCAAATAATCTGCTGTTACTTAGAGAACAACATTCACATTAACAAATTATCTAAGCAAAACAGAAAGGAATTATAAGTATTTAGAAAACTAAAAGTTGACATTGTAAGGCCTGTTAAATGTTCTTAGGACTTGCTGTGTCAGTGCTCTGTACTGCTTCCGTTTTGTTGGTGTACTCTTAAGGTTACTGAAAACGTTTTCTTAGGACAGCATGATGTAAAGGTAGCAAACACCATTCATTTGAACACACCAATGCAACAGTGTTAGATGAATATACTAACTTACTACACACACTCCTACATAAAAAGGTATTTCACTTCTTAAAGTACATCATTCAGAGTACAAAATCGAAATACAAATGTTCTCACAGCATGAGTGGCATTACTTACTTTTCTATTTTCACAATGCAGCAGTATGTGAAGTCAAAGCATGCAAAAACATTTACCTAAAACCCACACACGGTTAGGAAAATACATTAAAAAAGAAAAGTAGGACCCATTGTATCATCAAAGCTGACAATGCTAGTCATATACATGTTAAAATATGCTTATGGATTTTTGTTACAAATCTCAAACACACCAAAACCAATGTGAAACATCTCAATGGTAATGCTGTTCCATTACCAAACCACTCTCATGTTCCTAACTCTTAATGTTCATAATTCTCACAAGAATCAAATTCACAGTTGCAACTGTAAATATTCAACCCTCTCACCCTATCAACCCTGCAGCAGGACCAGTTCCTGCTCCTTTGTGTGAGGAGGAACAGGAGGAGTCAAGTCATTAGAGATGTACAAAATAACCTCTAGCATGCTATTGGTGTGCATATTTCTGACCAAACTGTCAGAAACAAGCTTTATGAGGGTGGCATGAGGCTCCGATGTCCTCCAGTGTGACCTGTGATCACAGCCCAGTACCGTGCAAGCTTGACTGGCATTCCACCAGAATTGGTAGGTCAATCATTGGTACCCTAACTCTTCACAAATGAAAGCAAGTTTACACTGAGCACATGTGACAGATGTAAAACAGTCTGGAGCACAGTGATGAACATTATGTTTCCTGCAACGTCATCTAGCATGACCGGTCTGGCAATGGGTCAGTGATAGTCTAAGGAGGCATATACTTGGAGGGTCGCACAAATTTCCACATAATAGCCAACAGTATCCTGACTGTTCTTGGGTACTGTAAGGAAATCCTTAGAGCCATTGTCAGACCTTACGCTGGTGCAGTAAGCCCTGGGTTCTGATGCAAGACAATGGCTTGTCACATGTGGCCAGAGTGTGTAGGCAGTTACGTGTCATCAGGAGCATGCCCAGATGTGCATACTGGCACGTGGGTTTATACGCACTACCATGTTACATTGACACAGTTGCAGTGATGAAATTCACACAAATGGGATCAGTCTGTGATTTTTAATCCAGGCCTCAATGGGTTACTGAGTTTTGTTCCTACTGACCATTGTTATGTCATCTTGTTCACAGGAAATTACACAATTTATATAAGTAATAATTCAGAACTTGAATTGCATTTATATGGCCAAAAGTATTTAGACACTTGTTGGGTATCCTATGGCTGGGCACTGATGGTGGTCAAGAAAGCCTCAGTTGATGTTCCAGTTCATTCCAACCTGTTAAGTAGGGCTGACGTCAAGACCTTGTGCAGACTACTGGAGTTTCTTTAAACCACGCTTTTCTTCATGTCTTTATTGATCTTACTTTGTGCACAGGGGCACAGTCATGCTGGAATAGCAATTTACTACACCTGATAACAGTTGTTCTGTTTGAAACACATGAATTCAAAATTAATAGGGCTGTCCCAATACTTCTGTCCATAAGGTGTGTGTGCACACTCATACAGATCAGGCATAACATTATGACCACCTTCCTAATATTGTGTTGGTCCCCCTTTTGCTGCCAAAACAGCCCTGACCCATCAAGTCATGGACTCCACTATTCTCCTGAAGCTGTGCTGTAGTATCTGGCACCAAGATGTTAGCAGCAGATCCTTTAACTCCTGTAAGTTGAGAGGTGGGGCCTCCATGGATGGGACTTGTTTGTCCAGCACATCCCACAGATGCTTGATTGGATTGAGATCTGGGGAATTTGGAGGCCAAGTCAACACCTCAAACTCATTGTTGTGCTCCTCAAACCATTCCTGAACCGTTTTTGCTTTGTGGCAGGGCGCATTATCCTGCTGAAAGATGCCACAGCCATCAGGGAATACCGTTTTCGTGAAAGGGTGTACATGGTCTGCAGCAATGTTTAGGTAGGTGGTACGTGTCAAAGTAACATCCACATGGATGGCAGGACCCAAGGTTTCCCAGCAGAACATTGCCCAAAGCATCACACTGCCTTCGCCGGCTTGCCTTCTTCCCATAGTGCATCCTGGTGCCATGTGTTCCCCAGGTAAGTGACGCACACGCACCCGGCCATCCACGTGATGCCCATTGTTGGCGCTTTCAGTGGTGGACAGGGGTCAGCATGGGCACCCTGACTGATATGCAGCTATGTAGCCACATTTGCAACAAACTGCAATGCACTGTGTATTCTGACACCTTCTTTTATCTTTTATCCTCAACTCTGAGGATAAAAAGTTCACTTGCTGCCTAATATATCCCACCCTCTAACAGGTGCCGTGATGAAGAGATAATCAGTGTTATTCACTTCACCTGTCAGTGGTCAAAATGTTATGCCTTGTCGGTGTATATAGGGGGTTGAAAAACTGATTCAGTACTTCTTAGAGATACCTTTCCATCAGTCTATTAGAATCGGTATCAACCAGCTGTGCACACTTTAATTGGAAAATATTTGCCCATGCTTCCTTGCATCATTTTGTTTTTAGTTTTAGGTTTTTGTTTTTAGTAGGGCTGTCGAAGTTAACGCGATAATAACGCATTAACGCAATCTCAATTTAACGCGATTAAAAACAATAGTGCCGTTAACGCAAATTCTAGTTCATGTTGAGACTTGACTGGTAGAACTAACGTTTTAATGTCGGACTTGCCACTGTTGTTTATTTGCGGTTTGTTAAAATAATATAACTGAGCGTCGTAGGGATGCACTTGCATAATAAAGAAATAAATACACGGTATATTCACAAGTTGTCGGGAGCAAAACACTTTATTAACTTAATCTGTTACGGCACTGAATACCGGAGTCAAGCACGCTAGTCCATGAACTATGGAAGCCCCAAAAGGGTCAAAACACACTCACTTCGTGTAGAAACGTCCACTTTTCACTTAAAAAACCTTGTTTTCTATAACATTTACACAGATTTTATTTAATGCGATTAATCGCGATTAACTATATGACATTCTGAGATTAATCGCGATTAAACATTTTAATCTTTTGACAGCCCTAGTTTTTAGTTTTTTGTCTTTAGCAGCAATGCAATGTTCGCTTCCAGTCTACCACAGATCAGATTTATGTCAAGGCTCTGACTTGCTCAAAGACATTCACCTTCCTATCCTTTACTCACTGCAGTATTTTTGATGAGTTATCATAAGCCAGGGGTTGTGTGTGTTAATTAATTTGTCTTTTGTCAGTGGACAGTTTCTGATTACAGGATGTTGTTGGCTTAGTAATATTGGTTGGGGCACTGTTCTTCTCCCAGTATTGATGGCAAGGTGTTAAACACACTGCTTTACCTAATACATCAGTACAGCACACACTACCATTACAATGTTAGTGGTATTGTCAGTGCTGACAATGGTCCAACATGCAACAACATAATGCGTTGATATTATTTAAATATTGATTGGCAGAACTATAACACATCGCTAAGGCCATACCTAATTCACAGCCATGAAAATTCTTGTGTAATATGCAATTTGCTGTGAAATTCAACATTTAAGGTGTGTGTTTAGTGGTTTTCATTTGCAGAACATTCAAGTGCCTCACGTTTACTGGTTAATATGGACTATGAGGTGGTCCTAGCAATCCTACGGCAACTCAGTTAGCAATCGGTTAGTCTAAAGCAGCTAAAAACACAACTCGGAACTAAGAGTTTGGAAAACTCTTAACCAATTCTGTGGATGCAAAGGGGTGTGTGTGAAAACATGAATAAGTATTTTCAAATTTGAGACAGAGCCTTGCACCTTCGCTGTATGTTTTAGGTTTACATTCAACCGTTAAGGTTGGCTGTGCTGTGTATTGTAGCTCACATTTATTCTACCATTAAATTCATGATTGCGATGAAATGTGGCACTTTTCTTTAAAAATCTTGTCTGTGAAATTAAGCACATTTTCTCATGAATTTAGTATGGCCTTACACATCACCTTATCTTACTGTTCTATACTACTGACACACGTGCTTTATGAAACTTTTAATCAATAAAGTATGTGTGCGATGTGTTTTATTTTCTCATGGGACGATCAACTAATGAAGATTCATTACTGGTTTAAGGTAGCTGGCAAATTTTGCATTCCTAAAACACACACACATACACACACAGTCATATATTACTTCTTTTATATTATTTCTCTTACAGAATTCCAAATTCCATCTCCATCTCCAACTTTTTCCTTGCTGTAATACCTCTACACAGTAATACACTACACAGTCCTTTCCTGTTACTTTTTAAATCCATAACAACAAAATGTGATTCATAATAATGCAAACATTGTAATTTTGGCACTTGATCACATAAAAACAGTTAAATAAGACAGTATTCATTTGTACACTAAACTATATACATCTTAAACACAGCACTTTGAATGTTTAGTATTAAATGAGTAGAGCACTGGCTCTTCATATTGTGGTCTTGTCCCTGTTTTCGTCGACACCACAATATGTTAAAGATAATATTAAAAAAATCACTTGTATTGTTTTCCAAATCTGGGTAAGATTAATCCAGCAATTTGATGGCTATTTTTTTTTCTTTTTTTAGTTCCAGTTTCTTCAGATGTCCCTGTGGAGCTTAATCATGATGAAACTGGTACTGAATTCAAGTAGTTACATAAACAAATTGGACATTTATGTTTTTTATGATGTTGCAACACATCTGTCTGTAATTTTACTCAAGTTGCAATTCTTCTGTGTTGACCTTTGCACATGTGTATTCCTCTCAGAATATAAAATTTTAGTTTCATTATGTTTTCCTTATAGCTCATTGTTCCTCAGCATCTTCTACACAACTCCTTCAAATTGCACAGAGCCCAATAATTAATTAACTTAAATACTGCACCCTGATCAACAGGGCTGTGTGTAGACACCAGAAAAAGTAAAATGTAACACTAAAACGATTTCATTTTACTTATTGTTCATTTCTTTGTGAAATTCCTTGGTACTGCCCCCTCAGCCTTACTGATTGTAGCAGCTATTCAAAAGACATTAAGTTGGCTGGTATCTGCAACAGACAGCATTACATAATTTGTTGGTTAAAGTGTATATTTTTACACAAAAATATATAGTTCTTAGAAATGCTTGGAATGCAATAGCAAATATGCATTAATTAAAAAAAACCCAAAAGACCAGTTTACAATGCAATTGCAATGATTAATGATGGTTAATTATTAATTGTTATTATATGGTTATTATATGGCTTTTTATTTTCATAATAAGTACACTTCTAAATGTACCTGTGGCCTTGTAGACCTGCAGGCTTCAGCTAGATGTTTGTGCCAGATGATGGCAGAGAAGCGTGATCCAGTCTGGAACTTGTAAACATTACCTAAAATCACAGCATTTTTCAAAACGGTTTCTGACAACCAGCAGTGTCAATACTTTACTCTTAAGACCACATATATACACCGATCAGCCATAACATTAAAACCACCTCACTGTTTCTACACTCACTGTCCATTTTATCAGCTCCACTTACCATACAGAAGTACTTTGTAGTTCTACAATTACTGACTGTAGTCCATCTACTTCTCTACAAACCTTTTTAGCCTGCTTTCACCCTGTTCTTCAATGGTCAGGACCTCCACAGAGCAGGTATTATTTAGGTGGTGGATGATTATCAGCAATGCAGTGACAATGACATGGTGGTGTTGTGTTAGTGTGTGTTGTGCTGGCATGAGCGGATCAGACACAGCAGCGCTGCTGGAGTTTTTAAATACTGTGTCCACTCACTGTCCACTCTATTAGACACTCCTACCTAGTTGGTCCACCTTGTAGATGTAAAGTCAGAGAAGATCGCTCATCTATTGCTGCTGTTTGAGTTGGTCATCTTCAGGACCTTCATAATTGGTCACAGGACACTGCCCACGGGGCGCTGTTGGCTGGATATTTTTGGTTGGTGGACTATTCTCAGTCCAGCAGTGACAGTGAGGTGTTTAAAAACTCCATCAGCATTGCTGTGTCTGATCCACTCATACCACCACCATGTCAGTGTCACTGCAGTGCTGAGAATGATCCACCACCTAAATAATACCTACTCTGTAGTGGTCCTGTGGGGGTCCTGACCATTGAAGAACAGGGTGAAAGCAGGCTAAAAAAGTATGTAGAGAAACAGATGGACTACAGTCAGTAATTGTAGAACTACAAAGTGCTTCTATATGGTAAGTGGAGCTGATAAAATGGACAGTGAGTGTAGAAACAAGAAGGTGATCGGTGTATGTCTGTAAGACAACAGGTGTAAGGCAAAAATTACCTTTATCAGGGTCATTAAGCTGAAAAATGTTGGGATGCTCAGGGTCATCAGGCAGCACCACTATCCAGCCGGTTAACAAGATCTTCTTGCAAGGCCGGGATTTGTACTAGAGGACAAAGATCAAGAAAAGTTATTAAAATCTTTGTTTCTATACATTCTTTCTTAACGTCAGTCTTATAAATAAATAGGAAT
Source organism: Trichomycterus rosablanca (assembly GCF_030014385.1). Lineage (NCBI taxonomy): Eukaryota > Metazoa > Chordata > Actinopteri > Siluriformes > Trichomycteridae > Trichomycterus > Trichomycterus rosablanca. Next base: position 30,319,209 of record NC_085994.1, on the reverse strand, counting down.
TCATTAACTGACAATGTACAGTATTAAATCCCAACAGGTTCAGCAAAAAACATAAATTGCAAAACATAAACTGATGTTGATAATGGTGTATTTATTTCTACTTTTATTTGTGGTAATTACTAAGCTAAAAACCTAAAGTCAATAAATAAAACAAAACAGCAGCATATCAACTGAAATCAAACAAGACTAATTCTGTATGAGCACTCACATGTCTTCTTTCATTTGCTCTTAAAGCTTTAGAGCCAAAGTATATAAGAGTTGAGCCAGACAGAACGATCCAGTACCGCTTCCATGATGAAAGCTGGGACGAACAAAAAGAATAAAAAATAAATAAATAAAGCATGGACAGCACTAAATGTTGAGCAACTTGCACTTCAAACTGGGATGATAAACATTAAGTTGATTTCTTGTGGTTCACCCAAATGCTTTATTTTGTAATGCTCTGTTGTAGAAGGGACAAGAAGTTATTTGATATCAGTTAAATAAATTCAATGGGATGTTTTTTGGAAGTTTTTTGACATACTGCAAACAAATCACATTAATACATATTTATGTAATATTAATCTACTGTAATATTATATCTGTAAGCCTACATTGTACTGTACTATACATTTTATAATAATATTACAGTACAGTAACAGAGATGGGGACTTGACATGTAAGTCGCACACACAGCGACTTCAGACTCAACTCGTTTCAAATGACTCAGACTCGACTAATGACTCGCAAAAAATGACTCGTAAACAATAAGAGCCCCTATAGAGTCAGCATGTGTTAAATATTCTGCTCTCTAATAACACTCTGGCCCTCGCTCCCTACTCCCTACACAGTTTGAAGTTCACTTCATTTGAACATTTTTGTTACCTTTGGATTGAAATCTCACTTAAAAAGACCGCTTTCTGAACCAATCATACCTTCTGATTTAATTTTTTTCTGATTTTAAAAATTGTGACTTGACTTGTACTCTAGCCTAAAGAATTGTGACTTGACTTGGACTCTAGCCTAAAGACTCGTGACTTGACTCAGCCTCTAGCCTAAAGACTCGTGACTTGACTTTGACTCTAGCCTAAAGACCTGTGACTTGACTCAGCCTGTAGCCTAAAGACTCGTGACTTGACTCGGACCCTAGCCTAAAGACTTGTGACTTGACTCAGACTCATATTTGTGAGTTGTGAACATCTCTGGTACAGTAACATGTACTTGTTTTCTGTGATAAATATTAATGGAAGTAAAAAGCAATAAAAGTCTTAAACAAAAGTCAAACATGGTATTGTAAAGTGATGGTATGGGGCTGAAATGACAGAATAATTTTATTCTGTCCAAGAGGATTTCTAGAGAATATATTCATCTGTCCTGAAAGTAAATTGGGAATCTTGATCTAAAAAAAAGCAAACAAAAAATTTGTTTAATTGCTGCTTTAAATTCTTTACAAGTGTTATATGAGTGCTGAATAACATTGTTCCCAAGTAAATAAAATGGTTAAATATGATGTACTGTGTATATTTCTTTGAAATCACTCAGTGTGACAAACATGCAATAACAGAGGCAGAAGAAAGGGAGCAATTCTCTTTTTACACCATGGTACATATGATTGGTTAACATCAAGGCAGGCAGAAAGGGAGAAATGTGACACCCAACCCTGTGATGCCCTATGTATGTGTTTTAGCTTATATTATTATAAGAAATGTGACAGTTCACTCACTGTTGGTTTTTTGCCCTCTTTCATTAAAGTCTTCCTTCGTAGAGGTCCTTCAATGGTAATACTGCTCAGTAAGCTAAAATCATAGCTGGACACTGTTCCTGAAGCACTGTGTCAAAAAAGAACAACACAACTCAAAAATGTTAATACTTCAAATGTACAAAAGGTGTTTTAAAGCAGAGCTAATTCCAACAAAACATAGATACAGTCCACTGAAACAGCATTGCTTTACAATCAATGCTTTAAAAAGTTAAACTTTTTTAAGGTTAAGGGTACATTTTTGGGTGAGTTTCATTAAGCTTATTCTTTGATTTGTGTTGCAAATAAAATGTATCTGAAAATCAAAATAATTGGAGCTTTTTTTTGTATGTTCAAATTTTCAGTACCTCCTCTGCAAAGAAGGTGTTTGTAGCAGCTCTTTGCTGGTTCAAAAATGTTAAAATGTAAATACTAGGGATGTAATGATGCACCACAAGACAGTTCGATTCACATGTGTAACAATTCAAATCAGTTTACATGTATAACGAATCAATATTCAACTTAAACTGCAGAGGGCACTGGCGCTATTCACCTCGCCTGGTTGACGTGACTCCAGGCTTGCCAGGTTTGGAATTTTCCAGCCAAATTTATTTATGTGAGGATACTTTCTTTATTTCATTTATTTATTTAGTGTGGGATTTATTTTATTTCAGGTTTTTATTTACACAAAAAGGGAAATGTGCAGCGTTGTTTTGCATAGTTGGTACCTACCTCAAAAATAATTTTTTTTTAAAGAAAAATAATAAAAGGAAACTTTGTCATAATTTGTCTTCAATTTAATTTTGTTTAAAAAAAAAATCAGAATCGTGAATAGCATCGTGGGTAGAGTGTATCATTACATCCCAAGCAAAAACATTAGTTTTTGTGGTTTGATCGGTAACACAATATAGACAATTTCTTGGTGTTTCTGTGAGAGGTAAAAAACATTTAGTCAAGGACTTTCAGCTAAAAGGAATGTGGAAACATTAATTCCTTTATTTATCAGTTTCAGCTTCCCCGGGTTGCCATGGGTCCAGCTTCACATGTTCACTCACACCATGAATGAGTTCCATTTTAACTTTTTCCTCACAGTTCAATTATTTCCAGTTACCCATGGCAAATGTTTAAAATTGATGGAGGTCATGCTATGCTATCCATATTTCTCAACTAGTTATGTCATCAACCAGCAGTAGGAGTCACTGTTGCAGGGACAAGTTGATTCTCACCCCTCTCTCAGAGAGCCCAAACAAATAGGTTGAGCATCAAACTGTTCATTATACAATACTGTTACTAATATTTTTAAATACTGTATACAGTAAAATGGGAAAATCAAGACACATGTTTACTGGCTGATGACACTGTTGTTGCATATTTCCACCATATAACTCACAACCTTAATAATTTACATATTGAATAAATATTGTTTACAACTTCTTTCAAAGAATAAATTTAACTTAAAAAGCCACTGTCAGCATTTAAATAATTGTGAATTGTGCAATAATAAGAATGTGTACCTGTAAACATAGCTTCTTCCTCTGGGAGAGTTACGAATTGGAACCCTCCAGTTTGGGCCCAATGTAGCGTACATACGGCCTCTAAAATGAGGTAAAGTTTAAATACTTCTTACCTTATAAAAAGATGAATTTAGTATTTTCATAGCATAGCAATGGTGCAATAAATCTATAATACAGTAAAAACCAATAAAACACCAGTATTTATCATATTATTCATGTTGACTTATTATTGTCCTAGTATAAATGTTTCTGTAAGACATTTTGAACTACAGTTAAAATTAAAAACTTAAAAACCTTTCGACAGCAGATGACAACTCATCACTGAAGGAGCTTTCTCTACTGCCTGTAAAACATGAGAAGAAAAATATAAACAGGAATTCAAATTATAATATGGAGACGAGACACAATATACAGTCATTGACAAATAAGATTTAACATAGTAATTAAAAACCTAACAAAACTCTGGCTATAATAGACATTTTTATAGCTGCAGTAATTAAAATTAAAAATTTTTTAAAGTTTTTTAAACTGTACACAGACCATTTTACTGACTAATCAGTATAACCACCCAGAAAAAAATCATGTGATGCAGACACAGAATAACATATATTTAAAGTAATTTATCACTAGTGAATTTAAAAGTGAATCTTTTTGTCTCAGCATTTTATTAGACAAAGTAACTGGGGTATTTTTAATAAAATTACATAAATATAGCAAGGTTTCATATACTGGTGCTGGTCATAAAATTAGAATATCATGAAAAAGTTGATTTATTTCAGTAATTCCATTCAAAAAGTGAAACTTGTATATTATATTCATTCATTACACACAGACTGATATATTTCAAATGTTTATTTCTTTTAATGTTGACGATTATAACTGACAACTAATGAAAACCCCAAATTCAGTATCTCAGAAAATTAGAATATTACTTAAGACCAATACAAAAAAAGGATTTTTAGAAATGTTGGCCAACTGAAAAGTATGAAGATGAAAAGTATGAGCATGTACAGCACTCAATACTTAGTTGGGGCTCCTTTTGCCTGGATTACTGCAGCAATGCGGCGTGGCATGGAGTCCATCAGTCTGTGGCACTGCTCAGGTGTTATGAGAGCCCAGGCTGCTCTGATAGTGGCCTTCAGCTCTTCTGAATTGTTGGGTCTGGCGTATCGCATCTTCCTCTTCACAATACCCCATAGATTTTCTATGGGGTTAAGGTCAGGCGAGTTTGCTGGCCAACTAAGAACAGGGATACCATGGTCCTTAAAACAGGTACTGGTAGCTTTGGCACTGTGTGCAGGTGCCAAGTCCTGTTGGAAAATGAAATCTGCATCTCCATAAAGTTGGTCAGCAGCAGGAAGCATGAAGTGCTCTAAAACCTCCTGGTAGACAGCTGCGTTGACCTTGGACCTCAGAAAACACAGTGGACCAACACCAGCAGATGACATGGCACTCCAAACCATCACTGACTGTGGAAACTTTACACTGGACCTCAAGCAACGTGGATTCTGTGCCTCTCCTCTCTTCCTCCAGACTCTTGGACCTTGATTTCCAAAGGTAATGCAAAATTTACTTTCATCAGAGAACATAACTTTGGACCACTCAGCAGTCCTTTTTGTCTTTAGCCCAGGTGAGACGCTTCAAATGCTGTCTCTTGTTCAAGAGTGGCTTGACACAAGGAATGCGACAGCTGAAACCCATGTCTTGCATACGTCTGTGCGTGGTGGTTCTTGAAGCACTGACTCCAGCTGCAGTCCACTCTTTGTGAATCTCCCCCACATTTTTGAATGGGTTTTGTTTCACAGTCCTCTCCAGGGTGCGGTTATCCCTATTGCTTGTACACTTTTTTCTACCACATCTTTTCCTTCCCTTCACCTCTCTATTCATGTGCTTGGACACAGAGCTCTGTGAACAGCCAGCCTCTTTAGCAATGACCTTTTGTGTCTTGCCCTCCTTGTGCAAGGTGTCAATGGTCTTCTTTTGGACAACTGTCAAGTCAGCAGTCTTCCCCATGATTGTGTAGCCTACAGAACCAGACTGAGAGACCATTTAAAGGCCTTTGCAGGTGTTTTGAGTTAATTAGCTGATTAGAGTGTGGCACCAGGTGTCTTCAATATTGTACCTTGTCACAATATTCTAATTTTCTGAGATACTGAATTTGGGGTTTTCATTAGTTGTCAGTTATAATCATCAACATTAAAATAAATAAACATTTGAAATATATCAGTCTGTGTGTAATGAATGAATATAACATATAAAAGTTTCACTTTTTGAATGGAATTACTGAAATAAATCAACTTTTTCATGATATTCTAATTTTATGACCAGCACCAGTATATAGCAAGCAACATTTACATCCTAGGATCAAACAACCTGACATTATTGTAGCAGTCTAACCATGATTTAAAACACAATACATGTGCGCAATAGTGCAATAAATGTAATTTTTTTTTACTTTATGCATTTAAAAACACACAATATTTAGAATTTTAGATCTGTGTATGATGCATTTTCAGTTATTTTACAGAAATTAAAATCTGTACTCAATGAACTAACCTCTATGTCATTTCTTATTTTTATTTTTTTTACCTCTTTCTTCCCCAATTTTTATCCCCCAGTCTAGTCGTGTCCAATTACCCAGAATGCGTCCTCTGTACTGATTCGACCCTTCACCGCTGACTGAGGACGCCTCTCAACTGACATGTGCCCCCTGTACAGTCAGTACAGACTGCATTTTTCACGAGTCGAGTTCATACACTTGACGGGCACTGTGTACGGAGTGCCACACCCCCATCAGCATTATTCCTCAGCCCTGTGCAGGCGCCATCAGTCAGCCAGCAGGGGCCGCAGTCGCACCAGTTATGAGTGATCCGATCCTATGATCCGACTTTCTTACCCTCTAACCCTGAACAACAGTCAATCGTTGTTCATGCAGCCGCCCAGCCTAATCGGAAAGGCAGAGCTGAGGTTCGATACGATGTATTCGAAACCCCAACTCTGGTGAGCTAGCGTACTTTACCACTGCGCCACCTGAGTGGCGTCATTTCTTATTGTTATAACATATTTACCTCAATATACAACTACAGATTATGATCACTTGATGTGTTTGTGTCATGAATGGTTAAAAATGAATAATAATAATAATAATATTAAAAAATAAATTAAAAATAGAAATCTGCATTTAATTTTCTCTAAAACTTAAATTTAATTCAGCTTAAATTTTATCCAGCACAAATTTAATTCAGCTTTGAACTGAACACTTATATTTACATTTAATTTCACTGATAAAAAAAAATAATAATAATAAGATCAATAGAAATAAACAGCTAAAACCAACAGAATAAACTTGACTTTTAAATTGTTTAGCAAAGTAATTTTCCCTAGTGGCAAACAACTATAATAACATTTAAGCTCAGCAATGTACAGTTAAGTAAAAAAAAATGAAAAAGAAATGTACTTTTAACATCCAATCCAAAGTATCAGGTAATTGTAAATCATAAACTGGGCAAGATAAAGCTTTTGTTGATGTTAGTTGTTACTATTAACTAAAATATTTAACAGTTTAGATTGTGGGAATGTTAGAGGTATGAGTATGTAATGTAGAGGACCTAATGAGATGCCGTTGGTAAAGACAGAGTCATGCGTGTGGTTCCTGACAGGGCTGTGTGACTCTAAGAAGCTGTCGTCCAGTAGATGACGAGTCTTCTTCTTTATATAGAAAGTGGCACTCTTACTTTCCGCTACTCCAAACTGGCACATCATGCTAAAAAGAAAAAAAAAGTAAAAGAAAACCGAGATAAATGCTAGCAATTGACACTGGAAAAACAGTAATTAAAAATTGTTGTTTATATTTAAATAAAATAAATGCTTTTTATAGGTGTAATGATTTATATGCTTATAAAAATGAATGCATTCAAATTGAATGGTAACTATGACTTATCTATGTATCCTGTAATGCTTTAAATTAAATGAATGGTAACTACGAGTTATCTATACACACAAAAAACAAAACTAACTATTAGATGTTTTCAAAACAAAAGAAAGTACTGACTAAATTAATAGTATTAGTTTATTTTAAAATGGTGTCATTATCTCCTGTATAAAATTAAGAGCCTTTTTAAAATACGTTAAATCAATTAAAACTGCAACATGTCGACTCCATTACGTTTTATACATATCTTAAGTATAATTAAAACAAACAGGAAATTTGAGTGCCCCAGTAAAGAGTCTGAATCTGTTTTAAATAAGATTTTTTTAAATTCATTTTCTAAAATAATTCAAAAAACATGTTTTCACTTTCTCATTATGGATGACTATGTGTAGACTGGTGGGTAAAATGGCAATTCAACCCATTTAAACCCAAACCCAATCAAATAAAGTGTGCAAAAATGCCAAGGGGTTTGAATACTTCCTGAATCCACTGTATCGTTAAATTAACATATTTTATTTTAAACTTTGTTTTCTGATGCTTATTAATGGTAAATGGTGTTTCTTAATAGTTTCCTTATTAGTTTGTTTTAACTGCATGGCATGTACTGTACACACATATCAGCAGAGTTTTCATATCTTTAAAATGCAAACAGTATACTGTATAGTATGGGCGAAAAAGTGAAATTTATTCATTTAATTGTTAATTCACCAACCTTGTTAAAATGTTTGAACTGTTTAGGTATCTGAAGTTTGAAAGAGATTCATCACTTATAGTAAAAAGGTGTCACGGTGGCTCAGTGGGTAGCACTGTCGCCTCACAGCAAGAAGGTCCTGGATTTCATCCCCAGGTGGGGCGGTCCGGGTCCTTTCTGTGTGGAGTTTGCATGTCCTCCCCGTGTCTGCGTGGGTTTCCTCCGGGAGCTCCGGTTTCCTCCCACAGTCCAAAGACGTGCAAGTGAGGTGAATTGGAGACACAAAATTGTCCAGGACTGTGTTCGACATTGAACTTGTGAACTGGTGAATCTTGAGTATCAAGTAACTACCATTTCTCTCATGAATGTAACCAAAGTGTAAAACATGCCAATAAAATCCTAATAAACAAACGAACTTATAGTAAAAACTCTCATGACAATTGGTCGCCAGTTCCTGCAGCAGAAAAAAAACCCACCCACCTCCATGCTTGACCGTGGGGAATGTATTCTTCTGGACAAAGGCCTCGCCTTTCTTGCAAAGGGGTCCATTTACGACCCCTTACCATTTTTTAAACGGCTATTAATCCAGATTTAAACAAGAGAAATTCCTAGTTTGAAAACGCTTTCTATCTCCTTTCCCCATAACTCATATTAACGACGTTATGCCTTCATTAACGTTCCTCAACTTTTGGATAGACGTGGCGGCTTCTTTAAAAACTCAAAATAAAGATATATATAATTTTATTTTATTTTATTTTTATTTTTTTTACTGATTTCAGAGGTCAATGTGCATGTTTAGTTTGTCAGGAAACAGTTGCTGTAATGACATTGTAATAATGTTCCTATTAGGATTATTCACTGATCTTAAATTTACACAATACTGTCAAAGACACATCATTAATAACAGAAATACATGTTGTAAATAGTAATTAAGTAAGCAAATGATTTTTTATGGCTACTTGTTTTATTACACTCAGTCTGTGCCCCGATGCTGCACATTTCCTCCCCCAATAAGAAAAGTTTGGACACACCTGCTGTAAACCTATCCAAATTCCTTCCAGCATATTACACTCGACTCTTCTTGTGTGCTTAGTCAAGTGTGGCATGCATCATAAAGTCTAGCCATGAAGTCTTTGATTGCTCAGTGATGATCTTATGGTTGCCACTGACACATTTGTCTCAGGCTGTCTCAGGTCAGCATGTGACTCTTTAGCAGTAACACAGTGTTTTTCTTTTTTATCTTGATGATATGTGGACAATACTCCCATTAGTGTTGTAAGTAATGTTCAAGATCTTAGAAATCATCTTGTATCCATTACCTTTTTGGTACAATGAAATTATTTTCTCTATCAGCTTTTCTGATGGCTTCTTATTACTCATCATGGTTCACCAATGTCACTGTGGTGTTTATAAAACACAGCTAAAGCAAATTTTTTTAATATATTTTTTTTATTTATGCATTTTCTCCCCTTTTTTCTCCCTTTTTTAGCACGTCCAATTGCCCGATTGTGTCATGCTTCCTCTCCACCAATGCCGATTCCTGCTCTGATTGAGGAGAACGAAACGAACCCACACCCCCTCCGACATGTGGGCAGCAGCCATATGCATTTTATCACCTACACTTTGACGAGTGCAGTGCAGCTCAGCACTGTGTACAAAGAGACACACCCTGAGCGCACTCTTTTCTCATCTCTGTGCAGGCGCCATCAATCAGCCAGAAGAGCAGAGCATTTGCATTAGTTACGAGAGAGAGACCCTATCCGGCTTAATCCCACCCATATCTGAACAACAGGCCAATCGTTGTTCATGTGGCTGCTCAGCCTAGCCGGCAGGCAGAGCTGAGATTCAATATGATGTATTCGAGATCTCAGCTCTGGTTCCAGTGTGTGTTTTTACTGCTGCGCCACCTGAGCGGCCACAGCTAAAGCAAATTAAGGTTGTTATTAAGTTTCCAATGCCTTAATCATGTTGTAACTTAACCTTAGGACTGGCATTTATGTTTGAAGATCAGCAATATTATGTAGAGATTACTCTTACATAATAACTGTAACATGGCAATAATAACAAGATGAAAAGATCCTGCTACTCTAAAATACTACGTTTCTTATTTATGCATTTTCCCTATTTAACCTTATCTAATTTACCTATACAGTATATACACACCACTTCTCACTGCTGTAGACCCCTACTACCCTGACTGAGACGGTTCCCCATCTCCGTGCAGTGCTTTTGACCAGCCAGCAGAGGCTACAATTGCAGCAACAATGAGGAATCCCTTCGGCTAGGCTTGATTTTGACCAGCATCTTAGTACATCTACTGTACATCTAAATCTAGAATCTAGATCTATACATAGACAGCATTTCACGCCATTCTACACGCGCTCCCAAGATGAAGGTTGTCCGAATTCTCAGATACCTTAAAATGCTGCCTACTAAGGTCCCTAATTTTGAAGCAATAATCTGACTGAATAACGAGGAAGCATCTGATGATTTCTTAGCAGTGAAGGCAATCCCAGCATTCAGTGCAGCACAACTTTACAAAAAATTGGCAGACGAATGCAGAGCAACTAACGGAGTTCTTGTTAAATGTAAATAAATTCTCACTGATTTTAATTTGTATAAACATGTACAAGTATCATTTATTTGCATATTCGGGCTTGTCAGTGACAGCTGACACAGAGGGAGATGTTAGCTGTCATGCTTGCAGGGGGTTGTGCTGCCTCAGCCTATAGGTTTGAATGGCCTAAGGCTAACTGTATTAGCTTAGTAAGCGAAAACTGGAGTAATGCAATCACCGTAGTAGTGTGTTTTAATAACCTGCCTTATAAGTTTGATGTTATATTAGAATCCTTTCTACTTAGGCAGATGCTTAGGTAGGCAGTAGGCAGCATGGCAGCTCACTAGGTTTTCGAACAGACCTGCCTATACTTTTAATAAATGCACTATGCCCAGTGGTTATGACTCCACTTAATTAAAGAGCAAACTACTGCTAACTTCTGTTATTTTTTTGTATAACCAATAATGTGAATTGCACATGCTAATGTTTACAGGTCAGAATATGTGTGAGACAGAGATTGAGTTGTGTGTGATGAGACTGCGAGCACTGCAAGCTCACACGTCATCAAAAACAAGTTCCATGTATGTGTGAGCATACTTGGCCAATAAAGCCTCTGAAATTCTGAAAACATTGTGCTTGTCTGACATGCAAAAATACAGCAGCTGGTTAATCTTTAAACATTTTGGATAAACTCCTATAAACAGACTAATTAGAACTTGGACGATGGTTCTATTATATCTAGTGGAAAGCATCTTTTGTAAAAACATTAAACCATTGTATATAAGAATGGAAAAAGAAATGTGATTTGATTGATTCTAACTGAAGCCTTCTAGTTGGAGTCAGAGAGGCTGATTAAATACATTGGAAACTGAAATCATTCACTGATTGAGCTAAAATCTATGGTCGTTGGAACTTTAGCTCTAATCTTACATATCCAAATGCTAATTGTGAGAATTTTTAACAGCTGTTACATATACAACCCCAAATCAGAAAATGTTGGGACAGCATGGAGTTTTTTACATTTACTTTGACTTGTATTTAATTGCAGACAGGATGAACCTGAGACATTTCATGTTTTATCTGCTCAACTTCATTTCATTTATTAATAAACATCCATTCCTGCATTTCAGGTCTGCAACACATTCCAAAAAAAGTTGGGACAGTAAAGCATTTACCACTTTGTAATGTTGCCATTCCTTTTCACCACACTTAAAAGACGTTTTGGCACCGAGGATACCAAGTGATTTAGTGTTTCAGCTTTTATTTTGTCCCATTCTTCCTGCAAACACGTCTTAAGATGTGCAACAGTACGGGGTCGTCGTTGTTGCATTTTTCCTCCACACATGCTCTATTGGGGACAGGTAAGGACTGCAGGCAGGCCAGTCCAGTACCCGTACCCTCTTCTTCCGCAGCCACGCCTTTGTAATGTGTGCAGCATGTGGTTTTGCATCATCTTGTTGAAAAAATGCATGGACGTCCCTGGAAAAGATGACGTCTTGAAGGCAGCATATGTTGCTCTAAGATCTCAATGTACTTTTCTGCATTAATGCTGCCATCACGGAAGTGTAAATGACCTTTGCCAAGGGCACTGACACAGCCCCATACCATGACAGACCCTGGCTTTTAGACTTGTTGCTGATAACAGTCTGGATGGTCCTTTTCGTCTTTGGTCCCGAGCACACGGTGTCCATTTTTTCCCAAAAAGATCTGAAATACTGATTCATCTGACGACCACAATACACGTTTCCACTGTGTGATGGTCCATCCTAGATGCATCAGACCCCAGAGAAGTCAACGCCGCTTCTGGACATGGTTAACATAAGGCTTATTTTTTGCACAGTAAAGTTTTAAGTGGCATTTGTGCATGTAACTCTGTAGTGGAGTGCTTGACAAAGGTGTGCCAACGTAATCCCTCACCCATGTGGTTATATCAGCTATTGTTGAGTGGCGGTTCTTGATGCAGTGCCATCTGAGGGATCGAAGATCACGGGCGTTCAGCTTAAGCTTGTGTCCTTGGCTTTTATGCACTGAAATTCCTCCCAATTCCTTGAATCGTGTAATAATATTGTGCACTGTAGAGGGAGAAATATGCAAATCCCTTCCAATCTTTCTTTGAGGTACATTGTTTTTAAACATTTCAATCATTTTCTCATGCATTTGTTGAGAAACTGGAGATCCTCTGATCATCTTTGCTCATCAAAGACTCAGCCTTTCCTGGATGCTGGATTACAATCACCTGTTTGACATCACCTGTTTTTCACCTCATTACTAGCCCTAAATTTTTTTTCAAATGTGTTGCAGGCCTAAAATGCAGGAATGGAGGTATATTAACAAATGAAATAAAGTTAGCAGACAAAACATGAAATATCTTGGGTTCAAACTGTCTGCAATCAAATTAAAAGTCAAAGTAAATGTAAGAAACACTGCATTTTCATTTTATTTGCATTTTCCATAGTCCCAACGTTTTCTGATTGAAAATGTTGTAATCGTCTTTAATGTGGTGTTTACTCATTTCAACCATCCATATGTGATCCAACATAACATAGATATATTTTTGCTTATTAGCACATGGTATTTTTTTTTTACACGATACTTACTTATTTCCCAGACTGTGGCTCTTTCTGTGCCGTGCTGGTGGTGGTGTAGGCAAATGGCTTACAATTGAGGTATCAGGACATGTTGGCCTCCTGTTATACTTCACTGACACGGACTCTTCTGACGGCCCTGTTGTGCACAGACAGACAGAGACAAAATCTGTTAAAAAACTTCTGTTTTTTAAAATATAACGTTTGTGTAAAGCTTATTTGAAAAGTCTAAACAGATTTGAGCACTTCGCCTCTAGCAGCTTTTAAAGGTTTTGACACTTTTAATCCTAGATTACTATTTATCAAACTAGACATTATTTTCTTATTTAAAATGAAGAACTCAGTGGCGTCCAATTTGTTCTAACTTCTGGATCTTAAAGCAAACTTCATTTGTCTGTTGTAAATACAGAAATCAAACTATTTACATCACTGTCCTCATCTGCATTTCCTATTAAACCAGCACAGTAACTTAACACTGAGCAAAGTAACTACTTGCAAAGTCTGTAATTCTCCACCATTGTGCCTAAGGCCCTTTCCATTACACAATAAAACCAGAGTGATATCCACAGGCAAACAGGCATTTGCTGAACCCCCAGATGCCCATAGTATTTTCCCCTTTAACTGGAAACAGGCTTTTATTCCTAATTAGCACATACAAGTATGCACAAGTTCCGACCACAGACATCAGCAGCTCAGTTATTAGAAGCTCTTCAAAGACACCAGCGACCAGCAAAAGATGCTACTGGTTTAATGCAAACCATTGCTTCTGAGAGAGTGGAAAGTGCTGATGTGTCTTTTGGAACAAAGGCTTTTTACTATTAGCTTTTTCTATGATTAATGGAAAGGTTGCTATTGCTCAAGATTTCAGCTTAATGTCTTGAAGTTTGAAATCACAGGAGGTTGTGGAAAACTAAAAAATAAAAGAACCTGAAGTTTAGGTTCCTTGTTATGGATATTAACACTTACAAAATGTCTAGGTCTCAAGGCAATTTACAATCTGTAAAGAATAGTCATAGTGAGCTACCAGAGTGGGTGCCACTGAGCAACATGGGTCCTGGAAACCTTGATTAGATCCTCATTGTCCTGCAATACACTGCTGCTTTAATAAATGTTATTGAAAATGAATGAATGAAAGAGTAAATGTCTTGTGGCACAAGAGATAAGTATTTACCCCTAAACATTTAAAGATCACACATTTGGTTCCCGATCACACAACCAGATCACACATTAGGGTAATCAGCCTCAGCCTGGAATTAATTGCAGTGGTATTAATTTTGAGTATATATATATAAACCACTCCTTGTTTCTACACACTGTCCATTTTATCAGCTTTACTTACCATGTAGAAGCACTTTGTAGTTCTACAATTACTGACTGTAGTCCATCTGTTTCTCTACATACCTTTTTAGCCTGCTTTCACCCTGTTCTTCAATGGTCAGGACCACCACAGAGCAGGTATAATTTAGGTGGTGGATCACTCTCAGAACTGCAGTGACAATAACATGGTGGTGGTGTGTTAGTGTGTGTTGTGCTGGTATGAGTGGATCAGACACAGCAGCGCTGCTGGAGTTTTTAAATACCAAGTCCACTCACTGTCAATTCTATTAGACACTCTACCTTTCTTTAGTTAACAAATTTCTCCAACCCACAGCCTCCCTACCCTCCCACTTTTATTCAACTGACACCTGTAATTCTCTAATGATGTTCTTTAGTGAAAAAATTTGTAAAATCCACCAGAACATCTGTCCCAATCTTCTGCCTCTCTCTTCTTCTGTAACTCTTTCACACTGTCAGTCTCTCTCCTGTTTTCAACTCCCAGATACATCTGTCATTTCCGATCTTATTATCAAATCAAAGCCTTCTACATGTCAGCTTGATCCTTTCCCTACAGTTTTAGTTAAATCCTGTCTTTCCTCTCTGCTCCCCCTCATAACTGCCATTATCCATTCCTCACTTACTAGTGGAATTGTTCCTACACTCTTTAAAACAGCAGCCATTACTCCTATTTTGAAAAAACCTGGCTCAGATCCCAATAATTTTAATAACCTCTGCCCCATTTCTAACCTCCCCTTTATCTCCAAAATACTTGAAAAAGTTATTGCCACTCAACTCCATACCTTTTTATCCCAAAATTGCCTCTACGAACAATTCCAGTCTGGTTTTCGCCCCCTCCATAGCACAGAAACTGCTCTTATTAAGATCACAAATGACCTTCTTATGGCAGCTGATTCCGGTTTATTTTCCATTCTCATTCTTTTCGATCTGAGCGCAGTATTTGACACTATTTCTCATACTATCCTTCTAAATAGACTATCTTCCTTAGGCATTAACCATATCGCACTTGACTGGTTTCATTCATATCTCTCAGGCCGCACTCAGTTTATTCAACTCAAATCCTTCAGATCTCAGTCTTCCCCTGTTGTATCTGGTGTGCCCCAGGGCTCTGTGCTGGGGCCCCTCCTATTCATCATTTACCTTCTGCCCCTTGGCAATATATTTCGCACTTTTAACATCGATTTCCACTGCTATGCGGATGATACCCAGCTCTACCTATCTAGTAAACCAAGTACTTTGTTCCCGCCCTTATCCCTTTTAAACTGTTTATCTGAAATAAAAACATGGTTCACCTCTAACTTCCTAAAACTCAATAGTGATAAAACTGAAATATTGCTTTGCGGTTCAAAATCCACACTATCTAAAGTTGACAGTTTCTCCATCCCGATCGACAGCTCCTTAGTCTCCCCCTCACCTCAGGTTAAGAGTCTGGGTGTCATCCTAGATAGCTCTTTATCTTTTCACTCTCACATCAGTAATATAACCCGGTCTGCATATTTTCATCTCCGTAACATTAATCATCTACGCCCCTCCCTCACCCCCCATACTGCCTCTATTCTTGTTCATAGTCTTGTTACCTCCCGTATTGACTACTGTAATTCTCTCCTCTTTGGCCTTCCTCATAAATCCCTCCATAAGCTTCAGCTGGTTCAGAATGCAGCTGCTCGTATTATTTCTAAAACTCTTTCATTTCATCACATTACACCTGTCCTTCAACAACTCCACTGGCTTCCTGTTAAATATAGAATCAATTTAAAAATTCTTCTCTATACATTCAAGGCCATCCATAATCTTGCCCCCCAAATCTGTCAAATCTTCTCAATATCGCATCTTCCTCCCGCTCGCTCAGATCCTCCTCTTCCACTCATCTCTCTTTGCCTTCTGCTCGTCTGAGTACCATGGGGAGCAGAGCTTTCAGCCGCTCTGCTCCCAAACTCTGGAACTCCCTCCCACCCGACATCCGTAATATAGATTCTCTTCCTCTTTTTAAATCTAGACTCAAAACTCACCTGTTCAAAATAGCCTATTCTCTGTAATTTCCACTTTATTGTCTCTTGTATGTTTTGTGTCCTTTTGTATGTTTGGTGTCCTTTTGTTTGTTTTGTTTTATTTATATCGTGTAAAGGGTCCTTGAGTGTTATGAAAGGCGCTTATAAATAAAATGTATTATTATTATTATTATTATCTTATAGACCTTCATCAGTGGTCACAGGACGCTGCCTACAGGGGGCTTGGCTGGATATTATTGATTGGTGGACTATTCTCATTCCAGCAGTTCACAGTGAGGTCAAGTAATACCTACTCTGTAGTAGTCCTGTGGGGGTCCTGACCATTGAAGAACAGCATGAAACGGGGCTAACAAAGCATGCAGAGAAACAGATGGGCTACAGTCAGTATTTGTAAAACTGCAAAGTGCTCCTATGTGGTAAGTGTAGCCGACTGAGAAGGCCACTTCAGAATTGATTCCTTAATCAAGATTGGGTTGACATGGAAGTCTGCTTGGGAACATCGTCTTGCTGGAAGGTTCAGTCATCACCAATGTTCAGTTTCACCACAGAAAGCATAACATTCCTGCAGCACAAACACATCCCCACATCATCTGTGATCCTCCTACATGTTTAACCGTAGAGACGATATTCTTCTGGTCATAAGGACCAGTGATAGTTCAGTGGTTAAGGTCCTGGACTAGTAAACAGAAGGTTGCCGGTTCAAGCCCCGCCACCACTAAGTCCCTGAGCAAGGCCCTTAACCCTCAATTGCTCATTGTGTAAGTCGCTTTGGATAAAAGCGTCTGCTAAATGCTGAAAATGTAAATAAGTCCTGTATTTTGATACCAGAAAAAACACTGATCCATATGACTTAACATTTCCAATTTTGATTCGTCACTTCATATGACTGTGTCCCAGAACTCAGCAGGCCTATCCACATTCCTTCTGATGTATTTAAATTGAACCTTCCTGTGCCTGTTGGTCAACAGTGGAGTCTGGGTATGAAGTCCTTGGTTATAAAATGATCTTCTTATGGTCGCCAGTAATACGTGTCCCAGTCTGTGTCAGTTCATCCTGTAAGTCTGTTAACACACAGGTTTTTCTTCATGAGATGGCTAGGATGGAAATTTCGTCTCTGGAAAAAATTTCTCAAAATTCTTCCACAGCCAGACACGTTTGCTGCATGTTGTCTCTAGGATTGTTCAAGGTCCTGGAAAGGTTCAAGGTTTTGGTGCAAGGAAATGATCTCCTCTCTCTCTCTGCCTTTTTAACATCTCCTCAGTTTTCACTATTGTTGCAACACATTGAATCTATGAAAACTTAAATCTATGGGCGTTCTTTATATAACACCTCACAGATGAAGTAAAATAGGGTTGTTACTGAGTTCCCAATTGTTTAAATATGTTGTAACCTAACTTTTAGTCATGCAGATTAGAAGCAGGGTTTAGGATCTGTAATATTATTTAGGGGTTAAATAACTGTGACATAGCAAAATTAACAGCTGGTTACAGCATTCAAATATTACATAATTTTCTTTGTTTATTTGCTGTATCATTTAACTAATAAAGACTTAACTAAAAGCATGCAGAAAAGTGTTAGTGTTTGTTTATTTGTTAATTAGGATTTTAAAGCATTACTTGGTTAGAAATTCTTATATATACAGTGTATCACAAAAGTGAGTACACCCCTCACATTTCTGAAAATATTTCATTATATCTTTTCATGGGACAACACTATAGACATGAAACTTGGATATAACTTAGAGTAGTCAGTGTACAGCTTGTATAGCAGTGTAGATTTATTGTCTTCTGAAAATAACTCAACACACAGCCATTAATGTCTAAATGGCTGGCAACATAAGTGAGTACACCCCACAGTGAACATGTCCAAATTGTGCCCAAAGTGTCAATATTTTGTGTGACCACCATTATTATCCAGCACTGCCTTAACCCTCCTGGGCATGGAATTCACCAGAGCTGCACAGGTTGCTACTGGAATCCTCTTCCACTCCTCCATGATGACATCACGGAGCTGGTGATGTTAGACACCTTGAACTCCTCCACCTTCCACTTGAGGATGCGCCACAGGTGCTCAATTGGGTTTAGTCCATCACCTTTACCTTCAGCTTCCTCAGCAAGGCAGTTGTCATCTTGAAGGTTGTGTTTGTGGTCATTATCGTGTTGGAAAACTGCCATGAGGCCCAGTTTTCGAAGGAAGGGGATCATGCTCTGTTTCAGAATGTCACAGTACATGTTGGAATTCATGTTTCCCTCAATGAACTGCAGCTCCCCAGTGCCAGCAACACTCATGCAGCCCAAGACCATGATGCTACCACCACCATGCTTGACTGTAGGCAAGATACAGTTGTCTTGGTACTTCTCACCAGGGCGCCGCCACACATGCTGGACACCATCTGAGCCAAACAAGTTTATCTTGGTCTCGTCAGACCACAGGGCATTCCAGTAATCCATGTTCTTGGACTGCTTGTTTTCAGCAAACTGTTTGCTGGCTTTCTTGTGCGTCAGCTTCCTTCTGGGATGACGACCATGCAGACCGAGTTGATGCAGTGTGCGGCGTATGGTCTGAGCACTGACAGGCTGACCTCCCACGTCTTCAATCTCTGCAGCAATGCTGGCAGCACTCATGTGTCTATTTTTTAAAGCCAACCTCTGGATATGACGCTGAACACGTGGACTCAACTTCTTTGGTCGACCATGGTGAAGCCTGTTCCGAGTGGAACCTGTCCTGGAAAACCGCTGTATGACCTTGGCCACCATGCTGTAGCTCAGTTTCAGGGTGTTAGCAATCTTCTTATAGCCCAGGCCATCTTTGTGGAGAGCAACAATTCTATTTCTCACATCCTCAGAGAGTTCTTTGCCATGAGGTGCCATGTTGAACATCCAGTGGCCAGTATGAGAGAATTGTACCCAAAACACCAAATTTAACAGCCCTGCTCCCCATTTACACCTGGGACCTTGACACATGACACCAGGGAGGGACAACGACACATTTGGGCACAATTTGGACATGTTCACTGTGGGGTGTACTCACTTATGTTGCCAGCTATTTAGACATTAATGGCTGTGTGTTGAGTTATTTTCAGAAGACAGTAAATCTACACTGCTATACAAGCTGTACACTGACTACTCTAAGTTATATCCAAGTTGCATGTCTATAGTGTTGTCCCATGAAAAGATATAATGAAATATTTTCAGAAATGTGAGGGGTGTACTCACTTTTGTGATACACTGTATATATATAATATATATATATATATTAATTCCATACTAAATAATTATTAACATTTAAATAGTAATAATAATCATTATTAAGTGTGTCTCTGTGTACCCCAGTTTTCCCCATCATACCAATAACATGTGAAGAGGTAAATTGGCTAACTGTCCTTAGATGTTAGGTGTGGGCGTAAATCAAGAAGTTTGGAATGGTCTGTAATAGATTGGTTACATTCATGACAGAACAGGTAGTTACTGGTAACACAGGATTCATCAGTTCATAACAGTCAGGGCCAAATTTGTCACCTCACTTGCATGTCTTTAGACAGTTGAAAGACAACCTCCGGAGAAAACCCACACAGACAAGAGGAGAACATAAAAATGCTGCACAGTAAGGACATGGACCGCTCTACCTGGGAATTGAACCCAGGACCTTCTTGTTATGAGGCGACAGTGCTACTGTTGTAAATTATTATTTTTGGAAGGTTGAATATTTCTGATTGCAACTGTATGTCTCTAAAATCCTAAATAGTAACCGGTTCGGCATGGCAATGGATGACCTCCTACCTGGAAGGGCGCTCTTGCCAAGTGTCATGGAGGGGATCTACAGATCTACAGTGGGGCCAAAAAGTATTTAGTCAGCCACTGATTGTGCAAGTTCTCCTACTTAGAAAGATGAGAGAGGTCTGTAATTTTCATCATAGGTACACTTCAACTATGAGAGACAAAATGAGGAAAAAAAAACCAGGAAATCACATTGTAGGATTTTTAAAGAATTTATTTGTAAATTATGGTGGAAAATAAGTATTTGGTCAATAACAAAAGTTCAACTCAATACTTTGTAACATAACCTTTGTTGGCAATGACAGAGGTCAAACGTTTCCTGTAAGTCTTCACCAGGTTTGCACACACCGTAGCTGATATTTTGGCCCATTCCTCCATGCAGATCTCCTCTAGAGCAGTGATGTTTTGGGGCTGTCGCTGGGCAACACGGACTTTCAACTCCCTCCACAAATTTTCTATGGGGTTGAGGTCTGGAGACTGGCTAGGCCACTCCAGGACCTTGAAATGCTTTTTACGGAGCCACTCCTTCGTTGCCGTGAGCGGTGTGTTTGGGATCATTGTCATGCTGGAAGACCCAGCCACGTTCCATCTTCAATGCTCTCACTGATGGAAGGAGGTTTTGGCTTAAAATCTCACGATACATGGCCCCGTTCATTCTTCCCTTAACACGGATCAGTCGTCCTGTCCCCTTTGCAGAAAAACAGCCTCAAAGCATGATGTTTCCACCCCCATGCTTCACAGTAGGTATGGTGTTCTTGGGATGCAACTCAGCATTCTTCTTCCTCCAAACATGACGAGTTGAGTTTTTACCAAAAAGTTCCATTTTGGTTTCATCTGACCACATGATATTCTTCTGGATCATCCATATGCTCTCTGGCAAACTTCAGACGGGCCTGGACATGTACTGGCTTAAGCAGGGGGACACGCCTGGCACTGCAGGATTTGAGTCCCTCTCTGCGTAGTGTGTTACTGATGGTAGCCTTTGTTACTTTGGTCCCAGCTCTCTGCAGGTCATTCATCAGGTCCCTCCGTGTAGTTCTGGTATTTTTGCTCACCGTTCTCATGATCATTTTGACCCCACGGGATGAGATCTTGCGTGGGGCCCCAGATCGCGGGAGATTATCAATGGTCTTGTATGTCTTCCATTTTCTTACAATTTCTCCCACAGTTGATTTATTCACACCAACCTGCGTGCCTATTGTAGATTCACTCTTCCCAGCCTGGTGCAGGTCTACAATTTTCTTCCTGGTGTCCTTCGACAGTTCTTTGGTCTTGGCCATGGTTGAGTTTGGAGTCTGACTGTTTGAGGCTGTGGACAGGTGTCTTTTATACAGATAACGAGGTCAAACAGGTGCCATTAATACAGGTAACGAGTGGAGGACAGAAGAGCTTCTTAAAGAAGAAGTTACAGGTCTGTGAGAGCCAGAAATCTTGCTTGTTTGTGGGTGACCAAATACTTATTTTCCACCAGTATCTTATTTTCTCAACCGGGCTCTGTACTTGGCCCACTTCTTTTCTCTATCTACACCTGCTCTCTGGGTAAGGTCATAGCCTCCCATGGCTTTTCTTACCACTACTATGCAGATGATACTCAGCTCATTCGGTCATTTCCTCCTTCAGACACACAAGTCTCAGCTCGCATCTCAGCATGTCTGCGAGATATCTCACAATGGATGTCAGCTCATCATCTAAAACTCAACCCCAGCAAGACAGAGCTGTTACTCATTCCTGGAGATCAATCTCCAACCCAGGACCTAGTCATCTCTCTTGATGACTCCCAAATCAGACCATCTGATAATGTAAGAAGCCTTGGAGTCGTCCTGGATAACCAGCTGACCTTCTCTCCGTGTGTAGCCAACATGACAAGATCGTGCCGGTTCCTCCTCTACAACATCAGGAAGATTCGACCATTTCTCTCCATGGAAGCTACCCAGATTCTGGTCCAGTCACTTGTAATCTCTGGACTACCGCAACTCCCTCCTGGCAGGAACTCCCATGTCTACTACTACACCCTTGCAGCTCATTCAAAATGCAGCTTCTCGCCTGGTTTTTAACCAACCTAAACACTGCCACATCACCCCACTGCTGCGTTCTCTTCACTGGCTTCCTGTAGCTGCACATTCAGTTAAAAACACTGATGCTCGCCTACAAAGCCAAAAATGGACCAGCCCCAATCTACCTTCGTGGTCTAATCAAACCCTGCTCTGTACCTCGCAACCTCTGAGCCACTAGTTTCGCTCAACTGGACTAGAGGAAGACAAGCATCAAGGCTCTTCTCTGTACTGGCACCCAAGTGGTGGAACAAACTTCCTCTGTCTGTCCGAACATCTGAGTCTCTTGCTGTCTTTAAAAAATGATTAAAAACTCACCTTTTTACTAAGCACTTAAGCTGACTTGTACTTACTTACTAACACTCATTCATTTCTTTCAAAAAAAAAAAAACTTTGGTTCTAACATGTTTTAGCAGATTTGTATTCTTGGACTGTTGTTTACTTAAACTAGAGTAAGGTAATATTTACTATGGAAGCACTTCTGTTCGCTCTGGATAAGAGCGTCTGCTAAATGCCGAAAATGTAAATGTAAATACACATCTGTGTGAATGCTACCTTCACACATATGCAAGTCACCCATGCCATGGACACTGATGAACCCTCATACCATAACCAATGTTGGATTTTTCATTTCTAGTTAAAAATAGTCCTGGGTGGTCCTTTCTGTCTTTTGTATGGAAAACTCACCATCAATATTTCCATAAAAGCTTAAATGTGGACTCATCTAACCACAGTACAAGTTCCCTGTGACTTTTCATCAATCTATGATGAGCTAGGGCAGTGGTCCCCAACTACCGGGCTGCGGACTGATCCGTGGGTCATTTATTACCGGGCCGCACAGAAAGAATGAATAATTAGAGATTGCTAGAAAAGCAGTTTTCACTGCTTCTATTTTGGGTGTTACTGTCTTATTGTCATCCCTAGGTGAAAGCAGCATTTTGTTGTGAAAAAAGCTTATTTTACACCGTTTGTGAGCAATATAATTAAATCCTCCCTTCCCAGTCAGTCCGTGAAATTATATCTTATATGAAACCGGTCCATGGTGCAACAAAAGGTTGGGAAACGCTGAGCTAGGGCACAGAAAACTGGGTAACAGAGTTCCAGCTTACACCTATTGCTACAGCATTGGACTGTGTTAAGTGACAATGGTTTCCCAAGTACCTCTACACTTCCTCATTCATCAGAGTAGCAAGACAAATTCTCATGCAATGCTGTATAAGGGGGTAAAAGGTCACGCGTGATCAAGAGTGATTTTCAGCCTCGACTACATCTACTTCAGATTCCCTGAATAATTGAATTTTATTTCATTATCAATTTCATTTATCCTGGTTAGGGCTGCAGCGGGTCCGGTATCACCAGGAAACACTGGGTGCAAGGAAGGAATACCCTGGACAGGGCAACAATCCATTGCAAGGCTTTGGACATCAAACATGCAATCACACACAGTCACACGGCAGGCGATAGCACCGTTAAGATTCAAACCTGGATCTTTTTTCTGGATCTCATCCCCACAAGTATCTAAGAAAAGCTAGGACATACACAGAGCAAAAGAATGAAGTGATTCATTGCAATTCTTTATTGGCTAAAATGAACAACAGCTATAGTTTTTTACACTCTAATAACACATTCTGGCCAAGTTCTATCCTGTTCTTCCATAAAACCGAAGTTAAGGTAGCCAAACATTCTTTTTTGATACTGTTGAGTCATCAGCACGTTTCTCAGATTTATAAAACAATGATTCTCTGACTGCAGGAAAAATGAGAATATGCTGCAGCAATCTAGTCAGCTGGCTGATCTGATGAAGTGAGGTGAGCGGGGGTCACAGAGTCGTGTCTACACTTTATAAATAATTTTATATACAGATTTTTTTATCCAACAAGTGTGTTCTTTTAACAGCTGCAAATTGTATTTTGACAAACTTACACTCAGAGCAAACAAAGACTTGCACACCCAGACCCCACACTGGGAACCATGGGGCTACCATAATAGACCGCTGCAAAACCCGAGCAATGTTCCCTCAAACTTTTCATAACATTATTAACAGCAGATGGTGAAAGACCTAAACTGCAATCTTGCAGTGGGAGATGTTTTCACTGTAAACAGATTTTCTCACAAAATCTGACCCATCTATACTTGTCTAGATGCATCTGTGGTACTTTTTGTGTTTGGCATGAGGTGAAGCAGAAACTCATCTGACCACAACCCAGGCTCCCACTGTCTTTTCATCAATCTATGGTGAGCTAAGGCCTAGCGAAATCAATCTTTGGTGCATCCTACATTTATACCCAGTCAAGATTCCATCCTCTCTTACTAATTCAACTGTTTAGTGTGCAATGTTTCAAAAATGTGTAACTTGAAAGTTCTATTAACTTTTCATTCTCATTTTATCCCTGCCAGTTGTTTTTAAGTGTTTAAAATTTTAAAACATTAAAACCACCTCCTTGTTTCTATACTCAATGTACATTTTATCAGCTCCACTTACCATATAGGAGCACTTTGTAGTTCTACAATTACTGACTGTAGTCCATCTGTTTCTCTGCATGCTTTGTTAGCCCCTTTCATGCTGTTCTTCAAGGGTCAGGACTCTCCCAGGACCACTACTGAGTAGGTATTAGATAAGAGTGTCTAATAGAGTGGACAGTGAGTGGACACAGTGTTTAAAAACTCCAGCAGCGCTGCTGTGCCTGATCTACTCATACCAGCACAACACACACTAACATACCACCACCATGTCATTGTCACTGCAGTGCTGAAAATCATCCACCACCTAAATAATACCTTCTCTGGGGTCCTGTGGGGGTCCTGACCATTGAAGAACAGGGTAAAAGCAGGCTAAAAAAGTATGTAGAAAAACAGATGGACTACAGTCAGTAATTGTAGAACTACAAAGTGATTTTATATGGTAAGTGGAGCTGATAAAATGGACAGTGAGTGTAAAAACAAGGAGGTGGTCATAATGTTATGCCTAATCGGTGTATATATATAAAACAATTTCTAACCAAGTAATGCTTTATTTTTAAGTTGTGACTTGTTATTGTTATAACGTTACATTAACTTTAAGCAATTTATATGATATTGTATATCATCATCACAAGCGTAATGAAAAAATAATAAATGTTACAAAGGTGATAAGAGTTGCCGTCATAATCCATAATTTTTTACTCAAATATTAATGCCTTGTTAAGGAAATTCCAAATCTTAAGTTTAAAAAATCTGAAATAAGTGACTTGTATGCCAAACAAAGCTAAATGAGTATGGCATACAGCTGTGGATTTGTGCAGCTGGGGTTAGAAATATGTTTTCTGTTCATCAATTTAAATCTTACTAAAAATAAACCATAATAATGATCAAACATACATAGCTTTAATACAGGAAATGAATGATTTCAGTCAAAGAAAAACAGCACTCAATAAATCCTGCCACACACTGTAACCACATCTGCAATAACCATAGAGCCCTCAACATGAATTAATGAATGTAAATCTGAAAAGTATAAAGGGATTATTTCTTTGTGTCCTCTGAAACTTAGTTTAGTGACAGTTTAAATCATGAATTAAAAAATAACATTCATTTACACAGACCTGGCACAGATTTAGTGAAGCAGTTCTAAAACAAGACCATACTGGTGTATAGCTTTGTTTGATTATGAAGTTTGCAGGAACATGTTTATTAAATGTAGGAAAGCAGTTGTATGCATTAATACTCGATACAATCATCCTACACACCAATATTGTCAGCCTTTTTATGTTTGTACATACATAAATACATAAATCTATATATAAACGTCTATATGTATAGGGTACTGAACAGGGTTGCCTAACTACTGCAGACATGTAGACGCCCGGCTGGCTGATAGTTCCGCTAATTTAGAACACAGATGGACCCTGATATTTTTTCTAATAAGTTGTTATTGAATATAAAATCACTCTTAAAATCACTGAGACAAGAATACAATTTAATATCTTAGAAAACCTCAAGACTCCTGATGACTTTCCAGACATTGTCTCAACAGAGTATGCAACCGATTATGTAACACAAATAAACTAAATAAATAAATGTGCTTAGCTCTGTGGATTCCCCTTCCTGTCAAACAAAAAATGCTTGTGAGTTTAAAGGCGAATTGTCGTGTTTCTTTGCAATGTATGTCATTTATGAGCATGCATCAAGCTCTAAATTGGAAAAAAAAACATAGCTGACGCTTTACCGTGTTTAATTTGGGATGTGTAAGCACCAGAAGCTCAGAAATTTAAAGTCCAAGTTTTTTATGTACCAGCACTCTATAACTACAATAAAAGTCCACTAAAAGTACATTAATGATATAGTGTGGTGTGAGCAACCATATTAATATAACTTCATAAGTTGACTTGAGAACTTTTCTAGTAGGAGTTCACAATTAAGAGGGATTTTCACTGTGGAATTTTCTTCAAAATCTACTGCAAAAATGTTTTTTCTAAACCTTTCTAAATGTGTTAGCAATTAATCACAAGGTGGTTGGATTGCATGATAATTTTGTTTTATGAAAACAATGCAGTACCTCCCAGGTCCTCTTTAGAAGATACAAGACGAGGTGAGTTGTTCCCTGGTTCAATCCTCAGAGACAACCTGAGAGAGAAAGAGAGAGAGAGAAAGAAAAAGAGAGAGAGTGAGAGAGAGAGAGAGAGAAAGAAAGAGAAAGAACAAAGAAATAATAATAAAAAAAAACCCTGAGTATTAAATATAATTTCATTTACTTTTTTTATTATTAGGTTTTAACGTCATGTTTTACACACTTTGGTTACATTCATGACAGAAACGGTGGTTACTCATTACACAAGATTCATCAGTTCACAAGTTTAATGTCAAACACAGTCATGGACATTCTTATATCTCTAATTCACCTCACTTGCATGTCTTTGGACTGTGGGAGGAACTTGGGAGCTCCAGCAGACACAGGGAGGACATGCAGACTCCACACAGAAAGGACCCGGACCGCTCCACCTGGGGATCGAACCCGGGACCTTCTTGCTGTGAGGCGACAGTGCTACCCACTCAGCCACCGTGCCGCCCTATACAGTTGTAAGCCACAACACGTTAGAACTACAGTAAAAATTCTGACTAGTGCTTTAGTAAAGTGTTTATGTCACATCCATCTGTGACTGGGAGCTAGCTTGCATATTAGTACTGTTGGAAGGTAGATTATATAATTACATTTAGCTTCCCAATGGAACACTAGTAGCAGGAAGATGTGTCTTGTTAATGTCTTGGAGTAATGCATAGTAAACCAGACCTTTAGTGTCATACTATCATTAATAATTTTAGAAAACGAATGTCCGTTTTATCAATGTTACTGGTAATTTTACTTATAAACACCAAGGCGGCACCAGTGATACTGCTGGTAGCCAAACTGGGTTGCCAAACTACAAACAAGTGCTTAGGATCTGTTATTTAGCCCTGAATCTACTCATTGTCTGTGGGAATTTTTGGAAGTGTGAAGTTGTCTGACCTTCCACCATGTTTCACGGAAGGTTGCAAGGACTCATTCTTTCATCTCTCTTTAACTCTTCTTATCACTTATTGTTGTCGATCGGACCCAAAATTGTATCACTCCATACTCCTTTCTACTGATCTTTATTCCAATCTCTGTGAGCTAAATCTTTCTGAGCATATCATAGCCTTTTCACCCTGTTCTTCTTCAGTAAAAGTAGTTTCTTGGCTGCTACTTTTCCAAAATGACCATTCCTGATCAAGCTTCTTCGGACTGTAAAAGGGTCAACATGGCATCTCAATAAAGCCGTTAGATGCTGAGGCAGGTTCTTGCTGGACTTCTTCTAGTTTCTTAAAAAAGAAATTCTAAAAAAAACATCAGTTTTTAAAAGTTTTCTTTGCCTCCAGTCCTTTTTTGTTCTTGACCTCTTCTGATTCTTCAAATTGTTTATAACAACTTGAATGCCAACTTGATTTTTTGCTCATTTCCTTTTTTGCTTATTTCCTTTTGGTGTAAAAGGCCTTTTTCCCTCACAGCATCCATTTTAAGATAGTAGGACAAATACAGCTGTTAGCAATGGCATTAATTAGGGTTTAATTTCATTTAGGTTTAAGAAAGCCTGTTATTGCTCAAGTGTAAGGGGAGGTCACACTAAATACTTGCCACTTACAAAAGCTATTTTTTTCTGATTTTTAAAAAAAATCTACAAATTTTTTGTATTGTCCGGTTGTATTCTAATAAAGAGTCTGAGAAATAATTATATATGGTCATTAACCCTTGTGTGGTGTTCATAGTTTTGTTACTCAGCCAAAGTTTGCAGGTCTGGTGGACCCACCGCATTATTGTCTTTTAAAATTAATACAGCCATAACTTATTTAACATACAACATATCAGAAGTTTACTTTAAGATGGTTACAAGCAATACAGATAGCATATTTTGTTAACATTTACTATTGACCTATATTGGATCATATTTATAAATAACAGTGCCATCCGTTTGTCACTATTACTATCAA
Organism: Trichomycterus rosablanca; assembly: GCF_030014385.1. Classification (NCBI taxonomy): domain Eukaryota; kingdom Metazoa; phylum Chordata; class Actinopteri; order Siluriformes; family Trichomycteridae; genus Trichomycterus; species Trichomycterus rosablanca. Next base: position 30,290,563 of record NC_085994.1, on the reverse strand, counting down.
ATCACTATCACTATCAAAATAAGGCTGGAATGACGTGTTTACTTTGAACAAATCTAAATGAAACAACCTTAAGAAATGTAAAACATCTGTCAGTGTAAGAAACACCAGCCTGAACAGATACAGTATCTATATCAGTCTACACATCAGTACCACTGAACACTATTCATGCTCGCCTATACAACACATGAGGCTCAGCTTTACTGTGTGTGTGTTGCATACATTCATTTGATGCATGTATGCTGTGTCGGTCTGTGTCTTTGTCTGTGTCTCTGTCTGCCTGGCTGTCTCTCTCTCTGTCTGTATCAGTATGTCTCTCTGTATGTCTTTCTCTCTCTCTCTCTGACTGCCTGCCTTCCTGCCTGTCTCTGCCTGTCTGTCTTTTTTTCTGTCTGTCTGTTTCTCTCTGTGTCTGCCTCTGCCTGTCTGTCTGTCTGTATTTGTCTCTGCCTGTTTGTCTGTTTCTCTCTCTGTCTCTTTGCCTGTCTCTCTGTTTCTCTCTGTCTGTCCGTCTTTCTCTCTGTGTCTCTGTCTGTTTCTCTCTGTCTGTCTTTCTGTCTGTCTGTTATTGTTATTATTTTGCACTGTTTTATTAATATTTTATTCTATTTTATATTTTTGCACATGTAACATGTTTCTCTCTGTCTGTCTTTCTGTCTGTCTGTTATTGTTATTATTTTGCACTGTTTTATTAATATTGTATTCTATTTTATATTTTTTGAACATGTAACTGTTTTGTATATATTTGTTCTTTCTTATTGTTATTTTTATTATTTCCCTGTAACTTGCTTTGGCAATACGAATGTCCTTATTTGTCATGCCAATAAAGCTTATTTTGAGTTTGAGTCTGCCCCTCTCTCTCTCTCACACACATACCCCTTTTCCACCGACGCAGCACAGAGCACGTTACGGTTTCCGAACTTGACTTTGAACCAGTTCCGCGTGTTTCCACCAGAAAAAAGAGGTTCCAGACAGTGAACTAGCGGGCCAATCTGGCACCACAGAATACTGGGTTTTTCAGCCTGAACCGTGACAGCACAGCGACAGCAACAATGGCGTCCGCTGGTGTCTCGTATGGAGCTTAATGCTGCATTTTTATCTTTTGAAATTCACCTGATTACATTTTGAGCCAGTTTGTTGCTGATATTTTCAAAGCGCCTTTAAAAAGATGAACTGTGTGATGTGACGTGGTAAAAGTGACCCGAACACTGTGAAAAATAAAGCGTGAAGCTTTTTCAACTCCCCGAGCTGCATAAGCACCACACGTGTAAATCCAGCTAAACACAGATACATGTGGTATTTCAGAGTAGATTTGATGGTTATTTCACACAGATGGATGTTCGTGTTGTGGAACTTTAGTGATCTTTCACTGCTCAAGCTGAGCGCTGAGTAAATCGGCTATCTGTGCCGAGTCGCGGTGAAACCGAAGCACAAAACGCTTCTCACGTTAATGAACTAAAGAAAACAACAACTCGTCAAGAACACGTCACATCTTTTTATCACTGATTGTTAGATCGATGATTTTTACATAACACGGACATCTGTAACAGCAGCACAAATGCTCGCACATAAACTACACACTCCGCCATGATATTACTTCTCTTAACTTTCGTTAAGTAACGCCCACCGCTGATGACGGAGGCTTGGTTCTCAAAAACTGGGGGAAACGCGCGTTGGTTCTCTACAGAACACCAAAGTTCAGAGAAACCTGAACAGAACCGGTTCAAGAACCATGGTTTTTTTGGTGGAAAAGGGGTAACAGAGACACACACACACACTCACAGCTGGACATGTTGTAGTAGGACAAAGTAAAGGGACACACTTTTATACCTGCGGGTCCAGTAGACCCGAACACCACATGTCTAATATAAATGTGTGTGTGGGGAGGGGGGGGGGGGGGGGGTGTACAGTGTGAACTCAACAAACACACAAAATGAGCCAAAGGCAAGGAGCCTGAGGTTAAAATAATAATAGCATCATTTTCCTTTTGGTAAACATTGAAAACGGGTCCCACAGACCCAAACACCACACAAGGGTTAAACTATTGCTAAAACAACACATCTAATAGTGGCCTAGGATTTTGCACAGTACTGTATGTATATTCATAGGACATTTGCCTTGGTACTGTTCAAAAGTACAAAACATTGCAGTCTGTTTTATTTATTTATTTTTTGTTACTATTGGATTTACACTTTTGACCTTTCTTACCATTGCTAGGCACCCTGTCCAGAGTGAAGAGGTAAGTAATAATAAATATATGAATGAGTTGTCATATACACTGTATAACTAAAATTATGGGGACACCTGATCATGAGCTTGTTGGACACTATATTCCAAAGCCATGGGCATTAATATGAAGTTAAAGCCTACATCATATAGATGTCATGAATGCATCTTGCTTTACTGGCGGTTTTTGTAAAACACTGTCACTGTTCATCTAACAAGCAGGGTGCATTTAAAAATAAAAGCAGATAAAATATAAAACTGTACATGTGAGTTTATTTCTATTTTTATCTAAAAAGATTCTCAACCTTTTTTTATCTAGAGCCACTTATTGTAAAAGTTCAGTGATGTCACCAGCTTCACAATACTCCAATTGTCCTTTAAATATTAATAAAGGGCAGTGGTAGGTCAGTGGTTAGGGTACTGGTCCAATAAGCTGAAGATTGCTGGTTCAAGCCCCACAACTACCTAAACCTCAATGGCTTGCACTGTATTCAATAAGTGTAAGTAACTTTGGATAAAAGTGTCTACTAAATGCCGTAGATGTAAAGTGTTCTTTTTGACTATAGTAGAATGTATTACATAAGTAAATTTTCAGATAAGTACTGTACTTTAAGTACAATACTTTTCTTTCTTTCTCTCCCAACTTTAAAAAATGATTTACCGTAATGGTTTATAAGCATCATTATTTTAACAGTCTAAGTAAAAATAAAAGGAAAACCATTTTTGCTTTTTAAAGTGTGTCCTTGTATGTCAAGTTATGGAGAAAGTGGAAAGCAGACTTTGCCGTGTAAGCATGGATGAGGCCAGACGATGATCTCATTTCTCCAAATGTTAAAAACCCACCAGCCCCTCCTTCCCTGCCAATGCTGCTTTCTCTACGACACTCTGGAGACACTATGGAAGTGTAATTCCAAGCCTTCTCCTAGACCCCTCAAAGCCCCACAGATTTAGGAGTACATGGTACAGGGACCAAAGGTTTGTGTTACTTTCAGGGCTCACATTTGGGAAGTGATTTTAAATATAACTCAATTCTTGCCCTGTTAAAAGTTTTTTTAGTGAAGATCAGTAAAAAAACAACAATAACAATAATATTCATCTTTTGTAACATATTAAACCTAATCAGGAGTTTAGAAACACTGGGTGTAAACATCAAAAACCCTTTTAACTATGACTGATAGATCGAAAGATTGATGGACGGATGCTTTATTTATCCCGGGAAATTATTGGTTTTTCAGTAATTAATCAAAAAGAAAAGAAAAAAAACTAATACAAATACAAATAAAGTAAGTAGGGTGTAGCAAATGTACAATGTGCATATAAACATTGTACAATGTGCATCTAAAAATATGACATAGACTACAACTAAAACTAATAATAGCAACAGTAGTATATACACCGATGAGGCATAACATTATGACCCAGCAGAACATTGCCCAAAGCATCACACCGCCTCAGCAGGCTTGCCTTCTTCTCATAGTGCATCCTGGTGCCATGTGTTCTCCAGGTAAGCAACGCACACACACCTGGCCATCCACGTGATGTAAAAAAAAACGTGATTCATCAGACCAGGCCACCTTCTTCCATTGCTCCATAGTACAGTTCCGATGCTCACATGCCCATTGTTTTAGCGCTTTCAGCGGTGGACAGAGGTCAGCATGGGCACCCTGACTGGTCTGCGGCTATGCAGCTCCATACGCAACAAACTGCAATGCACTGTGTATTCTGACACCTTTCTATCAGAACCAGCATTAACTTCTTCAGAAATTTAAGCTACAGTAGCTCGTCTGTTGGTTCGGACCACACGGGCCAGCCTTCGCTCCCCAGGTGCATCAATGAGACTTGGCCGCCCATGACCCTGTTGCTGGATTACCACTGTTCCTTTCTTGGACCACTTTTGATAGATACTGACCACTGCAGACAGGGAACACCCCACAAGAGCTGCAGTTTTGGAGATGGTCTGACTCAGTTGTCTAGCCAACACAATGTGGCCCTTGTCAAACTCGCTCAAATCCTTAACCTCGCACATTTTTCCTGCCTCTAACACATCAACTTTGAGGATAAAATGTTCACTGGCTGCCTAATATATCCCACCCACTAACAAGTGCCGTGATGAAGAGACAATCAGTGTTATTCACTTCACCTGTCAGTGGTCATAATGTTATGACTAGTCGGTGTATATTCTTATAAACAGAAAGTATAAATATAGAAACTGAAATATCTAATATGGGTATACATATATACCTTCATTTTTCATTATAATTAATATACAGTAGATACTATAAAATATATATTTTTAGTATAAATAAAAGGGCCTAGTATTGCCCTGAGATATATTTATACTATCTTAGGGCAATAAAGAGCAGCCAATCCGAATATTACAAAATGCCTTCAGGAGGATGGCAATACTAGAGCATCTATACTTTCTTTTAAGGAATCTTAACACTGATCAATAAGCCACTGACAGGTTCCACATTGGCAAATGAGTAGACAAGACTACATTCTGTCTCCACTTCTGTTTAACCTTATGCTAAACATATAATTAGAGAAGTCAGACTAAAGGAAAATGATCAAGGATTCAAGATTGGGGAAAGAAACATTAATACCTTTGATATGTGGATAACACAACATTAATAGCAGAACGGAAAGTACAAAAAGTTATTTTAGACACTTGTGTTTTTTATGAGAAGAACCAGTTCATTGATAAAAAAAAAAAAAACACAATTATGCTTGGTAGAGTTGAAGGTAAAAGAGAAAGAGGGCAGCCAGCAACAGGACAAATGGATACAATTAGAGGAACAATAAATGAGCCATTAAGAAGCCCAAGGACCCAAACTTCAGACAGAATGTTCTGGAAAAACACTTTTCAAATGGCTGCAAATAATATTCCATCTCCTGCATGTTTTTCAGAGGTTGGTGGAAACCAGGGTACCAAGAGGAGAAAATCTGTGGACACAGGCACAGTGCCAGCTATGCCACAATGCTTTCCAACAAGAAAGCAAAATGAATAAGGTTCATTTTAATGTTACATTAACAATCTACAGTATCTTCACAAGAAATTCATGCTGTAAAAAAGGTCCATATTGAAGCTGTCTAATACAGCGATCAGCCATGACATTAAAACCACCTCCTTGTTTCTACACACATTGTCCATTTTATCGGCTTCACTTACCATTTAGAAGCACTTTGTAGTTCTACAATTACTGACTGTAGTCCATCCGTTTCTCTGCATGCTTTGTTAGCCCCCTTTCATGTTGTTCTTCAATGGCCAGGACTCTCCCAGGACCACCACAGAGTAGGTATTATTTGGGTGGTGGATCATTGTCAGCACTGCAGTGACAGTGACATGGTGGTGGTGTGTTAGTGTGTGTTGTGCTGGTATGAGTGGATAAGACACAGTCACTCACTGTGACTCACTGTCACTGCTGGACTGAGAATAGTCCACCAACCAAAAACATCCAGCCAACAGCGCCCTGTAGGCAGCGTCCTGTGACCACTGATGAAGGTCTAGAAGATGACCAACTCAAACAGCAGTAGATGAGCGATCGCCTCTGACTTTACATCTACAAGGTGAACCAACTAGGTAGAAGTGTCTAATAGAGTGGACAGTGAGTGGACACCGTATTTAAAAACTCCAGCAGCACTGCTGTGTCTGATCCACTCATACCAGCACAACACACACCAACACACCATCACCATCATGTCAGTGTCACTGCAGTGCTGAGAATGATCCAGTCAGTAATTGTAGAACTACAAAGTGCTTTTATATGGTAAGTGGAGCTGATAAAATGGACAGTAAGTGTAGAAACAAGGAGGTGGTTTTAATGTTATGGCTGATGTTTTACATTTAACTTTTCATCCTGCAGTTATTTAGCCAGGAATGAAGTCATTGATTACCATGCTCTCATTTACATAACATTGCTTCTCTCAACAGCTTAATCACCCAACAGCCTTAGAACTGTCTGAGACATAATGAACTAATTCTATTTGAGGTAAAACATAAAACTAGGAAAAATGCATGAGGGTATCGAGGACTGTTTCTACAACACATGAACTTGTATAAATTACCTAATACACAAACAATAACAGAACTGTGAATGATTTACACATCAAGCAACAAACTGTTCTCCAAAGTTCTTGTCATCAGACGCTGGAACAGGATGAACTTGGAGAAATCTGGTCCAGACGGACTGAACCACACAGTACAAATGGAGGAAACACCTATTTGTTTTTGCACTGGGGGAAGAGGTGGGGGGAGCCACCAGGGAGGTGACATCACTCTATAACTCTCTCACTGTTTGTGGGTCGTTATGATGAGAGCTAAGATTTGTGTAATGTCTGTAAATTATTCAATTTACTCACTTATGTAAGCTGAATGAGGATTTTGGTTGAGCTAGACTATATGGCCAAAAGTATGTGGACATGTAATGCTAAATTAAATGGCAGTTGCTTTATAAAGCTTTTGCCACACATACATAAGTATTAATCAAACAAGCTAATAGATACATAGAATTACAAATTATATAACAATGAACTGTTTTTACTACAACCCTAAATCAGAAAAAGTTGGGACAGCATGGAACTTTGACTTTTATTTGATTGCAGACAGGATGGACCTGAGACATTTCATGTTTTATCTGCTTAACTTCATTTCATTTATTAATAAACATCCATTCCTGCATTTCAGGTCTGCAACACATTTCAAAAAAAGTTGTTACAGTAAAGCATTTACCACTTTGTAATGTTGCCATTTCTTTTCACCACACTTAAAAGACGTTTGGCACCGAGGATACCAAGTGATTTAGTGTTTCAGCTTTTATTTTGTCCCATTCTTCCTGCAAACACGTCTTAAGATGTGCAACAGTACGGGGTCGTCGTTGTCACATTTGTCATTGCAAAATTCTCCACACATTCTCTATTGGGGACAGGTCAGGACTGCAGCCAGGCCAGGCCAGTACCTGTACCCTCTTCTTCCGCAGCCATGCCTTTGTAATGTGTGCAGCATGTGGTTTTGCATTATCTTGTTGAAAAATGCATGGACGTCGGACGTCTTGAAGGCAGCATATGTTGCTCTAAGATCTCAATGTACTTTTCTGCATTAATGCTGCCATCACAAAAGTGTAAATGACCTTTGCCAAGGGCACTGAGACAGCCCCATACCATGACAGACCCTGGCTTTTGGACTTGTTGCTGATAACAGTCTGGATGGTCCTTTTCGTCTTTGGTCCAGAGCACACAGTGTCTATTTTTTCCAAAAAAGACCTGGAATGCTGATTCATCTGACCACAATACACGTTTCCACTGTGTGATGGTCCATCCTTGATGCCTCAGAGCCTAGAAAAGTCGACGCCTCTTCTGGACATGGTTAACATAAAGCTTCTTTTTTGCACAGTAAAGTTTTAAGTGGCATTTGTGCATGTAACTCTGTATTGTAGTGCTTGATGAAGGTTTGGCAAAGTAATCCCTCACCCATGTGGTTATATCAGCTATTGTTGAGTGGCGGTTCTTGATGCAGTGTCGTCTGAGGGACCGAAGATCACAAGCGTTCAGCTTAAGCTTGCACCCTTGGTCTTTATGCACTGAAATTCCTCCCAATTCTTTGAATGGTTTAATGATATTATGCACTGTAGAGGGAGAAATATGCAAATCCATTTCGATCTTTCTTTGAGGTACATTGTTTTTAAACATTTCAATCATTTTCCCACACATTTGTTGACAAACTGGAGATCCTCTGATCATCTTTGCTCATCAAGAACTCAGCCTTTCCTGGATTCTGCTTTTGTACCAAACCATGATTACAATCACCTGTTGACGTCACCTGTTTGGAATCACATCATCATTTAGTTTTTTCACCTCATTTCTAGCCCTAAATTGTACCTGTCCCAACTTTTTTTGGAATGTGTAGCAGGCCTGAAAAGTGGGAATGGTATATTACAAATGAAATGAAGTTGAGCAGATAAAACATGAAATATCTTGGGTTCAAACTGTCTGCAATCAAATAAAAGTCAAAGTAAATGTAAGGAACACTGCATTTTTATTTTATTTGTATTTTCCATACTGTCCCAACTTTTTCTGATTTGGGGTTGTATTTTATGCATTTTCTTCCTTTTTAGTGTAGCCAATTAGTCTGCAGCTGCTTGGGACCATGATCGTGTTATGCCTGACACATGCTTCCTCCGATGTGTCAGAGGAAGGAAGGACCCCTTCTTATTCATGGGTTCAAGTCTCAGTGGTGCAGTTGGCTGGCCGAGCATCTACACAGACATGACTGGCTATGTCTGGAGGGTAGGTGGGTGCCCTGTTCAGGTTATTCCTGCCTTGCACCCAGTGTTTCCCAGTGGAACTAGGCCTGCCACAACCTTGACCAAGATCAAGTGGTTAATGAAAATGAAATGAAATAGTTTTATGACTATTATGCAATTAACAAAACTATATATTACAGGCTACTTAAATATAGATATAATAATAAAATAAATTTACAGATACGTTTACAGATAAAAAAAACTTAACATAAAGCATCTTAGTGCAGCCGCAAACCAGAGCTGACATTTTGAACTCGACAGTTCGAAACTCAGCTCTGCCATCCGGATGGGCTGGGCGGCTACACGAACAACGATTGGCTTGTTGTTCATACAGGGAGGGAATCCAGATAGGGACCTCCTAACGAATGCAATTACGACCACTGCTGGCTGGTTGATGGCGCCTACACAAAGTCGAGGAATAATGCTGATCAGGGTGTGGCTCTCCGTACACAAAAGCTGATCTGCAATTGAACTCGGCTCATTCAGGTGAAAAGATGCAGTTGGCTACTGCACACATGTCGGAGGGGGCGTGTGTCAGTTCGCTTTCCTCAATTGAGGTGAAAAGCATCCTACCCTTTATATACCCTTTATAAAATCTTTATATTCTGTCACTTTACAGTCTAAAAAAAAACTTTCAGTTATAAGTAAAAATAATATTTTTAACATTTGAACAAAAGGCTGGTCTATATAGCAAGGTGACAAGAATGAAGACTCTCTTGAGTGCTACATTGGTCAGATAAGACAAAGCAAGGCCAAGTGCAGTCTTGAGGAAAACCTGCAGCCCTCTGCTAGAAAGCTGAAAATACCACTGCCAGTTAATGCAGTTATTTTTATTCTCATCAAGCCATTCAGTGACCCTTTCTTAATCTCTTACCATCCGTCTTTGATGAAAGCACTATAATCCTGGAGAAGAATTCTCAGCATGATAGAAATGTTGTTTTATACTGATTCATTTTCCAGATGTTTTAAATAATTTTTATATAAAATATTGAGATCAATTTTGGAATAATTACCTTTTATTCTCAGCTACCTTAAGAACATTATACTTTTTTCTAACATATCACATAATTGCACAAGCACCATTAAACTGTGTTTGTTATAACAAAGTTACCAACCCTATTTAATAATGTCTTTACAACAGATCTAAACACAGATGTCACTTTGATACTTTTTTTACTCAAACACTTGCTTGACAAGTTGAGCTGTGCTTGTGAAAAAGCTCCTGCTATCTGTGTCCCAATAATAAACATTCTTTTCAAGTCGAAGTCCCTGACTCATCCAGCTCAACATTTTATACACTTGAACTATCAACGGTAAATATCACCATTCCTCAGACATTTGATTCAGGTGTTTTAGCCACACTAAGGGTGTGTTCGAAAACCTAGTGAGCTGCCTTGCTGTCTTACTGCTTACATAGGCAGCTGCCTAAGTAGAGAGGATTGTAATAAGTCATCGACTTATAAGGCAGGTTATTCAAACCTACTACTTAGAAAGCAATTACACCAATTCGATCAGTTACTAACACAGTTAGCCTCATACCATTCAAACCAATGGTGTGGGGTGGCACAGCGCTCTAGCATGTCAACTAACATCTCCCTTAGTGTACCAAAAATGGTTAAATTTGCTGACAAACCCGAATTTGCAAATAAATGACATTTGTGCAAGTTTATACAAGTTGAAAATCAATAACAATTTATTTACATTTGAAAATAACTCGTGAGACTCAAAATAACACTTCAAGGGTTAAGAATCGGTGTGGTGTCTCCGTAAAGACCATCTATGTGCAAAGACTGAGAAGAAACAGGGACAAGAGGACAAACACAGTACACACACACACACACACTAAGTCCATAGCAATCACAACACACACCAGAAATTCGAATGCAGAATTAATATGGTCATCAAGTCTGACTTTCCATTTCATACTCAACTCTATAACAAATACTACACTATCAACTCGTTCGTTTCTCTGCACCGTCTTCCGATGCTCACTCGTTCTTGAGTCAAAATAACGTTGAAATATTAAGATACCTTAGTAGTGAGGATATTAAGGTATCTAGGATTTCAAACAGCCTCATTCTCGGGAGCATGCGTAGGATGATGTAAAATGCTGTCTATGTAGAGAGCTTCTTAGGTTTTCGAACACACCCTAGGTCATACTCGCTAAAAGGTGCAGGAAAATAATTACAAATTTTATAAAATAAATTAGATGCTTTCGACTTAGTGAAATATTGCAGATGTACTTACATTATCCACAAATAGATATGAATACATCTTCTAATGACTGAGTACTGATTAGGCCAGTTGCCATCGCTACAATGTGTATAAGATAAATAATAGAAAAGGTAGTACAGTATTTTGGGGAACACCCTTTCCTGTTGCAGCATGACTGTCATGGAAAGACAGTTTGATAAGTTTGGTGAAAAGGTATTCCAATAGCTCACACATAGCCCTGATCGCAACCCTCTAAACACCTTGGCGCCTGGCCTAAAACAATGCTTTTTAGACTAAATGGGCATGACTTCCCACAGACACACTAAAATCTTGTGCAAAGCCACAAAGCTAGGGAAGGGAAGTGGACTCCATATGAATGCACTGTAGAATGCACTGTATAGAATAAAACAAGCTCATGACTAGGTGTTTACTTACTTTTAGCAAAATAGTGCACACGCCACAAAGCATGGTAGAATGTCAACTGCTTCATTTGAGCTTAAAGTGCCTTTTTCTTAGTCACTTGCCTGTAAATAAAGCCCTGCTTAATGTCTTTTTTAGTACAATTCAGTTCTTTTTATACATCTAAAGTTCTGTACATATAGTACAACTTACGTGTAATTGTCATCCTCCACAAACTTCTGCAGTTCCTCAATGTAGCGCACTGACATCAGGTACTTCTGTACATGTGGTAATGTCATCAAGTAATCTATGGAAAAAGTAAAAGAAATACAAAACTATATGACTGTTTGATTATAAGTACTAAATCAATCACTATGATGTAACAGTTTGATAAGATTTATTTATGTAGAGCTTATAAAAGTTTGTAAACCCCTTTAAATTACTAGATTTCTGCATTACTAACAGAGTGTGACCCAATCTTGTATTTAGTATGCAGAAAATACGCATTTCACAGATAAGAGCAGCTCCAGTATAATATTATGCATATGTTCAAACGTGAGTTTAGCCTAATCCTGTGTAATGCAGCATCTGTCAGCATTATACAGCACACATTGTCACAGCACACAAGCTGTGAGTGCGGTTTTCTTTAACAGATTTGCACAGTTTATACATTTTATTGCTGCTATTTACTGTTACTGCTACATTTTTAATGATAACTATTGTTTTAATTGGAAATATTTTACCTTTTTTGTTTTGAAACAAGTCTTTATCAGTTATTTGATGCACAAACTAAACAAAAATGATGTAATATTTTAGAGCAGCAACATATTCTGTTAATACTGCCATGTCACAATTGTTTAAGAAATTCAAAGTAAACCAAAGCTTGTTTAAGGAATCAGTCCTGAAATATACTAGAGTGACCTGTTCAGTCTCTAGATTTAAATCCCATAAAAATCTTTGGTGGGATTTAAAGAACACAGTTGCAGAACAAAGCTGTTAAACCTCAAAAAACTGAAGGAATAAACAATGATGATCATCCATTACAAAAAAAACAAAACAAACCAATTCCGTTGTAAAGTTAAATAATGAATATGCATAATAAATTAAACATGTTATTATGCCAGAATGTAGAACTGACCATAATGGCAGGACACCTGAAGGTCAGAGATGACCCGGAGAAGATTGTTCATCTGATTTGTCCTCTGCTCTGTCTCTATAATGCTGTCACTGGCTGGGTAGGCAGAGTCGATGTAGGTCATATCAAACAGATATATGCCTGAAAAAATGAAACAGAAAAAAACAATCTATTTAGATTTTTTAAATATACTGTATTTAAGCTAAAGCTGTTTATAAATACTTTTAAAATCCAGATGTCAACAGTCCTGTGTACACTTAAAACGTTTACTTACTTATACTTTGGGGTAAGCATTTAATGCCAAGTTGTATTTTTATAAGAACGTAAATGTACAGGCAGTATAACAGCTCATCAGGATTGCCTGTGCTCTTTCGGCTTTATACACTGACTAGGCATAACATTATGACCACTGACAGGTAAAGTGAATAACACTGATTATCTCTTCATCACGGCACCTGTTAGTGGGTGGGATATATTAGGCAGCAAGTGAACATTTTATCCCCAAAGTTGATGTGTTAGAAGCAGGACAATAGGCAAGCATAATCCAAAACTGCAGCTCTTGTGGGGTGTTCAGTCATCTATCAAAAGTGGTCCAAGGTAGGAACAGTGGTTAACCGGCGACAAGGTCATGGGTGGCCAAGGCTCATTGATGCACGTGGGGAGCGAAGGCTGGCCCGTGTGGTCCGATCCAACAGACGAGCTACTGTAGCTCAAATTGCTGAAGAAGTTAATGCTGGTTCTGACAAAGTTGTCAGAATACACAGAGCATCACAGTTTGTTGCGTGTAGGGCTGCAAAAGGGGGACCAACACAATATTAGGAAGGTGGTCATAATATTATGCCTAATTGGGGTACTCCCTCTTTAGAAATGTCAACAAAGTTAAATGATGTATAAAATAAATAGTTAATAGGGCACTTAAAATGCAGTATGCAATAAGTGGATAGGCACTGTAGATGACAGCATGGAGAGTAGCAGCAGAATAATAAATACAGTATTATGCACAACCTAATTAAAAGAAAAAGTGCTCTTAAGTAAGTCATTATTCCTCCCATTATTGTGGGTTCAAATGTCACTGGTAGTTTTACTTATAGAATAGTGCTGTAAGGCTGACATTTCAGTCGTCCTTTCATGTGACAAAAATAAACAACTGTAAGAGTGTGAACTTGTGGGCAGACGTTTGTGTGGAGATGGGTGGGTAAAGGGGTTTGAGAGTGGCTGAATTTTGTAAACAACTGAGTGCTTCTATTACCTTTAAATGTCTCGTTTAAGTACACACAATTACATAACATCAAACCTTAAAATACAAATAAAAAACTAGTTATTCCTTCATCACAGCTAATTGGAAAAGTAAAATCCAGCAGTTTAACATGAGGAGAAAGCTGAACGTGCAGTCTCTGGTTGACTAATGGAAAAGATAAATGATAAAACAGTTGTGAAAGAACGTAATAAAACTAAATCCATGAAAAATACAGCTACAGTTTTCAAAATGTTATATAGAACAGAATTCCTTTCTAACGGCTGAAAATAGTTTAACATGTGAGAAAAGCATTTACTTTGATTTAATTTATTTAAGTGGTTAACTAACAAATGAGTCACAAAGCATTAGGGCCTTTTCCTTTTGACATTAGGTGGAGAACATAACCACACAGACAGACATCTACCCACACATACTTACCATAATAAATATTCTTTGAAGACTATAAGACATGCAATAACAAATTAGGATTGCCCTTGACTTTACATAGATCTGATATCTGCAATATTTGTACAAGATTTGGATTTAATAATATAAGTGCACCGGTGATTGGGTTCCCTACTGGAAAAAAAGATGTGGGGAGGCTGTGTACAGAGAAAAAAAAAACTGTGTGCTCACTGTTCAGCACTGGAGGTCAGAACAAAAATTTACTTTCTGCTTCCAAACTTCAGGGAAACATGCCCACCAGAAAAAATACAACTTCCTTTACAAATGGCATCTGTGAAACTGTTTTGTTGCAGAGCAACACAACATTGCAAATGCAGTGTAAACGTAAACGCTAAACACACCCACACACATACACACCACAACTGTATAAGTGGGCAGTTACATTTACACATTGGTCATGTAGGTGTAGCAAGTACTACATCAATAAAAATAGTAATTATTTGAAAAAAGGTTGTATTTTCTTATGTATTCCCTATATCACATTTTGTATTAAAATAAATTAATAAAACACATGTTGTGTGACAAATATACACAGACAAAATTAAGAGGGACCACATACTTTTTCATGGTTTGGATACTGCTTTGTATTTGATTGTCTTTTAGAAATATTTAAGCATCTTGCTTGTTAAACAGAATAGCTCAAAATCCAGACCTTGAACACAACCATGGTCAAACAGATAACCACAACCACCCTTGAAAAGACACTGGAACATTGTTACATTGTGTTCTCTCACCTGCCAGTGCATTGCTGATTATGAAAGCTATCAGTCCAAGTTAGTTACAAACCTTAAGCTTTAAGAAATTTAAAATAAATTATGATTTATTTATATCAGTGTTCTTACAAGAGGGTCATGCATTCAAATCTTCAGTCTGCAGTGTACAGTGTGATTGATATCCATCAGCTGTGATGTATTAATATAAATCCAAGTAATCCGATCACAAGCTCACAGCTTTGCAGATATGGACAGAGCTTTTAGCCTATAAATGCATGGAATATCATGGATTGAAATGGAACCTGCAATAAGGGTTCAGAAGGACAGTGACAAATTTAGTATGTGTCCTTAGAATGGAGGTTTGACATACACTTTTATTTTCTCTGCATACAACTTATATTGCCATTGTTTTCCCTTTCTAATCGCCATGGGTAACATTTTAACACTGCCACTAGACAAATAAACAAAGTGAGGAAAGGCATGTTCTAGTTTTGATTTTAGTTTCTGGTTGACAGAATGAATAAACAACAAAAATTTAACAACAAAAATTTGAACACCAAATAAATGAGTATGCATAACTTTTGAACATGCTGTAATGAGATGTGTTATATATTGTATTTACTCTGTTTCCTTAATTAATCAACCTCTAAACAAATAAAAAAGTCAGGTGTTTTTCTAAACTTTTTTCAATAAAAGTCAAAGTTAACATGTTCATCCATGTGAGGAATCACTTTTATTTATTTATAACCTCACTAAAATTCCACTGGTCTCAATGACATTCATGACATCTAGTAGGGACTAACAGAAAAGCATGTATGCCTTAAATTGAAGATAAATTTAAAACATTAGGCCAGTGCATTAAGGCCAGTATAAGTAAGAATGCTAACTTCTGTCCAAGGTCGAAAGCACAATGTCAGAGAAAATGTTAATTTACACTAGAAGTATTAATACATAATCAATTACTACTTAGAAAATGTAGATTTGCTTAGGGCATGGTTAGGGCAAGGACTGAAGAAGTCACTTGGATGAGTGACGAAACGTATCTCTACACCAAACTTGTGTCCAGATGAACTGATTCAACTTTGTGGATTCCAGGAATACTGCTACAATAGAATGTTACTGGATGTGTACATGGTGTACGTGATAAGAAATGTATCAATTACATTGTATGATGTCCAAAACTCAGTTCTAGACCAGTTCCTGTTAACATTGGAATCTTCCACTGTTCTACAAGGTCACCAATAAGATATATAAGGATGTTTATTTTTCCCCAACGTTATCACATTTACAGAGCATCTGTGTGAGACTCACATGGACAGCCAAAAACGTGTGCATCATTAATTCATGTAAGAGATGCCCGGAGACACCCGGATGCACTGTATGATGATCCACCTCACAAGGTGCAGAAGTTGAAGATCCTGGTATGAAATACCACAGGACTCCTTTAGATGTCTTCTGGAGCTACTGTCTCGACTGGTCATAGCTTTATACTTCCATACAGTTTTATATTACATGGGTTGTAATAATGTTTTGGTTCATCTGTATACATATTCAGGTTTGGCACTTACTGAACCAACTGGTTTGCATGGACAAGTTGGCAGCATTTGCATACACAGAAAAGAATGTTCTTTGGACCAATGAGTGAAAATGAAATGAAATCTTCAGTTTACCACACAGCTTTTTTTGTATGCTACAAATTAGACGAAGCATGTACACATATAGAAGCATTTTGCTAAATCTGGAGTCGAGTGACTGGAATCCTGACCAAAGAAACTGTCATTATACAGCTAGACAATGACCCTAAACATATCTTCAAACTTAAAACCCTTTAAGCCTGAGAATGAAATGGACAGACATGTGGAAGCAACCTATAAAGTGCAACAGATTTGTAGAAATGTCTGCAACAGTGTTGGGAAGATTTTTCTGAACATTATTTGATTTCTGTTTCTTTTATGTGTAAACCAATTTGATTTAATTTCTCCATCGTTAATTGTTTTCAAAGTACATTGAGATATTACTCTACACAAATATTAATGCTGGAAAATGGGGGTGGTCAAAATCTTTGGACCATTAGCCTATGAAAAACCAAGACAATTCTAGCAACAGACAACTGACATTTAATACAGTTCTGTTAGAGATCTGATATAGTTAATAGTGACAGGCTGTTTTATTGCCCAACATTGCTAGCATCCCATGACTGACTAGGAAGTGGATACAGTTATTCATATCCAGAGGGCAAGACTACTCAACTCCCAGCTTCTGGCTACATATAGCTTACAGCATTACATTTTTGGCATTTAGCAGACGCTTTTATCCAAAGTGACTTACAGTACTGTGACAGTGTTTTGTCTAAGCAACTGAGGGTTAAGGGCCTTGCTCAAGAGCCCAACGGTGGCAACCTGGCAGTGGTGGGGCTTGAACCAGCGATCTTTTGATTACTAGTCCAGTACCTTAACCACTGGGCTAAAACTGCCCTATGCATTTAACCACTGCAAGACAAAAATGAAGTGTTACAATGTTTAAATAAAAAATCTGCACAATTAGACGTTTTAGTCAAAATCCCTCAAATCACCTTATAATGTACATCAACATCAGCACCAACATCAAGCCTTTGTCAATTAACACCCAGTTTCATGTTACATGAGCACACAATGGAAACTTATAAAATGTGAGTTTACTGCATTCTTTAGCTAAAAGAAACTACAGAGATAAAAGCCCCTTTTAAATGTTCTTTACACCCCCTTTTAAATGTAGACAAGAAAGGCTGACAAGGGTGCTGAAAGATATGAACTGAGCTCTATAATCATCTGCAGCCAGTGACAAAAGCCTGCACCTATTTCCATTCTTTTGTGAATGGATCTTTTAGTCGTTTGGACTAAAACTAAAACAGCAGAGAGCCTTTCCTGAATATAAAGATGAAGTGAATGGAAACTACCCGGTGCATACGAATTTCTAAGAACAAAAACAGAAAAACTGCAGTAAGCTCACATTCTTTCATGGTTAATGGAAATTATGACAGGCAGGCTTACAGTGGATATAACAACTCAACACATCCCCTTACAATGCCAGATTTTGTGATGTAATAAGACTAAGATGAATAACTTCAGTACTTTTTCCACATTTAATTTGACATACAGTCAAGCCGGAAAGTCTGCACACCCCCTTCACCTTCTCCACGTCTTATTACATTACAGAGTCATTATAATAGATTGAGTTCATTTTTTGTCACATAATTCTACACAAAATAGCCCACAATGACAAAGTCACATCTAGAGTAAACCAGGCGCTGCTCATCAGCTGGCTAATGCCATCCCTACAGTGAAGCATGGCAGTGGCAGCATCATGATGTGGGGATGTTTTTTAGCAGCAGGACCGGGGCGACTAGTCCTGATAGAGGGAAAAATGAATGCAGCTAAGTACACAGAGATCCTTGAAGAAAACCTGCTCCAGAGTGCTCTGGACCTCAGACTGGGGCAAAGGTTTACCTTCCGAAATGACAACGACCTGAAGCACACAGCCAAGAGAACAAAGGAGTGGCTTCGGGGAAAGACTGAATGTCCTTGAATGGCCCAGCCAGAGCCCAGACCTGAATCCAATCGAACATCTGTGGAAGGAGCTGAAAATGGCTGTGTACCGACGCTCCCCATCCAACCTGACGGAGCTTGCAAGGATATGCCAAGAGGAATGGGCAAAAATGTCCAGAAACAAGTGTGCTAAGCTCGTAGCTTCTTTTCTAAGATGGCTTGAAGCTGTAATTGCTGCCAAATGTGCATCAACTAAGTATTAGGCTAAGAGTATGTACAGATCTGTAACCCCTAAATAAACCATTTTTGTCAGTAAAATAAAATTGCATACTTTATAAACCCTGTTTTCTCTTCGTAGTTATTGGTGATTGTGTGTAGATGTTTGAGGCAAAAATTAACTCAATCTATTATAGAATGAGTCTGTAACGTAATAAAACGTGGAGAAGGTGAAAGGGGTGTGCAGACTTTCCGGCTTGACTGTATAATCTGTACAATTCAATTAAAAATCTATCTATCTAAATCTAAAAAGTCTATCAGCACATTACATCTTGACTTGGCAATCTAGGTTCAGTCTGCCCTGCTAAAACACTGTCAAATTAAGAGCATTTTCTGTGCACAGCCCTCTTTAGGTCTGTACAGTTTTTCAGTTGGATTTAGGTCTGGGTTCTGGCTGGGTAATTTCAAAGCATTGATCATTTTCTGGTGAAGCCATTATTTTGTTGATGTGGAGGTATGATTTGGGTCATGCCATGTTGAAAGGTAAAATTCCTCTTTATTTTCAGCATTTTAACAGAGGCCTGAAGGTTAAATTCTAAAAAGTGACTGATATTTTGAACTCTTCATAATTCTTTAATGTTGCTGTAGGCCTCTTGGCAGCCTCTTGGACCAGTTTTCCCTTTCTTTTTTGTCATCAATTTTGGAGGGATTTCCAGTCACGGTTGTGCCTTATTTCATACACTTGTTTATGACTGTCTTTCACTGTGTTCCATGGTATACGTAATGCCTTGAAAATTCTTTGTACCCTTTTCCTGACCTTTCAACAATGAGATCCCTTTGAAGCTTTGTAAGCTATTTCCGGATCACATCTGTTGCTGTAAGATGCAACTAAGTAAATGTCAGGAAAGTCCTACTAGAACAGCTGATTTTTGTATGGGGTTGATCAGAGACACTTGGTAAATTCTGAACACAGCCACATCCATGGTTATAAGAGGGTGTGTGCACTTATGCAACCACACTAAAGTGGGAAGTATTTAGTGTAACCTCCCCTTAGACTTGAGCAATAACAGGAACCTGGCTCTCTCAAATGGAAAGGAATGGAACCATAATTGATGTCACTGCTAACACATGTATTTGTCCTCCTGTTTCATGTCAAAATGACTGCTGTAAAAAAATGTCTACCACATTTGTTCAAGACATGCTTAAGCATTACATAAACATGCTGCATGAGTTTCATTCATTAGAAGCTTGCTAAGATGTAAAAGACCAACTTTCACTCACATAATTCCATTCAAAATGCCAAAGATCATAGAATTTGACAGACATTAAATTATAATTTTGCATTAGCAAGGCCCCTCTCAGAGTGAAATAAACAAAACCAACTGGATACTCAACATCTGGTATTTAAGTTGTAATAAAGAAATGTGAAGAATCAGGTGAGGTCAAGAACAAAAAAGGAAGGCAATGAAAACCTGACATGAAAAATCTGATTCTTAGAGTTTCTCAGAGGTTCTCCTTTATGGACAGGAAGAAGTCCAGCAGGTACCTGGCTCAGCATCTGGCAGCTTCATCAGGATGCCAAGCTGACCTTTCCACAGTCCAAAAAAGCTTGATCAGGAATGGTCGTGAGAACAGGGTAAAAAGGTTAAGATATGCAAAAGCTCAAAAAGATTTGAATGAAAATCAGTGGAATCCAAGTTTAAAATATTTGGGTCCAATAGTCAATAGACAATATGTGAAAAGAAAAGTTGGAGAGAGAGTGTCTGTGATGATCAGTAAAACATGGTGGGGGTGCCCAGGTGGCGCAGCGGGATATTCCGCTAGCACACCAGTGCAGAGATTCTATACTCCTTGGTTATAAATTTGGTGTTGCCACCGGTCGGCTGGGCGTCATCTAGCGGGCATAATTGACAGTGCCTGCAGCAGACACGTTTCTGCTAGGGCGGGATGACCGGACTATGTGCATGCTGTCTTCAAACGCTGTGTAAGGACTAGAGATGCATGAGTACCGATACTAGTATCGGGTATTTGCCAGATACCGCGCTCATTAACTCGTACTTGTACTCGCAAACGAGGCTCCGATACTAAACATCCAATACCGTGTACCTAGTGCACGTTGCTGCGTTAACGCAGGGATTTTCAACCTGTGGGGCGCGAGTGCCTGACCGGGGGGCGTGACATTACGAGATTTTTTTACTTCTAAAACTAAAGCAATTAATTTTTCACCCACGGGAGACAGGTTGAATTATTCTCACTGACCACACTCACAGGCACGTTTAATGTTATTTAGTTCCGTTTGACAAAAAAAAAAAAACTTAAAATAGAGCTAACAGTGAAGATAACCGGTTACAAAAGCAGCGACCGCTGTTATAGGACGTGTTTGTGTTCAATACTCTGTTCAGTGTCGATACAAGTGATTCAGGAGTCGACTCATTTTAAGCACAGCGTAAGTTTCTTTTCTCAGTCATCTCTCCGTTTTTACTGTTATAATGAATGTTGCGGTTGTAAATAAACACCAACTACGTTTATTTGCGTTTATTTATGAACGTTTACGTTAGCTTGTCAGAAGCTTTCTCAATGATGGCTGTGCGGTGTTTTTTTTTTTTTTTCTTTACAATTACTGATGGCAACCCAAGCAACTGTTCCACTGCACTATTTTACACTAAAAACTACACTATTCCATAATGCTCCAGATTGCATCATTCTAAATAGGTATCGGTATCGGTATCGGCGAGTACAAAAATACATGTACTTGTACTCGTACTCGGTTGGGAAAAAATGGTATCGATGCATCCCTAGTAAGGACCCTGATTAGCAGATATAGAGGCACCTGTGCAGAATGCATGGGTGAAACAGTACCGCTGAGGGCGGACAGGGTTCCGCAGGTCGGAGGAGGCGTGAGCAGCAATATACCCACCTCGACTGCAAACAGGGATCCCCCAGCAGCGGAAGACAAATGACTATGCTAAATTGGGAGAAAATGCATAAATAAAACAGAAAAACAACCACTTTTGCAGGAGGCGGGTTCTTATTGAGATTCGTATCACGTCTGGAGAGTCAGCACTGATCTTCAATGTGCAGTCAGCAGAGGTCATACTGCAGCAGTTATAAGGAATTCCTATGGCCCTACCTCCCTCGCACCAGCCAATCGTTGTCTGTGTAGGCACCTGGTTGACCGTTAGCAAACTCGAGATATGGACGAGATATGGAGATATTTACTGTTGCACCACCTAAGTGCAATACATCAATTATATACAGAAAATTACACGCATGCAACTTTGCAGCAACAGTTTAGAGATGGTCCTTTCTTATTCCAGCATGGTCGTGCCCCTGTGCACAAACCAAGGTCTATAAAGACATGAGGAAGAGCTTGGTTTACAGACACTTCAGTGCCCTGCACAGAGCCCAGACCTCAGCCCCAGTGAACTGAAACATTAATTGAGAATTTCTTGACCAACATTGGTGCTCAGCCATACAACTGCTTTTTTTCCCCAATTGTCCTCACAATCTAGTCATATTTACATTTACATTTTCATTTTTGGCATTTAGCAGATGCTTTTATCCAAAGCGACTTACAATTATGACATGAACATGATTTTGAGCAGTTGAGGGTTAAGGGCCCTGCTCAGGGGCCCAACAGTGGCAACTTAGCAGTGGTGGGGCTTGAACCGGCAACCTTCTGAATACTAGTCCAGTACCTTAACCACTGAGCTATCACTGCCCTGTCATATCCAATTACCCGATTGCATTACGCTTCCTCTTTACTGATGCTGATCTCTACCCTGGTTGAAGATAGCCAAGTCCCCCCCCCCACATGTGTGCAGTAGCCGACTGCTTTTCACCTGCACAAGGCGCGTTCATATGCGGATCAGCTTTGTACACGGAGAGACACACCCTGATTAAAGCATTATCCCTCGTCTCTGTGCAGGTGCCATCAATCAGCCAGCAGAGGTCATAATTTCATTAGTTATGAGGTCCCCTACAGCACCCTTCTTCAACAACAGCCAATCGTTGCTCGTGTAGGCCCCCAGCCTGCCGAATGGCTGCGCTGATTTTCAAACCAATGAGTTCGAAATGTCATCTCTGGTGTGCTAGAGTGTTTTACCACCGTGCCACCTAAGCGCCTACAACTGCTTTTTTTTTTACTGAATGGGCACAAATTCCTATGGACATACTTCAAAGTGTTGTGAGTAGCCCTATAAGAAAAGTGATTGAGAAAGATCACACAGTGGTCACACTATTTTAATGCCATTTGTTTTTTTAAATAGGATGTCCAACAAGCTCATGGTAAGCTGTCCAAATACTTTTGACCACACAGTGTATGAGCACAATTACTGTATAAACTTTGCAAGGATTTAATACATTAATTTGAAAAACAAATGTTGGCTTGCTTATAAGAGTTAGAACAACCCTGTAAAACAAGAGCCCACCTCTTTCTGCATTTAAATCAATAGAGGCACTGTTGTTCAGCACTGAAACATAGTGCCAGCTCTGCACATGGCAAACTAATGACAAGTCCCATTAAACCTGGCTCAGCATGATGCATTCAGCTTTCATCTGGGTTTTAATAGTTCTGCTTCAAGTTGTCAGGAACATGTAACATTTATGGGAATATCAGTAAGACAGCAATAAACAGTTACATTAAAAGCTTCACATTGCTTATAGCCCTTATATTTCTGCTGATGCACATGAGTTACTTTTAAAAGCATGACAGAAATAACAATGTCGGAAAAGACTACAACTGCTGTATTGAGAGCTGTAAGAAGTCCATAGGAAATCCAGAATCCTCTGATTTTCCACATTAGTTACAGAAAACATACAAACATTCTGCTCAGCTAATAACACAAAAAGGTTTGTTTGTGTGCAGTGCCTTTTTATTATGTTTATTTCTGCCAAAAGGTACAACTTTAGCAATTAATTTACAGACCATAATGTATTCCAAAAGCATTAAGAAACTTGAGAAGACATGCAGTTATATATACCTTTGTAGTTCTACAATTACTGACTGTAGTCCATCTGTTTCTCGACATACCGTTTTAACCTGTTTTCACCCTGTTCTTCAATGGTCAGGACCCCCACAGGACCACCACAGAGTAGGTATTATTTGGGTGGTGGATCATTCCTAATACTGCAGTGACGCTGACATGGTGGTGGTGTGTTAGTGTGTTGTGCTGGTATGAGTGGATCAGACACAGCAGCGCTGCTGGAGTTTTTAAATACCATGTCCACTCACTCACAGAGACAGTGGTAGCCTAGTGGGTAGAGCTTTGGGCTATCAACCGGAAGATTGGCGGTTCAAATCCAGGCTCTGCTATGCAGCCACTGTTGGGTCCTTGAGCAAGACCCCTAACCCTCTCTGCTCCAGGGGCGCCGTAAGATGGCTGACCCTGCGCTCTGACCCCAGCTTCCAAACAAGCTGGGATATGCAAAGAAAGAATTTCATTGTACTGTATATGTATATATGACAAATAAAGTATATCTTCTTCTTCTTCTTCTTTCTCACTGTCCACTCTATTAGACACTTCTACCTGGTTGGTGCACTTTCTAGATGTGAAGTCAGAGACGATCGGTCATCTATTGCTGGTGTTTGAGTTGGTCATCTTCTAGACCTTCATCAGTGGTCACAGGACGCTGCCCACAAAGCGCTGTTGGCTGGATATTTTTGGTTGGTGGACTATTCTCAGTCCAGCAGTGACAGTGATGTGTTTCAAAACCCCAGCAGCGCTGCTGTGTCTTATCCACTCTTACCAGCACAACACACACTAACACACCACCACCATGCCAGTGTCACTGCTGTGCTGAGAATGACCCACCACCTAAATAATACCTGCTCTGTGGTGGTCCTGTGGGGGTCCTGACCATTAAAGAACAGCATAAAAACGGGCTAACAAATCATGCAGAGAAACAGATGGACTACAGTCAGTAATTGTAGAACTACAAAGTGCTTCTATATGGAAAGTGAAGCTGATAAAATGGACAGTAAGTGTAGAAACAAGGAGGTGGTTTTAATGTTATGGCTGATCTGTGTATTCGGAGATGAGTGGTTGTTGTTCATAGGGTAGGATGAGCCAGATAGGGACTCCTCATAATGGAGCGAATTACAACCTCTGCTGGCTGGTTGATGGCGTCTGCTCAGAGTCGAGGAATAATGCTGATCAGGGTGTGGCTTTTGGTGCACAAAGTGCACACGTGTCGGCATATGAACTCGCCTCGTACAGGTGAAAAGATGCAGTCTGCTACTGCACACGTGTCGGAGGGGGCGTGTGACAGTCTCGCTCTCCTCAATCAGGGCGGGGGTCAGCTCCAGTGGAGAGGAAGCATAACACAATTGGGTAAAAATTGGACGCGCTAAAATTTGGGAGAAAAGGGATTTAAAAAAAACTAAACATATGGAACAGCAGAAATCTTCGTCCTCTCATGAGGACAGCAAAGAAAAAACCCTATGTTACTGATGATAAAATGAAAATGTTTGCTGCTGCACAAACTGGCAACCTGGGGTGAAATATATTCCACATCAAAATTTGTAAAAAAAAAAAAAATACAGCATGGAAAATGCAAATAATAAAACACACATTCTTACATTTACTTTTATTTCATTGCAGACAAGATGAACCTGAGATATTTCATGTTTTGTCTGGTCAACTTCATTTCATTTATTAATACACATCCATTCCTGCATTTCAGGCCTGCAACACATTCCAAAAAAGTTGGTACAGTAAAGCATTTACCACTTTGTAATGTTGCCATTCCTTTTCACCACAGACGACAAAAGACGTTTTGGCACCGAGGATACCAAGTGATTTAGTGTTTCAGCTTTTATTTTGTCCCCATTCTTCCTGCAAACACGTCTTAAGATGTGCAACAGTACAGGGTCGGCATTTTTCCTTTCAAAATTCTCCACACATTCTCTTTTAGGGACAGGTCAGGACTGCAGGTATGCCAGTCCAGTACCTGTACCGTCTTCGTAATGTGTGCAGCATTAGGTTTTGCATTGTTTTGTTGAAAAATGCATGGACGTCCCTGGAAAAGATGACGTCTTAAAGGCAGCATATGTTGCTCTAAGATCTCAATGTACTTTTCTGCATTAATCACAGAAGTGTAAATGACCTTTGCCAAGGGCACTGACACAGCCCCATACCATGACAGACTCTGTCTGTGGTTATATCAGCTATTGTTGAGTGGTGGTTCTTGATGCTGTGCCGTCGGAGGGATCGAAGATCACAGGTGTTCAGCTTAAGCTTGCGCCCTTGGCGTTTATGCAATGAAATTTCTTCAGATTTCTTGAATCGTTTAATGATATTATGCACTGTAGAGGGAGATGTATGCAAATCCTTTCCAATCTTAGTTTGAGGTACATTGTTTTTAAACATTTTAATCATTGTCTCACACATTTGTTGACAAACTGGAGATCCTCTGATCATCTTTGCTCATCAAAGACTCAGCCTTTCCTGAATGATTACAATCACCTGTTTAAAATCACATCATTATTTAGTTTTTTCACCACATTACTAGCCTTAAATTGCCCCTGTCCCAACTTCTTTTGGAATGTGTTGCAGGCCTGAAATGCAGGAATGGATGTTTATTAACAAATGAAATGAAGTTGAACAGATAAAATATGAAATATCTTGGGTTCAAACTGTCTGCAATCAAATAAAAGTCAACATTTTCCATACTGTCCCAACTTTTTCTGGGTTTTTTTGGGGTTGTAGTTTGTAATTCAAAAACTTTGTTCTGCCCACTGTATTGTATATCCATGTTTTATAGATTATAGATAAAACAGGCAATATCAATGTGTGCACACGTCCCTAAAATATTGCATGTTACTGTATTAAATTAAAAGGTAATGTGATGTAATAGTTAGACCATTAGTGCTACTATTCAGCTGTGTTTAGAAAGACTGATCTTGCCAAAACAATGAGATCACAAGTGTCATTAAAGAGTGATTAGATTTTCCATACCTCATTATCCCAGTCCACAGTGTCTCTAGTATTGAAAATTCAGGGCTAATGTTGTGTTTGCTCCTTTTGTTGCTAGATGATTTTCCAGCATCAGCTGAGTTAAAACTGGAGTTACAGCATGTCCAATCAACTATGTTTTGGTGAAAATAATTTTTAAAGACAAAGGATGTATTACTCACTTGGAACGACACATTAGCACCGAAAATAATTCAATACAAAAAGCTGGAACTGCACCACCCAAACTAATCCTGAATGGAAAGATTAGAGTAATATAGTCTCTCTCCCACTTGTTTAATAGAGGATTCATTCTGACTGCACCAGAATTGTGTTACATCTGGAGTACAGTAAACTGTAAAAAACAATGTTCAAAGTCGGCTGCTGAAACGTCTGTGGATATATTACCCATTTCATCAGCAATAGTCAGAAGCCAGATGTGCGTTTTAATTACATTAGTCCATACATGGCATAAAACAGAGTGGGCTGACGTCCTATGGTTTCTTTGGATTAATATGGATATGGAAGGTATTACTGGGTTTGCAGAACATGGGAAACAATAACAAATGGAGGGTTTTCACAGTGGGGCAACGAGTATGAGCTATGCTCTCCTATCACCACAGACGCCTTGGCTAGGATTCACTGACACCACTTTTTCCATAGCCTCAGGGACAGACAGAAACTTTTTACTTGCTTTCTTCTTTGCTCACAGAATAAGAAAGTTTGAAGGAAGTACTGGAGACATTAGTAATCAGTAAGAAGGATTATTTTCATAGAAATTCACTCATAGAGATATCGACTTACTTACATTACATATGTAGTAAGAATATCTACAGTTATAATTAGAATAACTAAGGAAATAAATCAATTACTATGCAATATTTGCATAATGCAAATTGTTCAAACTATGTGACAATGCAAATTATATGGATGTTGTTTTGAGGCACTCACATCAAGACATACAGTTTTTAAAAACTAAGGTTTACTCATCCAATCAAAAGTTTCGTCCAGTCAAAGGCAGGTCCCTAATCTCTGTTTCTAGTATTGTGCATTTTATGAATAGAAAATTTCTTGGGTGAATTAACTGAATATCAAGTCACAACGTACATAAAGTGTAGAATGTCATTATCATTACGGGAGTACATCATATAGGGGCAGCACGCTGACTCGGTGGGTAGCACTGTCGCAGCACTATCAAAGCAAGAAGGTCCCGGGTCCTTTCTGTGTGGAGTTTGCATGTTGTCCCCATGTCTGCGTGGGTTTCCTACGGGGGCTCTGGTTTCCTCCCACAGTCTAAAAACATGCAGTCAGGTTAATTGGAAACACTGAATTGCCCTATAGGTGAATGGGTGTTACTGTGTGCCTCGCGCCCATTGAAAAGCTGGGATAGGCTTCAGCACCCTTCTGCGACCCTAACTGGATAAGCGGTTAAGAAAGCGAGTGAGTATAAAACCTAAACATACAAAATAGAAGAGGAAGCATGGTACTAGTCAAACTTGTCAAAATACCTGTAGTTCTAGTGTAATAACAGTGTACAAGTAATCAAAAGGTTGCTGATTCAAGCCTCACCACTGCCAGTTTGCCACTGTTGGGCCCTTAAGCAAGGCCCTTAACCCTCAATGGCTCACACAATGCACTGTAAGTCGCTACGGATAAGAAAAGTGACTGCTAAATGCCGAAAATGTACATCAAAATGTGTAAACATTTATAGCATTCATCGGATGCTTTTATCCACAGCAACTTACAATTGTGACCATATACAATCCAAGCAATTGAGGATTAAGGGCCTTGCTTAAGGACCCAACAATGGAAACCTAGCAGTGGTGAGGCTTGAATCAGCAACCTTTTGATTACTAGTTACCATAACCTAAACAGCTTAGCTATCAGTAGTCCATAGTTGTTCACAGACAGCAGCAGCTAAGTTGTTCAGACTGGGGTGATTAATTTCATCAACTGAGTGATGCAAATCAATTTTTTACCCGATTGCGTTATGCTTCCTCTCTACTGGTGCTGACCCCTGCCCCTGATTGAGGAGAGCAA
The DNA here is from genome assembly GCF_030014385.1 of Trichomycterus rosablanca. NCBI lineage: Eukaryota > Metazoa > Chordata > Actinopteri > Siluriformes > Trichomycteridae > Trichomycterus > Trichomycterus rosablanca. The sequence continues at coordinate 30,262,146 of NC_085994.1, read as the reverse complement.
ACTGACACACGCCCCCTCTGACACGTGAGCAGTACCAGACTGCATCTTATCACCTGCACAAGGCAAGTTATCATGCCAATCAGCCTTGTGCACGGAGAGCCACACCCTGATCAGCATTATTCCTCTACTCTGTACAGACGCCATCAATCAGTCAGCAGAGGTCATAATTGCATCAGTTATGAGGTCCCTATCCGGCTCCCTACCTGGATGAACAACTGCCAAACGTTGTTCATATAGCTGCCCAGCCCAGCTGAGATTCTAGCTCTGGTGTGTTAGCGTATTTTACCGCTGTGCCACCTGAGCGGCCTACACATGGACACTTTACACTGAGCTTGTTGGACACACTATTCACATACTATACATAGGCACTAAAATGAAGGCCACAGTAGTTTCTCCCAACAAGATTTGTCAACTACATTTTTTTAGACTTCTCTCAATAAATAGGAGTGTCCACATACTGGTCAAACAGTGGAGAAAACGTGGGTTTGTTTTTTGCATCTGACTTAGCATAAATATCCTCAATCACATACACTATATTGCCAAAAGTATTCACTCACCCATCCAAATCATTGAATTCAGGTGTTCCAATCACTTCCATGGCCACAGGTGTATAAAACCAAGCACCTAGGCTGCTTCTACAAACATTAGTGAAAGAATGGGTCGCTCTCAGGAGCTCAGTGAATTCCAGCGTGGTACCGTGATAGGATGCCACCTGTGCAACAAGTCCAGTCGTGAAATTTCCTCACTACTAAATATTCCACAGTCAACTGTCAGTGGTATTATAACAAAGTGGAAGCGATTGGGAATGACAGCAACTCAGTCATGAAGTGTTTGGCCATGTAAAATGACAGAGCGGGATCAGCGGATGCTGAGACACATAGTGCGCAGAGTCAATCGCTACAGACCTCCGAACTTTATGTGGCCTTCAGATTAGCTGAAGAACAGTGTGTAGAGCTTCATGGAATGGGTTTCCATGGCCGAGCAGCTGCATCCAAGCCTTAAATCACCAAGCGCAATGCAAAGCGTCGGATGCAGTGGTGTAGATCATGCCGCCACTGGACTCTAGAGCAGTGGAGACGTGTTCTCTGGAGTGACGAATCACGCTTCTCTGTCTGGCAAGCCGATGGATGAGTCTGGGTTTGGCGGTCGCCAGGAGAATGGTACTTGTCTGACTGCATTGTGCCGAGTGTAAAGTTTGGTGGAGGGGGGATTATGGTGTGGGGTTGTTTTTCAGGAGTTGGCTCATTCCCTTAGTTCCAGTGAAAGGAACTCTTAATGCTTCAGCATACCAAGAGATTTTTGACATTTTCAAGCTCCCAACTTTGTGGGAACAGTTTGGGGATGGCCCCTTCCTGTTCCAACATGACTGCGCACCAGTGCACAAAGCAAGGTCCATAAAGACATGGATGAGCAAGTCTGGTTGACCTGGCAAAGTCCTACCCTCAACCCGATAGAACACCTTTAAGATTAATTAGAGCGGAGACTGCGACATCAGTGTCTGACCTCACAAATGCGCTTTTGGTAGAATGGTCAAAAACTCCCATAAACACACTCCTAAACCTTGTGGAAAGCCTTCCCAGAAGAGTTGAAGCTGTTATAGCTGCAAAGGGTGGGCCAACATCATATTAAACTCTATGGATTAAGAATGGGATGTCACTTTAAAGTTCATTCATATGCGTGTGAAGGCAGACGAGCGAATACTTTTGGCAATATAGTGTATAGATATGACTCTTCAATAGCCATGAGAAATTTAATATGGACTAGCAGTAACGGCTGCAGTGAGACCTCTTAATAGAGGATTACGTTACTGAATTAAGGTGGGAGCTTAAATTAAAGAATAGCCGTAATAATAATAATAATAATAATAAAGAGGAAAAGCTTTTTGCTAGGTTCTTTTGTGTATGTGGCACAAACAACACCAGCTGCAAGCTATGACACTTCCATGTTTGTTTTGCAATCACTGTTCCCTGGTAACAGCAAATCGTGAGCTGTTGGGAGAGCTTGGTTTTTTATTCAGCAAAAAGTCACAAACTGGGTAATGTGTGATTATCAGCTTTTAGATTTTTAAATATGTTATGAAATATGTGATGTATAAAAAGTAGTAATATTTTAGTAAAAACACATTTATCTCATTTTTGTGCTATGGAAGTGTAGCAGTCCAAGTATAACAAAGAGTTTCTTTCAGGTGCAATGCACCCACACTGTTTACTTGATCGTCTGAAAGATGCGTCTGCTTTTCTTAACGGAAAATACCAAATAAAATACACTACATGGCCAAAAGTATGTAGACACATGTCCATGAGCTCGCCTGACATCATATTCTGATGGCTAAATCACCATCTTTAAGAAATTATTTAAATAAGAATAAAATATATTTTGTAAAGAAAAAACTACAGTATGTAAGCATAACACTACAACGTTTGTATACTATCTCTCGGGTCTAAAACCCGAACTACACCATAACAGAATACCAGCATTATAAAGCAATGTACTGCTTTATAATCTCAGCACAGAAAAACCCCTACTTGTGTATATGGCCCAAATACTGATGACCTATCTTTTTTTAACACACATATATACACCGATCAGTCATATGCTCCACTTACCATAAATAAGCACTTTATAGTTCTACAATTACTGACTGTAGTCCATCTGTTTCTCTGCATGCTTTGTTAGCCCCTTTCATGCTGTTCTTCAATGGTCAGGACTCTCCCAGGACCACTACAGCCCAGGTATCATTTGGGTGGTGGGTCATTCTCAGCACTGCAGTGACAATGACATGGTGGTGGTGTGTTAGGATGTGTTGTGCTGGTATGAGTGGATCAGACACAGCAGCGCTGATGGAGTTTTTAAATACCGTGTCCACTCACTGTCCACTCTATTAGACACTCCTACCTAGATGGTTCACCTTGTAGATGTAAAGTCAGAGACGATCGCTCATCTATTGCTGCTGTTTGAGTTGGTCATTCTTTAGACCTTCATCAGTGCTCACAGGACGCTGCCCACGGGGCGCTGTTGGCTGGATATATTTTTGGTTGGTGGACTATTCTCAGTCCAGCAGTGACAGTGAGGTGTTTAAAAACTCCAGCAGTGCTGCTGTGTATGAGTTCAGTGCAGTGCTCAGAATGATCCACCACCCATACAATAACTACTCTGTAGTGGTCCTGGGAGAGTCCTGACCATTGTAAAACAGCATGAAAGGGACTAAGAGAAACAGATGGACTACAGTCAGTAATTGTAGAACTACAAAGTGTTTCTATATAGTAAGTGGAGAAAATGAGTGTAGAAACAAGGAAATGGTTTTAATGTTACGGCTGATCGGTGTTTGCATGTGTAAAGGCGATTGGAGTGTAAATACTTTTGCTCGGGTGTGATTGAGTGTGTGCAAGCATGTATTTGGTGATGGTGTGATTTCTTTTGTCAGGTAGGTGATTGTTTGTGTGCAAGCATGTATTTGGTGATGATGTGATTTCTTTTGTCAGGTAGGTGATTGTGTGTGTGCAAGCATGTATTTGGTGATGATGTGAATTCTTTTGTCAGGTAGGTGATTGTGTGTGTGCAAGCATGTATTTGGTGATGGTGTGAATTCTTTTGTCAGGTAGGTGATTGTGTGTGTGCAAGCATGTAGTTGGTCATGGTGTGAATTCTTTTGTCAGGTAGGTGATTGTGTGTGTGCAAGCATGTATTTGGTGATGGTGTGAATTCTTTTGTCAGGTAGGTGATTGTGTGTGTGCAAGCATGTATTTGGTGATGATGTGATTTTTTTTTGTCAGGTAGGTGATTGTGTGTGTGCAAGCATGTATTTGGTAATGATGTGAATTTTTTTGTCAGGTAGGTGATTGTGTGTGTGCAAGCACGTATTTGGTGATGATGTGATTTTTTTTTGTCAGGTAGGTGATTGTGTGTGTGCAAGCATGTATTTGGTGGTGATGTGATTTTTTTTTGTCAGGTAGGTGATTGTGTGTGTGCAAGCATGTATTTGGTAATGATGTGAATTTTTTTGTCAGGTAGGTGATTGTGTGTGTGTAAGTATGTATAACTAAGTATTTGGTGGGAATGTAAATACTTTTGCTCAAATCTATGACTTTTCTTGTTGCTTTAAATGATTTTTAAGGGGTGCTCACCAGAGATGACATAAATGCCTAATCAGACAATGATTGGCTCGTCCGAGGGTGGAAATGGGATAATAAATATTGGTGTGTGAGCAATACAGAGAGTCATGCACCCAATCTGCACTTAATCTGCTTGTTGGTAAATGCACTTGCACTTGTTTATTAGTGTTTGTACATGTGTTACAAAAGTGGACCCTTGGTACATCAGGGCCTCTGAGAATCAGTCACACCAAGGCTTTTTAATCTAACATTAAAAAGCCTTCTTACAGAAGATCCTATGTGGAAAAATAAGCCTCAGCTCCATGTAAAATGGAGTGTCAAGTTTTATTATGGCTGCATGGAAAAAGTCTGCTAAATTATTATGAAGTGAGAGTGTTGGTACTGTTGGAACTGTCTTAGCTCCTTCCCTTTTCTCAAGGGCAGCTCCTTCAGACAGGATGTAACTTAAAAGCAGGTCTGATCTTTGACCTGACTAAAACATTTGTTAAAAACACTAGCTTTAAAGGATGTACTCAAGCTGCAGTCCTCTCCAATAAAATAACAGATAAGACTAAATTCAGCAGCCATGTCATATTTAACACTCTATCTCAGCTTACTTACATCAAACTGTATAGTCTAGATTACTCTAATGTAGCATAATACCAGATGGTCTGTTTAACACATCTGTTTTTAACATTTCTAAAAATTTAAAGGAGCATTTTACACAATTACACATCTCCATGTGTGACTAACTCTGAGGTCTAGGAGAGGTCTGCTGAATGTGTGGCGAGTTATAGAACAACTGGTCCCAATGTGACTGCTATAATTTTCTTTTTAATGTAACATTTTTAAACACTAAATGAGTCACCCACTCCACCAAAATATTACATACTAATGTATACCAGCTACGCTGGTGATCTTTACACAAACGGTGCTCACATTTCACAAAAACCTCTTTTGTACTGAGAACGATCTTCACAGGGAAATTATTTGCTATTTAGAACAAATTCAGAAATAGGCTTAAAATACAGGCTACTGCACCTTGTAGGTTCAGGATACAAAAATTTTTTTTTTTTTAAACATATACATGTAACATTCAAGTTTTAGCTTCATTCATTGCAACAGGTGTGTAAAAACATTTCGTTACACTTAATTAAATACCTTCAACTTGGTGGCAACCGTTTGAAAAAAACTAACAAAAAACCTTTCCTGTTCCCCGTGCACAAAGCGAGGTCCTTAAAAAGTGATTTGATGGCTTTGATGTGAAGAAACTTATCCTTAATCCTTTTGTACGCCATTATAAATTGTAATTGCTGATTGATCACTACAACAGTTGTGAATGGGCACAAATTCCATCTGCAAAGTGGGAACAACTCTGTATTAAGGTCCATTGTTTTGAAATGGGATGTCTGGAAGAACATGCAAAGAACGGCATAGCAGACCTGTGTTCCAAACAATAAAGGAGGTCATCAAACCATTTCAGCCTCCAAATGGGGAAAAAAACTCGTCAAACCAAAGGTGTATTGAAGAGGAAAAGACTACTGTGAAGAACTGTACAGTGGATAAATGAACATACAGATTGATGTTCAATATAAAAAACCACCACCACTGAAGAAAGAGATCCTTTCTAGAACTGGGCCATTCTAGAATTGGCTAAGACTACAGGACCATTGTACTGGTCTGACATGCTAGCAAGATCCTGTTAAAGAACAACATGTACCACTGTGACTACTGTGATTTTTTTAATGTAACATTAACACTAAATAAGTCATCCATTCCACCAAAATATTACATACACCTTGCTAGTGATCGTCACACAAATGGTGCTCACATTTCACAAAGACCTCTCATGTACTGAGAACAATCTTCACTGGAAGAGGCTTTACAAGATCCTGTTGAAGTAATCCTGAAACAAGTGCAAACCAAGCTCAAAGAAGAGACACCCATGAACAAGCTTGATTTAGGCCAAGAAGAGGCATGTGGAATCGGATCACGAACCTCTGGTTCATCATGGAGAACGCAGGAGAAAGGAACCAGGCACAACATTAATAGTTTCATTGATTTCACAAAGGTATTGACATGGAACAGCATGACCAACTATGAATAACCATGCTTAAGATACACTATATCGCTAAAAGTATTCACTCACCCATCCAAATCATTGAATTCAGTTGTTCCAATCACTTCCATGGCCACAGGTGTATAAAACCAAGCACCTAGGCATGCAGACTGCTTCTACAAACATTAGTGAAAGAATGGGTCGCTCTCAGGAGCTCAGTGAATTCCAGCGTGGTACCGTGATAGGATGCCACCTGTGCAACAAGTCCAGTCGTGAAATTTCCTCACTACTAAATATTCCACAGTCAACTGTCAGTGGTATTATAACAAAGTGGAAGTGATTGGGAATGACAGCAACTCAGCCACGAAGCAATTGGCCACGTAAAATGACAGAGTGGGGTCAGCGGATACTGAGGCACATAGTGCGCAGAGGTCGCCAACTTTCTGCAGAGTCAATTGCTACAGACCTCCGATCCTCAGATTATCTCAAGAACAGTGTGTAGAGCTTCATGGAATGCGTTTCCATGGCCGAGCAGCTGCATCCAAGCCTTACATCACCAAGCGTAATGCAAAGCGTCGGATGCAGTGGTGTAAAGCATGCTGCCACTGGACTCTAGAGCAGTGGAGACGTGTTCTCTGGAGTGACGAATCACGCTTCTCCGTCTGGCAATCCGATGAACGAGTCTGGGTTTGGCGGTTGCCAGGAGAACGGTACTTGTCTGACTGCATTGTGCCGAGTGTAAAGTTTGGTAGAGGGGGGATTATGGTGTGGGGTTGTTTTTCAGGAGTTGGGCTCGGCCCCTTAGTTCCAGTAAAAGGGCAATTTCATGCTCCCAACTTTGTGGGAACAGTTTGGGGATGGCCCCTTCCTATTCTAACATGACTGTGCACCAGTGCACAAAGCAAGGTCCATAAAGACATGGATTAACGAGTTTGGTGTGGAAGAACTTGACTGGCCTGCACAGAGTCCTGACCTCAACCCGACAGAACACCTTTGGGATGAATTAGAGCGGAGACTGCAAACCAGGCCCTCTCGTCCAACATCAGTGTCTGACCTCACAAATGCGCTTCTGGAAGAATGGTCAAAAATTCCCATAAACACACTCCTAAACCTTGTGGAAAGCCTTCCCAGAAGAGTTGAAGCTGTTATAGCTGCAAAGGGTAGGCCGACATCATATTAAACCCTATGGATTAGGAATGGCATGTCACTCAAGTTCATATGCGTGTGAAAGCAGACGAGCGAATACTTTTGGCAATAGTGTAGGTTTCTCACCTGGTTCAATAACTATGGCATCTGTATAGCCTGCAACATGCTGCTGTCAGGACAGCCAATCATGCATTAGAATGGTTTAGAGTAAGACTGGGTGTCTGTCAAGGATGTAATGTCTCACCATGTCTGTTTGACATCTTTGGATGTTAAGGTTATGAGAAAGGCACTACAAGGATTTGCTGGAGGATTCAGGGTTGGTGAAAAGACCATTAGCAATCTAAGGTACGCTAATTACTTTTTTATTGGTCGCATCACCAGAATAATGGATGTGAAGCCTGGACACTGAAGAAAGAGTTACAAAGACACATTCAGGTTTCTGAGAGTAAATGCATCAGGAAACTGCTCAAAATCTGATGAAGGAAGATGATGTCCACTGAGCAAGTTTACAAGATGGCTAGATGAGAAAGGGATATGCAAGTTTATGTTACTTTGGGCATGTGATCAGGCACCCAAATGGCAACATTAAAGGCAGTGTTAGGACTTGTAGAAGACCAAGCATAAGCTGGATTGACAACATTATGCTGTGGATTGCATTATCATGAGCTAGCCTTCTGCAGGTAACATGAGACAAAAAGGAATTGGAGAGACCTGACCCATCTGTGCAACCAACCGTTCCAGAGCGATGAGGCAAAATTACATAGCCTGACTTTTTTTTTTGGCATTTTCCAAAATTACCCGATTGCTTCCTCTCTACTGACGTTGATTTCCACCCTGGTTGAGGAGAGACTGACACATGCCCCCTCCGATACGTGTGCAGTAGCCGACTGCATCTTTTCACCTGCATGATGTGAGTTCGTATGTAAATCAGCTTTGTGTACAAAGAGATACGCGCTGATCACGTTATCCCTTGTCTCTGTGCAGGCGTCATTAATCAGCCAGCAGACGTTGTAATTGCATAAGTTATAAGGTCCCATCCGGCACCCCCCTAAAACAACAGCCAATCGTTGTTCGTGAAGCCACCCAGCCCAGCCAGAAGGCAGAAGGCAGAGCTGAGTTTCGAATGCTAGCATGTTTTACCGCTGAGCGGCTGTCACATGTATTTTTGTTGTACTTTTTTGAATTAGCAGGTCTGCTTCTGGCTGGGAGTTGTCTATAAAGCACCTGAAGACAGGAAATAGCTTAAGTCTCTAAAAATACCTTGAGATCATTAGAATTAGGTTCTCAGAGGTTGTCAACATGAAGAGTATATAGTCCCCTAAAGGAATTCCAAATACAATGGTGGCATTAGGCAACATGGACAATGATTTTTGTGTTTTTATTCTGCATGTTGATCGAAAGACACACAGATAACACTATTCAGAGAATATTTCATACCATCAGAGTCTGAAGTATGTTGTCGTTTACATATTGCAGGTCTTGGAAGTGTCTAACAACGGTCTGCTTTTGTTATGTGAATGCCTGATAGTTACCAGAGCTCCATTAAGTCCTTGTAAAAAGTACTGCTACTGCCAAGAAAGGCTAATTACCACTGGATTCGGTTCACATATCTGTTTCACCATCACATGCAAGCACAGATGCCTCCCTGCTACTATGGGACCGTTTCACAATGCTGAGGGATTTGGGTGGAACAGTATAAGTTTGGTTGACAGTGCAGTGAAGTATTTGCCAGCGCTGATGAATGTAATAAGTGTTGCTTCCAGCATTTCTTTCTGAATTTTATTTGAAATGTGTTTCATGTCTAGTGTTTTGTTCTTTTATGAAACCACACTGTCTGGAAACATTCCTCACAATATATAAATTGTAAATGACAGCATGTACTCACTATCGATTAGCCAACAATAGGTAGCAGATTTGCTGTTTGTGTTTTCATATAGCATTTTTACACCTTTTCTTGTAAATGCTGCAGCCATTCCACTCTTGGAAGATGATGTAATTGTACCAGTTTTGTAATAGCATGAACATATTTTTCTTTTAGAATATTTTACTCCTTTTGCACACTTTTAGGAATTTTTGTTTTTTTGCTTACCTCTGTGAAACCTGTGGGTTTACAAAGTCAAATGATTGTGATACCTAAGGTGTTCAATGTTTAAAAATCCATCATGTGCTCTGGAACTGAATTAAAGCTTTGGTTGACCATAAAATGTTAAAAGTCATTTTTGTGAACCACAGGAAGATTTAATAAATTTAATAGCTTTATAATAGACACAGGACCACTACAGAGTAGGTATTATTTGGGTGATAGATCATTCTCAGCACAGCAGCGACACTGACATGGTGGTGGTGTGTTAGTGTGTGTTGTGCAGGTATGAGTGAATCAGACATGACGATGTCTGTTTTTAAAAACTTCACTGTCACTGCTGGACTGAGAATAGTCCACCAACCAAAAATATCCAGCCAACAGCACCTTGTGGGCAGCATCCTGTGACCACTGATGAAGGTCTAGAAGATGACCAACTCAAACAGCAACAATAGATGAGCGATCGTCTCTGACTTTACATCTACAAGGTGGACCAACTAGGTAGGAGTGTCTAAGAGTGGACAGTGAGTGGACACGGTATTTAAAAACTCCATCAGTGCTGCTGTGTCTGATCCACTCATACCAGCACAACACACACTAACACACCACCACCATGTCAGTGTCACTGCAGGACTGAGAATGATCCACCTCCTAAATAATACCTACTCTGTGGTGGTCCTGGGAGAGTCCTGACCATTGTAGAACAGGGTGAAAGCAGGCTAAAAAAGCATTTAGAGAAACAGATGGACTACAGTCAGTAATTGTAGAACTACAAAGTGCTTCTATATGGTAAGTGGAGCTGATAAAATGGACAATGTGTGTAGAAACAAGGAGGTGGTTTTAATGTTATGATCGGTGACAACAACGGTTCTCATGGGGTGTCCTAACTTTTTCATATGACTATATATATAACCGTTGTCTTTTTGAACATATTTAAACATATGGACATTTGAGCTTCATTTGAACAGTACTGAGAAATGGAGCTTATATAACTATTCAGTGACACTGAAAAAAAATATTTTAAAACTCAAGTTGTAAAATGTAATGAACAAAAATGGAAATGTACTGTGAGGAAAAAGTTAGGACACCCTATGCCCTAATAGCTGGTATCTCCCCCTTTGGCTGAAATAACCTTAATAACACGTTTCCTATAACCATCTACCAGTCTCTGATATCAACTGGAAAAAAGCTTTTCCCACTCCTCCATGCAGAATTTCTTCAGCTGTGTGAGGTTTAAGGGGTTTCTTGCCTGCATTTCTTGCATCACCCCACAGCATCTCTACAGGATTAAGATCCGGGCTTTGACTAGGCCATTCCAGAACTCTCCATTTCTTTCTTTTGAGCCATTCCTGGATTTACTGGAATGTTTTGGGTCATTGTCATGCTGCATGGTGCACCTCCGCTTCCGCTTCAGTTTTTGGACAGATGGTCTTACATTTTCCTCAAGCACCTGCTGATACAGTGAAGAATTCATTGTGGATTCTCTAATGGAGAGCTTGCCAGGCCCTGCCATGACATTTCCACCTCCATGCTTCACAGTTGGTATGAGGTTCTTGTGCTCAAATGCCGTGTTTGGTTTGTGCCAAACATGTCTTCTGTTACTATGCCCAAATAATTTTACTTTGGATTTATCTGTCCAAAGCACATCGTTCCAAAAGTCCTTGTCTTTGTCTAGGTGTTTTCTTTAGTCTTGCCCTGATGTTTCTTTTGATAGCAAGGGTTTCCTCCTTGCACACCTCCCATGAAAATCAAACTTGTGTAGTCTCTTTCTGATAGTAGATGCATGTACCTTGACATCAGCTGTGGCAAGAGCCTGCTGTAGGTCCCATGATGACGTAGTAGATTATTGGGGACTTCTTTACGCATCTTGCGGTCTGCTCTTGGGCTGAACTTGCTAGGACGGCCTTACCTGGCCATGTTGGTAGTTGTTTTAAATGTTCTCCACTTGTAAATGATTTTCTGGACAGTGGAATGGCTGATTTCTAATTGTTTTGAGATCTTTTTAAAACCCTTCCCAGACTCATATGCATCTACAACCTTCTTTCTGAAGGCCTCGGGGAGCTCTTTAGATCTCACCATGGTGATAACACTCAACAATCAAGAACAAACCAAACCAAAATGTCTGAGGTTTCAATAAAACTCCAATGTCCTCTAACGATGGTCTAATTATTGCAGCTGATGTGGTGCAACTGATTCTAATTTTAGACATTTTAAGTAGTAATAAATGTGGGGGTGTCCTAACTTTTTCCTCACAATAAATGCAAATTTTTAATAATTAATTTTACAACTTGTGTTTAAAAGTCATTTTTAAAATTTTTATTTGTTTAGTTATAAGAGCTCCATCTCTCAGTACTGGTCAAATGAAGCTCAAATGTTTACATGTCTAAATATGTTCAAAAAGACAAAAATTCTCATGGGGTGTCCTAACATTTCACATGACTGTACACTTTGAGTCCAAATCAAGAGACCAGAACTACATCCTGATCAGCCTGGAGCGGAAACCATTGGTTAATAATGCACACACATGCCTCAGTGCAGATTTTGACAGGAAGCCATTGCAGTTGGACCTTGACATAATCAAAAATTACCAGTTCAAGCAGCAAAAATAAGTAGAGGTTGCCAACAGATTTAAAGAGCTAGAGAGACTTGAGGAACAGCACACCGAAAACTTAACCTGATAAAAAGTGTGCCAAAGATGAAGAGGTGAACATACAGATTGAAAAACAGGTCATTTAGCACAATCACCAAGCAACAACTAATGAAAACCTTGGTATGGCCAGTAGCCACATATGGATGTGAAGCCTGGACGTTGAAGAAAAAGGAAGAAAGACATATCCATGCTTTTGAGAACAAGTGCATCGGGAAACATTTGAAGATCTCATAGAAGATGATGATGACCACTGAGCAAGTTTATGAGATGGCCTGAACAGAAAAGGAGCTACTGAACCCCATTAAGTTCCACAAGTGACATTACTTTGAGGATGTCAGAAGGCACCCACATGACAACACCAAAGGCAGTGTTATGACAGGAATTGTGAAAAGACTCAGAATATGAGAAATACCAAGAATAAGCAAAATTGACATCATCATGACATGGATTGTGCAACAAAAATTATGGTTCTGTCAAATATAACATGTTGCCCAGGCTCTGAACCAGCAATCCCCCACTTTGCTTAACTGTTCATATAATGTTCTTATAGTGGGTGCTATGTTTGCTTTTTGGCAGATATAAGGGGAGCAATGTCTTCCAAAAACTTGGACAACTCACATTATACCAAAATGCTTAGGGTAAATCTCAGAAGAGTCTTTATTTTCCGATTGATTTGCAATGGTTTTAAACTCACCAACAGAATTTTTGCTCAATCATTTTCCAATGGTGGAATCATGAACCCTGACCTTATCTGTAGCAGGCAGGAAGGCCTGTGGTTTCTTAGTTGTCTGTTCCTTTGCGACTTCCTAGATGAAAAAAAGGCTTTCCAAACTTCAGTGACGATTCACCATTGTACCAAGTTTTTGCCAACTGGAAACAATGACTCTCACTGTGGTCTGTATAAGTCCCAGAGGCATAGTCATGGTCATACAAAGTAAATACAAAACTAGATTTAAAAAGTCTGTCAGAAAAAGTCTGAATGGGTCTCAACCAAATTATTAATTTAATTTAGCAAATAGATTGCTTAAATAATTAAAGGGACAATTACTGTTAACAATCATTAAAATAAAAAGTGTTTACAGGTTGCCCACCTGCATTCTATCCACCCCAGCTAAATGGAGGTTAAATGGTATTGAATGCACGTGGGAGTAAGTGATTCTCACTGTGGAGTTGTTATGCTCCAAATGAGAGTGCACCTACCTGCTGCTGGTACACAAACTGCAAAAGGTCTAGAAAAAGATGTACACCAATCAGCCATAACATTAAAACCACCTCCTTGTTTCTACACTGTCCATTTTATCAGCTCCACTTACCATATAGAAGCACTTTGTAGTTACTGTAGTCCATCTGTTTCTCTGCATGCTTTGTTAGCCACCTTTCATGCTGTTCTTCAATGGTCAGGACTCTCCTAGGGCCACTACAGAGCAGGTATTATTTGGGTGGTGGGTCATTCCCAGCACTGCGCTGACATTGACATGGTGGTGGTGTGTTAGTGTGTGTAGTGCTAGTATGGGTGGATAAGACACAGCAATGCTGATGGAGTTTTTACCCACCTCACTGTCACTGCTGGACTGAGAATAGTCCACCAACCAAAAATATATCCAGCCAACAGCGCCCCGTGAGCAGCGTCCTGTAACCACTGATGAAGGTCTAGAAGATGACCAACTCAAACAGCAGCAACAGATGAGCGATCGTCTCTGACTTTACATCTACAAGGTGGACCAACTAGGTAGGAGTGTCTAAAAGTGAACAGTGAACAGTGAGTGGATACGGTATTTAAAAACTCCAGCAGCACTGCTCTGTCTGATCCACTCATACCAGCACAACACACACTAAAACACCACCACCATGTCAGTGTCACTGCAGTGCTGAGAATGATCCACCACCCAAATAATACCTGCTCTGTGGTGGTCCTGACCATTGAAGAACAAAGTGAAAACAGGCTAAAAAAGTATGTAGAGAAACAGATGGACTACAGTCAGTAACTGTAGAACTACAAAGTGCTTCAATATGGTAAGTGGAGCTGATAAAATGGACAGTAAGTGTAGAAACAGGGAGGTGGTTTTAATGTTATGGTTGATCTGTGTATATTTGTATATTTTTCATCCTGCCTGCACCCAGAATTTTGTATATTACCAACACAGTTGGTAGTGTTTATTTTTTCGTTGTCATACTTATACACTTATACAATATTTTTAACAGCTGTTGCCTGGGGGGAAGATGACGTTGTTTCTTCCTTATGCAGTCATTTTTGCAGATCTTCCTTTTATTGTCACAAGAAAGTGTTGGGTTAAGATTTCTGTTAGGAAGCATTCACAAAATCCACATTTCTATATGAATGAAAAATATAAAATGTAAAACACAACATGGCCAAGCGTATAGAGAAATTCATAAGCACGGAATTGTTTTAGATACACTTTGCTAATGTATAAAATCAGTTAAAAAAACAGATGTATGAAATCAGTTCTATAAAATAATAAATAATATGCTTCCAACTTTTTAAAAACAGCCAGGGGAAAACCATTTCCTGTCCCAAAAAAGAAAGGTCCATAAAGACAAGGTTTGACAAGTCTGGTTTGGAGGAGCTCTGGTGGCCTCCACAAAGCTCTACCTTCACCCCAATTAACACCTTTGGGATGGCTTGGAACCTTTGGGGGCATATATGGCTACAATCAGAGCGGGCATACTACTGTATAATCCATATTAATGGTTCTGACAAGCTCATGCTCAAGACTCCACAAACTATTGGTCATATACAGTATGTATGAACTATACATTTTTTTTTACAATAAAATAGGGCACTGTTTGAAACTAGCAAGATGTGCTATTTTGGCCAGATTGCTATCAACTGCATACAAATAAAGCACACAACATGTAATCTCAATAGACAATTACTGCCACCTTAACAATACACAATAACAATATTTTCTTTTCCACATCATTCTCATAGATCAGGCCTACCACAATTGGATTGTCAGCAAAGTTGACAATGGTGGTGGAGCTGAAAGTGGCCATACAGTCATAAGTGTACAAAGAGTATAGAACAGGGCTCAAGACCCAGCCCTGTGGAGCTCCAGTGCTGGGAATGAGGGCACGAGACATGTCTGGCCACCCGTACTACATGTAATCTGCCTGACACAGTTGGAGATCCACTGGCACAAGGATGGAGAGGCGTGGGTTTAGTCCTAAATCATTTAGCTTGGTGGTGAGTATGAAGGGAATTATAGTGTTAAATGTTGAACTGAACGTAATTTTCCCTCCAGATGAGCCAGAACTGTGTACACAAGTGTGATAACATGATCTGTTGAGTGCTTGGGTCGGTATGCAAACTGTAATTGATCCAGAGTTTAAGGTGATGAAGAGTTGATATCTCTGACCAGCCTTTTAAAAAATTTAATCACAACTTAGATTAAGGTAACTTGAAAATAATTATTAAGGCAGGAGAGCTGATGTTTGTTCGGGACAGAAACAAATACTCGCAGTTCAAAGCATGCAGGATTTACAGACTGTGGCAGGGATCGGCTGAAAATGATAGTAGCCACTGGTGCTAATTGGTAAGCACATGATTCCATCTAGTCCTGTTGTCTTACTTATGTTCACTCCCCCGTCAAGTCATGCTCAATGATTGTGAAGGCGCTCTCTAAACTGACAAGTTCTGCATTCATACTGCCATCAGCACTAATAGCGCCTTCACTGCAGTGTTCAGCTCATCCGCCAGCAATCCTTATACTGGTGGAAAGTTATTTATAGTATGTCATTGTTCTCAGTCCCTGCCACAAATGAAACTGCTATGCTAGTTTCCTTCTGTAGTGCTGTTTCACCTTCCTTAGTGCTCTGTGTATGCCAGATGATGCAGCCTTGTACCCCTTCATGATCCAGGAGATATAGGCATAGGTGCGAGATGTCAGTGTCATGTACAAATTTTTTCACCCATGACTTCTGGTCGGCAAACATTCTGATGTGGGTTATGTGGACTGTATTGTCCACCAGCTTCTCAACAGATCTCACTGCATCCATAAACATGTTGCTGTCATTGATGATGTACCTAAACAAGGACGTCCTGCTAAGCAGCCTCTTACTGGTCTGTGACCTCCCTCCCTCTGAACTGGAGCTTCTCATTTCAGCCTTGGTCTGCGTTCGCAAACAGTGTATGAGACAACGCCTTATAGCTATTTTTGAAAATAACAATAATTAAGTGTAAATTAGGCATTATAGGCTTAAGGTTGGCACTGCTACAGTCCCCCACTACTATGTGTGTAGCATCCTGGTGTTGAGTTTGGTGTTGGCCAAGAGCCTCATGCAGTTATATTAAGCAGCGTTTGTGTCTGCCTAGGGTGGAATTTAAGTGGCACTGATTTATGACCAAAGTCAAATTCCTGAGGAAGGCGGAAAGGGCAACATTTGATGGTCAAAAGCTTTAGGTAGGGTAGACGGAATTGTGAGAAGAGCAACACTTGTTCTATTGCACCAGCTCATGCTCACAATCAGACTTACTCCAGCTCCTCTTAACTTCCCTAAATTCACAGTTCTGTATATGTGGTAGACTGAGGAGGCTCGGCCGGCCAGATAGCGTGGTCCGGTACCTCAGGGATTAGCCATGTCTTGGAAAAGCAGAGGAGGTTGTAGACCTAAATGCCCCCCTTAAACTTAACCCTGACCATAAGGTCTTTCAGTTGCTCTTCAGAGACTGGATGTTGGCTAGCAGGATGCTTGGCAGGGGAGTGTAGTGTGCCTAGGCCCTCAGCCTGTTCCTGACGCCAGCTCATTTACCTCAGGGCCGTTGCCTTGGGTTGCATCCTTTGTTCCTGCACAGGATGTCACTTGGTCATCTTAAATCCGGTGTTAAACAGCAAATAAGAGTATTTCTAACATATCCAATAAGGGTGGTGTTGGAAAGGGAAAGAAATATGCACAAAATAAGAAAAGTATTTATCTTAGCTTTATGCTAAAAGTAGTGCCAAGCATGGTCTAGAGTGGTGTATGGTATATTGTCTTTGGATTCTGGAGTAGGGAAAATTTTATCTTCAAAAGTAATGAAACTGATCTTCACAATCTTAAAGTTTTATTGTATTAACTTTTGAGTTTGAGCTTTGGCAGGCATTGAAGTGCAGAGAAGCTCACAGAGAAGTAGAGAGCTCTATGGCAGCAATTGGTTTTCAGATTAGACTTTTGGGTATGTGATCCTCTACAATATATATAGCAGATGCATAAAACGTCATGAGTTGGGACTGTATGGAAAATGCAAATAAAATAAAAATGCAGTGTTTCTTCCATTTACTTTGACTTTATCTGATTGCAGACAGGATGAAACTGAGATATTTCATGTTTCATCTGCTCAACTTCATTTCATTTGTTAATAAACATCCATTCCTGCATTTCAGGTCTGCAACACAATTCGACAGGGGCAATTTAGGGCTAGTAATGAGATGAAAAAAACTAAATAATTATGTGATTCCAAACAGGTGATGTCAACAGGTGATTGTAATCATGGTTTGGTACAAAAGTGTGAGAAAATTATTGAAATGTTTAAAAACAATGTACCTCAAAGAAGGATTGGAAGGCATTTGCATATTTCTCCCTCTACAGTGCATAATATCATTAAACGATTCAAGGAATCAGAAGGAATTTCAGTACTTAAAGACCAAGGGTGCAAGCTTAAGCTGAATGCCCCTGATCTTCGATCCCTCAGACGGCACTGCATCAAGAACCGCCACTCAACAGTAGCTGATATTACCACATGGGTGAGGGATTACTTTGGCAAACCTTTGTTAAGCACTATAATACAGAGTTACACATACAAATGCCACTTAAAACTTTACTGTGCAAAAAAGAAGCCTTATGTTAACCATGTCCATAAGCGGCGTCGACTTCGTTGGGCTTGGAGGCATCTAGGATGGACCATCACACAGTGGAAACGTGTATTGTGGTCAGATGAATCAGCATTCCAGGTCTCCGGACCAAAGACGAGAAGGACCATCCAGACTGTTATCAGCAACAAGTCTAAAAGCCAGGGTCTGTCATGGTATGGGTTTGTGTCAGTGCCCTTGGCAAAGGTCATTTACACTTCTGTGATGCAGCATTAATGTAGAAAAGTACATTGAGATCTTAGAGCAACATATGCTTCCTTCAAGACGTCCATGCATTTTTCAACAAGACAATGCAAAACCACATGCTGTACACATTAGAGAGGCATGGCTGCAGAAGAAGAGGGTACGGGTACTGGACTGGCCTGCCTGCAGTCCTGACCTGTCCCCAATGGAGAATTTTGAAAGGAAAAATGTGACAACGACGACCCTGTACTGTTGCACATCTTAAGACGTGTTTGCAGGAATAATTAGACAAAATAAAAGCTGAAACACTAAATCACTTGGTATCCTCGGTGCCAAAACGTCTTTTAAGTGTGGTGAAAAGAAATGGCAACATTACAAAGTGGTAAATGCTTTACCGTCCCAATTTTTTGGAATGTGTTGCAGGTCTGAAATGCAGGAATGGAAGTTTATTAATAAATAAAATGAAGTTGAGCAGATAAAATGTAAAATATCTCAGGTTCATCCTGTCTGCAATCAAATAAAAGTCAAAGTAAATGTAAGAACCTCTGTGTTTTTTTATTATTTGCATTTTCCATGCCGTCCCAACTTTTTCTGATTTGGGTTGTACATGAGTCTAAATAAAGCTGTCACACCCGATAAAAGTAGCTCAAACTATTCAGCAACACTTTACCTCCCAGCTTGAATGATGTCACAGCTTTTTCCTTCTGTTGTTTGGCTCCAATCAGACTTTTTCATTTAACAGGCGTGTGTCGCCAGTAAAAAGCTATGCTCTCAGGAAACCAATCATCTGTGGCAGAAAATACGGCAGCGTGGCTAACTACTGCATGAAACATAACCAGCACTTGGGGGAAACATTAAAGGCAATAGTTCAGAAAATAAAGGAAGATTACTGGACAGTACTGTTTACACCAGGTGCCTTCTTGGTGTTGCCAGGAGCAACAAACACAACATAAAAAAAGACAAAGCACAATGTCCTACTTAGCAATCAGAGTATACTGTGCTCACACACACACACAAACGCACAATGCTGCAAGAAAAGAAAGCAACCCTCACTAAAAGCAACAATGTATTACTAATAAATCCTGGTATCAAAAAAGAATAAAGAAGGTGTTTACTTTTCCATGAACGGAAAACCTGAGAAATGTGCCTGCAGCCTCATTCATGATCAGGCAACCACAAGAGATCAGGGTTCAGGTAAAAGGATACTTTTTCCATCTGAGGTCAGTTTACATTCTAATAGAAGTATGTACTGGCAATGATTTCAGCACTGCCAAGCAAGTTTTAGCAAGAATTTACCTTACAACTTTATAATTACCATAATTTTAGGCCTTAAATCCCATTCATTTTGATTGACACGTT
Source organism: Trichomycterus rosablanca (assembly GCF_030014385.1). Taxonomy (NCBI): domain Eukaryota; kingdom Metazoa; phylum Chordata; class Actinopteri; order Siluriformes; family Trichomycteridae; genus Trichomycterus; species Trichomycterus rosablanca. The sequence continues at coordinate 30,242,711 of NC_085994.1, read as the reverse complement.
AATAAAACCTAAATATAAACAATTAGAATGCAAAATATCTTGGATGCTGTGGTTGATTTAAATCCAAAAGATATAGTACATGTGTTTTGACAGTATTGGGTATTAATAAATAAACTTTTATGCATAGGACAATTTTATGCTCGGTGGCGCAGCGGTAAAAAGTACTTTGCTGGGGTTTCGAATACATCGTATCGAGTATCAGCTCTGCCTTCCGACTGGGCTTGGTCGGCTGCATGAACAACGATTGGCTGTTGTTCATGGGGTTAGGGGTAAAAAAGTCGGATCATAGGTCCTCATGACTGATGGCGCCTGCACAGGGCTAAGGAATAATGCTGATGGGGGTGTGGCACTCCATACACAGTGCCCGTCGGTGTATGAACTCGACTCGTGCAGGTGTAAAATGCAGTCTGTACTGACTGTACAAAATAAAATAACATTGGAGGGGGCGTATGTCAGTTGAGAGGCGTCCTCAGTCAGCGGTGAAGGGTCGAATCAGTATAGAGGACGCATTCAGGGTAATTGGACACGACTAGATTAGGGGAGAAAATTGGGGAGAATATTGGGGGGAAAAAAGTGGGAAAAATAGAAAATTAAAAATAAATAAATAAAATAAAGCCTCAGAATGGTATCTTTAATATTTGGCAACATTCAATTAATCTATGCACATCAGTTAGCTTTGTTATTTTACTTTTGTTCCACTCCTCTTACCCATTAAAGATCGTAGTATCCTTTTGTACTATAAAGTTATTATTATTATTATTATTATTATTATTATTATTATTATCACAGGCACATTCCAACCCCATGTAATTGCAATCAGTTGATAGGAATGTAAGTATTTTTCTTATAAATACATACATAAGATATAACAGATATACATACAGTATAATGTGCCTGTTATATGTATATATGTAAATATGTTGGGCAGTTGTAGCCTTGCAGTTAAGGTACTGGACTAGTAATCGGAAGATCGCTGTTTCAAACCCCACCACTGCCAGGTTGTCACCGTTGGGCACTTGAGCAAGGCCCTTAACCCTCGCCCTTGCTTAGACTGTACACTAAGTCGCTTTAGATAAAAGCGTCTGCTAAGTGATGAATATGTAAATGTAAGTATGTTTTAACATATAATGTGCGTGTGCCTTTACAAACTATAAGCTAAATGCTCACCCACAGAGGTAACCATGATAAAGTAATGTAAAGAGAAGTGAGAATTCAGCATACGACACTGAAAATTGCTGTTATTAGAATTTCATTTCATTTCTCTGTATCTTTGGAATATCTTTTTATCCCATTCTGGCTCTTACTCTTTAAACAACTGCTCCAGCCTGAAACCCTACAAATCATAACCCTAGTTTCCTGAGATTTTGTAATCAGGACTGAAAATTACTTGTTCTATCAACCTTTAAGGTTTAAACCATATATTTTTCAACTTTTATCCCAAACTTGTTCCCCCCCAGTGTTGTAATAAACTGTCCTCTTTATTTAGCAACCATGCTTTGGAACCATCACAAGCCTATCTGTAGTTCATCAGAGACCAAAAATGAAGTTTCTTTAAAGTTACACGCTGTGGCTTTGTCTGGTCTATCAATAATCTGTACTAAGTCAGACCACAGCTTTATTTATGCTTAATAGTAAACCACAGTTGAGCTTTCACCACTACTGCAGTCACTGTTTCCATTCAGCATCTGCTTGAGAAACACCTACAGCATTACATCTTTTTATGAGTGGACCTGCTCTGGGGAGAATAGTATTACCTCCAGTACCTTACAAATACCATAAAAGTCACTTCCTGTTTTGGAAAAGTTTAATAACAGTGGCAAACTTTTGCTGAATTTATGAGCCCTGCTACTTCGATTGCCAATTTTCTGTAAGGACTAGAATACACATAATATGTAAACATACACTTAATTAGCACTATATTAGCTACACCTAGCAGGTATGTACATTCATTAATAATTTTATAAGTAACACCTACCATACAGATGAATGTTGTGGGTATACAATTACTGACTATAGCCCATTTTTGGCTCAGTACACCCCCTGTACCCAAGTAACCAATAGAAAGGGACTACTATAGGGCCTCGTATATACCATGGTAGTGTGAGTTGTGCTAAAGTGTACCAGGTACAGAGGTGTTGTTGGGATCTTCAAAGACTTCAGTGTTAAAATTATTATTAAAAAAATTTATTTTTAAAACTAATGCCACCTTAAAATAACTGAAAAAAAATTACAAATCGTAATAATAATAATAATATTACAATTATTATAAAAAATTGTATTTTTAAAACTTATGCCACCTTAAAATAACTGAAAAAATATAAAAAATCGTAATAATAATAATAATAATAATATTAAAAGCATTATAAAAATTTTATTTTTAAAACTAATGCCACCTAAAATAACTGAAAAAAATTGTAATAATAACAATATTTAAATAATTATAAAAAATTTATTTTTAAAACTAATGTCACCTTAAAATGACTAAAAAAACTATAAAAATCTTAATAATAATAATAATATTAAAATTATTATGATAACTGTATTTTTAAAACTAATGCCACCTTAAAATAACTGAAAAAATATTAAATTTCGTAATAATAATATTAAAATTATTAGAAAAATCTTATTTTTAAAACTAATGCCACCTTAAAATAATCAAATAAAAAGAAATTAAAATCAAATAAACAAAAACTTGCATTGTGCAGTCTGAAATGTACATGATATCTGATATGAAATTATGTGATGTTTTTTGCCCCTCTTAGAGCCAGAACCCCTTTTGCTTTGATCTTCCATTAAAGCTTTGACATCACCATCTGGCTGAAGTGTGGGCATGATGGGATGGGGTTTTGGCTCCGGTGTATTGACCAACAGCTGAAATACTTCATTTTTAACAGCAGAAGATGGGCTCATAACTTTTGCCATGAAAACACCAATTCACCTCAAAATCTCTTTGGCCCTTGCCTTGCCTTGGTTGGGGTGAGTGGAATGCAAATCTGCTTGACAGCATGGTTTGGCAATTTTCTCTCAGGCGATGGCTAATTGAGTTTACTATGGTGCCAACTGACATGCTGTAACATGGTAAGTGTGCTATTTGTGTAGCTCACAAGCCTCTAATAATATTTGCTCACTGGTTTTGTGTTGTCTGTGATTTTCTTACCATTTTTATTTGTATACATAAGAAAGGTGAAATGTTGCCACACTGCTGACATGAAGCTGGTCGGTGCATCCTTTATTTCAAAATTATTTGTCCTGTCTCTGGCAGATGTAGCCTAGTGGTTAAGGTACTGAACTAGTAATCAAAAGGTCATTGGTTCAAGCCCCACCTCTGCCAGGTTGTTGCTGTTGGGCCCTTAAGCAAGGATCTTAACCCTCAATTGCTCATATTGAATACTGTCAAAATACTAAAAGTTGCATTGGATAAAAGTGTCTGCTAATTGCCAAAAATGTCAATATCTGACACTGAAAAAGTAAAATTATATCACGCCCTGTCATTTAAAAATTGTACACATTTTTAGCCAAATCACAATGCCTTGTTACATCCCTAGTCCTAACCAAACATCACCTGGTCAATTTAGGTTCTAAAGGTGTTCATTCTGATTGACCAATAGGGTACTATGGGCGTACAAAGTGTATGAAGCAACAGATGGGTTACAGACAGTTATTGTATACCCACAAAGTTCATCTGTACGATAGTTGTAGCTCATAAAATAATCAATTACAGTACAATGTACATACTGGAAAACTATCTAATTAAGTGCTCAGTGAGTGCATAACAACTTTTATATAATTTTATTAATATCACTAACTCAATCTCAAAACAAATAATTAATAGGGATCTTTTTTTAGATGCTTATTTGAAAATAAATAGGTGTCATGTATGTATTCATGTTTGCTTGTATTTAATCAGTCATCACATTAAAACACCCTCTAATAATATCTAATATTGTGTAGGTCCCAATCAGTGATGGCATAGTTACCTTGAAAAAGTAATCTGATTACTGATTACTGATTACTCCTTTAAAAAGTAACTTAGTTACTTTATGAATTACTTGATTTTAAAAGTAACTAAGTTAGATTACAAGTTACTTTATTAGTTATATAATGCGGTCCGCTAATGTATCCCATAATGCAACTGGAGCTGCGTAGGCGATTGAAGCGGAATAAGAAACAAGAAAGATAGCGGAAAACGGAGTCCTCTGTTCACAAGTGTAAGTAAGATAAATGAAATAATTTTTTTTAAAGACAAATAAATAACAAAAAGACGATAAATATCCTAAATTTTGGCGAGTGGGGTTTGTAATGAGTCTGTAACTATGGTGATATTACGTCATCACGTCCTCACGTCATCACTTGACGTTGGTAAGATGTACTTCTTTACCAGCCGAGTAGTGCATACTTCCTCCAATCTAGTACAGACTCTGTAAGTATGCGATTCCGGACGCAGCCCGTGACTTAGTTGTCGCATAGGACAGACGTCACTCCCCGAGACGAAAGAAGAAAGCAAAAATATATCTTTTTACTAAGGAAAATAACAAAAATAGTAACGCACAGTAACTTGGATAAGTAACTTTAATCTGATTACTGGATTGGAAATAGTAACGCGTTAGATTACTCGTTACTGAAAAATGTGGTCAGATTAGAGCGTTACTGACCTTCAGTGGTCCCAATCATGCCACATAAACTGCAGATCCCTTAAGTCCTATAAGCTTTAAGGTAGGGCCTCTATGGACTGAACTTGTTCAACAGATGTCCAATTAGATTGAGCTCTGGAAAATTTGGAGGTTCTACTCAGCAGAGCTGATGATGCACTCTAATCTGCCCTCGTCCTTTGCAGTAGAAGCAGGTTACCAGATGATGACGGAGGAACTGATGTTCTGTTCCCATTTGAGCTTCTGTGTGATGGTGCCCAGAAAGCTGAAAGATTCGACAGTGTTAACTAAAGAGCCACAAAGAGTGATTGGGGAAAGTGGGGCTGGATCCTTTCTAAAATCCACAACCATCTTAACTGTCTTTAGGATGTTAAACTCCACGTTGTTCTTTCACACCATGACACCAAATGGTCAGTCTCCTGCATGTAAGCAGACTTATCCCCATCAGAGATGAGCCCAGTGATAGTGGTGTTGGGTGCAAACTTCAAGAGCTTGGGATGTAAGGGGTCTGCAACAATGTTTAAGAAGGTATCATTTGTTAAAAAAAGGTGCCAAGTGTTTAAAAAGTCCACATGAATGTCATAACCCAATGTTTCCCAGCAGAACACTGAATTGGAAGCATTGCAACAAATACTGCCAGCTTGCTTTCTTCCCATAGTGCATTCTAGTGCCATCCTTTCCCAGGAAAGCGATCTTCCAATGTGACAGTAGTAGGATCTTCAAATATGACAATGAACCCATTTAAAAGCACAAAATGCACAAAATGAAAATGAACCCAAGTGCAGGATGCTTAACCAAGGCAGAACAATACTGTGGTTAAAAGGCCACAAACAAAAGGGGACACTGAAGAAATAAGTAAGGTGGCCAAAATAACAGAAAAAAACCACAAACTTTCACAACCCGCAACTAAGAAAACTGAAAACTCATTGTTACAATATACGTAGAAAGCTGCTCCGCCTGCCTGCCTGCAACAACCAAACCAAACCAAACCAAACCCACAGCCAGAAAAAGCAGTAACTTAGTCAGCACCCCACCCAACCAACTAGCACAATCTGTGTTCAGCATGTGTCCATCGTTAGTGTATAATCCAGAAAGGGGAAGTCATGCTTCTTCTGGGGCAATACGCTCTCCCAGGGCAGTTTCATCATGAAGCCCAAAAGCGCAGCAACCCCGGCCAGGTTCCCATGAAGAGATAAAGATTACCAGCATCTACAGCTGGCGGAAAACCAGGGTGAAAACCAGGGAGAAAGCCAGCGTGTCATTATTTCAAAGAAAAGCAGGTTTGCACACAGAGGAGCTGGTAAACACTGTCACAAAGGGTGCCTGATTTAGGTAAACAATGGCTAATCAGGTTGACTTAGAAATGTGGTGATTAATAAATGAATAGCCTGAGTGTCCCTAAAAGACATTTGTGAAACAAATATGGGTTCCTCCAGTTATCTTCAACAATATCAGTTTGTTGCCAACAAAAGTAGCTTTGATTCAATCATTGTTGAGTAGCATGTGTTAAGAAGTCTTATTGTCACATTAATTGCATTATCATTTCACTAACTCATTTAATTTAAGAGACATTACATTTGTCTTAGGGCTAAAGACTTACATTAAACTATTTTAAAAAATAGCCTCATCATAGATAATCACCGTGTCATTTTGTTCTGTGAACAGTTTCTACCACACTGGTGGACCTCACAAAGAATTGGCTATTTATTCCTGTCATTAAAAACAGCTGATTCACACATTAAATACACATATTACGGACAGTAGTAGACTAGTGGGTAAAGCTTCAGGCTATCCACTGAAAGGCTGAGAGTTCGATTTCCAGCTCTGCCATGCAGCCACTGTTGGGCTTTTGAGCAAAGCCCTTAAGCCTCTCTGCTCCAGGGGCGCCATACGATGGCTGACCCTGCGCTCTGACCCCAGCTTCCCCCCCTTACCTAACCTTTCTAATGTCTTAAATGGTCTTTTTTGTTATAAATACAAGTATATTTCCCTTAAATCTTAACTTATAGAATAAACATTACTGTTGTAAACAATAATAAACATCAATACACAGTAATACTGTACATAAAACACATCACATTTCGGTTCAGTACATGTGCTGTACCATACACCATAAAAAAATTCCTTCTTTTTTTATAAAATGTTTCTACCAGAAACAACAATAACTCTCAAATTTCTCTATTATTTCCTTCTTTGTTTCAATAGTGTTGTATTTTGTCATTGCATGAAAGAAAGAATACTTTACTCAGCAACTTCCTTCTTCTCTCTCACTCACTGTCCCCTCTGTCTGATACACAGTGACAGCTACTGGCAGGAGTAATTATACAACATTTTCTCGCCACTGCGCTTTCTCTGCACATTCTTTGAGGCCATTTTAATATAAAATTTTACAAAATATAAAGAAAACACAGAAAAAACACCGTCCACTGTCCGAATGTTCGCTCTATATATATAGAGAGAGAGAGACGTTCGGAGTCAACTTGTTCGTGACGTCACGTGTTTCACGAATTTCGGTTCGTAATCCGAAATTCGTTTGTACGTTAAGTTGAAATAGATCGTTCGTAACCCAAAATGTTCGTATGGTAAACCGTTCGTAACTCAAGGGTCTACTGTATTATAATTCAGAGGTTAAGCACGGTCACCTCACAAGAATGGTGTGGGTTTGATTCCCCAGCCAGATTGTCAGGGTCCTTTGTGTGTTTGCATGTGCTCCCTGTGTCCATGTGGGTTCCTTCGGGTGCTCTGGTTTCCTTCCACAAGTCCAAAGACATGCAGTAAGTGTGCATGTTTGTACATGTGTCTGTCCTGTGATTGACAACCTGTCCAGGGTGTTTTCTGCCTTTTACTCAATGAATCAGACCCAAAATGACCATGACCATGATAAACTTATTAAAATACACTGGATATCATGCAAAACAATGCACTGGGGACAGGTACATTGGACATACATTTAGAAAGATCAGAAGTTTAATTATGAATGCTACAATATAATATAATATCCTTGGCTAAGTGTTCAAGCCAAGAGAGAAAACACTGACTGACTCACAGCAACAACCTTGTGCCAGCTGGGCTCTGTCTCATTCACTTTGCATGTTATGAGACAGAATAATATAATCCAGATTTGTTTGGCTAGCACAACTAAACTACTATATTATGCAAACAATTTTAGAATTTGCAGGCCTTAAAATGCATTTTTCACAAATAAATACTAAATATTTGTTTAGCTGATGCTACAAAAATATGTTCATATTAATATCTAGTTCTAAAGTGATTGCAGTGATAATTTGAATTTTGTTCAACACATCACTAATGAGACAACTGTACAGAAATATGTTGTTCTGTGTTGTGCTGTGTGTGCGAGAGTTTAAAAAAAGAGAGAGACAAGAGACAGATAAGTGGAATGAAGGATTTGTAATTTGCCAGTAGATGCTTCTGTGCCAAGGGGCAGGGAAAGAACTAAGGGGCGGGATCTCCAACATTTACTGCTTGTTGAGGCACAACAGCTTTCATCATTTAGGAGAGTGATGTAGTTGGACAGAGAGTGTTTAGACTAGAATAGCAAAAGTGATGGTGACACACAGTCCAGCCGGCTAACCCTGGTGGACACTCAGTCTTCCACTAAGTACACTGGAACTTATGGAGGTCTGGAGTATTTTATCTTAAAGACTATAATCCTTCCACGTTCATTTTCTTTTTTTAGATTACTTTAATCTGACAGCCTTGGGTTGTACTTGCTGTATTACAGGATATATTTACAAAACAAGGACTTATCGTGTTCAAGGGAACTGCATGCAGGGAGCTTCCAGCCAATATTTTTGTTCCATCCAAGAACTTGTTTGTTTGACATAAATTACATAGTCTTTAGGAGGCTCGTGCTGGTGGGTCTGCTGCCTTTCACAGCCGTTTCATCTCCTGACAGACAAAGGTGATTTATTAAAGGCTTGGAAGCAGGGACCTCAAGCCACAAAACTGAGGACACATACCACAAGGAGGAACAGCAGGAGATTAACACAGAAAGCAGACGGAGCACGGGAGACGTTGAGGGGAATCCTAGAGCCATACAGCAGTTGTAGTGAGTAACAGAGAGCCTTTGTGAACCTTTGTAAAACTTCCGCAGAACACTGAGTGGACCTGAAGGGCTCTTGCTGGAGGGTGCAATTGTCAGGTAAGAATACAACCTACTTGGCTCTCTGTAAATGGCAATGTCACTATTTTTGGGATATTATTGTGTCAAATTTAAAACACCTGCTTGATTTAAAAAACTGAAGAGATGAATATGTAGCTGGATAAAACAATCCAATAAAAACATCATGTTTAAGAAGTCATTTGGTAAGTCATTGGAAGCATTTTAATAGGCATACATTCTTTACTTAATTGCATCTTACAGCAAAAACAAGGTCCGCAAAAAGCTTTCAAAGCATCAAAGGGGTCATTGTTGAAGGGGATCAGTCAGGAATAGGTTCAAAAAGTTTACAAAAGATTATTCAATTATAAAGAACACTCAGGAAAGTAACATTTTATCAATAACTTTGCACATTATGTTAGAAGAACGCTATCTTTTGACAGTTTGACTAATTTGTCTGTGATGATAATGCCTTCCCAAGAGCAGGCATGTAAAAATCAGTCAATTATACTGATTTTTTTCTTTGTCCTTCTCTTAACTAAGAAGTAGGTGTGATGACAAAGTGGTTATGCACTTAGAACTACCAGTAATCAAAAATCCAGTGCCAGATTTGAATTCCAGATAACAGTACTGCTGCTTTAGAGGATATGTAAAACACACTACAGTGGCAAAACGTTAGTTTGTTTGTTTGTTTTATTAGGATTTTAATGTCTCTTTGTTTACATTCATGACAGAAACGGTAGTTACTCATTACACAAGATTCATCAGTTCACAAGGTTATATCGAACACAGTCATGGACAATATTGTATCTCCAGTTCACCTCACTTGCATGTCTTTGGACCGTGGGAGGAAATCCGGAGCACCCGGAGAAAACCCACGCAGACATGGGGAGAACATGCAAACTCCACACAGAAAGGACCCGGACCGCCCCACCTGGGGATCAAACCCAGGACCTTCTTGCTGTGAGGCGACAGTGCTACCCACTGAGCCGGGCAAAAAATTAGACTGGGATGACAATAAGCAGATATATTGGTACACCTGAATTAAAACAGTAGCAGAGTAAAAGTGATGAGTATAAAATAAGAACTATGAGCAAATTGGCAGATTTAATAGTACTGTAAAGTAGCTGATGTTTTTGCAGATGGTAATATTCTTTGTTAAATTCCATCCCTGTTATTCACACATTTATGAAGCAACCACCCAAAACTACATCACACGAAGCATGCAGCAATGTCCACACATGAAGCTTATAAATAAATGTAAACGTCCGAAACCTTCCACCAAATCATTGCACATCTGAATGTATGTGTAACTGGATACCCTGGCAATATTCTAGGTTTACTTTTGCATATTTTTAAAATAAAGAAAAATAAGGGGTGTGTGTTCTGGTCAAAGGAACATTAACTAACAATAAATACACACAGCTTGTTATAAAGAGACATTACACACACAACCACACACTCCAATACAACACCAATGTAGCTGCTGCCAAGTTCCAGTGTCAATAGAGCCCTCTGATAAACATATCTCTGGCAGATGCAGTTCTGTGGCATGGGTGGTTTGGATTAAAAATAAATGATTAAAGAAAGAACAGAAAGAAAAAATAAACACAGCTTTTGAAGTAGGCAAATTCAAGGTAGCTACAATATAAGAATATGCTTAAAATAATGGTTTAGCTCAGCGGTCCCCAAACTTTTTTGCACCATGGACCAGTTTCATATAAAATATAATTTTACAGACCGGCAGGGGCGGGGGGGATTTAAAATAACTGTACTACTCACAGATTAGCTTTTTTATTGCTGCAACGAGACACTGCTCTCACCTAGGGGTGAATGGAGACAATAACACCCGTACAAAGTAGTGTTTTCATTGCTAATTATTTATTTTTTCTGTGCGGCCCAGTAATAAATGACCCACGGCCCGGTGGTTGGGGACCACTGTTTTAGCTCAAGTTGAAACTCATGCACACACGTTTCCAGGTAAAAAAATTTAACACGCTTAATAAATATAACATCCGCAATCAGAACCTTGAAGTTAGTTATGGTTAGACACTCAACTGCTAAAAATGTGTTGTGTTATTACTTAGCTAAAATATTTTCTTTAGTTGCGTAGTACAACTGTGTGTACACAGTGTGAATGAATCCTACAAGTGCTAAGTTAATACACATTCAAATTACCAAGGGATGTATTCCAATTTGTGTAGCCATCGAAATACAGCTTATGTAATAATTGGGCATACATTTTAGTAATTTATGACAACAAATTCTCGAGATTAGTGTCTTTTCAGTATCACAGACACAAGAGAACACTTGCTAATAGAAGCTCTATTGAAAAGTTATGAAAAATGCCAAATTCATGCAGTTTCATAGCCAACTGCTATGAATAATAATGATTTTCAGTGGGACTCACAACAGCTTAGAAAGACATTCTGGTCATTGTTATTTTCTAAACACATTATATCACGTATTTAGTTTTAAACAAAGCCATCCGCCACACCACTGTTTAACCGTCACGCTGCACTGAGAACTGTACAAACAAATCCATACAGAGAAAAAAGGGTGAGGGATGTCCTGAGAGAAAAGTTCTACTCATACACAGTCCCATATCTCAGTTCATGAATGGAACAGGATGAAGGTGCTTTAAGCGGCTGTTTTCTTTCTTCAGGAAGCCATCTCCAGCTGCAGCATTGCAGGGGGAAGAGACCACAGAATTAAGCTTTGTACACTTTGCCAAGACTCTGTTTTCATAAGTGGGTTTTAGAATGATCACTGGAGCTTATCAAAAACAGTCTCCTGTGTGTATGTATAAACACCAGAGCAGGAGTAAGCAGCTGATAATGGGGCAAACGGGGACAAGATTTCAAGACTTCTAGCAACAGTGCATAAATGATTAAGGAAAAACTAAGACAAACTTGGCAAACTCTGTTCTCAGAGAGTAATATTGAGAGAAAGCCCAGGCTACACTGAATTACATAATGCAAGTTATGATAAATCAACGCCCAGCTTGTAATGCTGAAAGAATCTCCACAACTAAAAAGAAAGGAGCTTTTGCTGTAAGCAGTTTGCTGTTTTGGGATGGGGGCACAGGAGAAAAGGAGTGGGGAAACAGTTGGGGGTGTGAGAAGCTGAGTCGTTAGAAAAGCATTTATGGAATGCCATGTTCAGGTTTAAATAAAAGAGACAACAGAGAAAGCCAAACGAAAGAAAAAAGAGAAAACAACCAGTGGTTGTGCCCAGATACCCTCCAATTACCTACTGGAACAGCTGCACAGACCTTGGGGTGGACTTATGTAACTGTCACCTGGTGTTTCCACCAGCAAACATACAGCCTAAAATTAAAATCCATATAGTACAGGTCTGGTAGAAAATTATACTAACATAGCAAACAGTAATACACACACAGGTGTCTGACCAGAGCTCATAAGCTACAAAAATTTTTTGTCAACCCTTTTGATGTCTCACATATCTACCTTCCCCATTAAAAAATGTTGAATCCAAGATGAGAGTATCCAAGATAGGCGGTGTTTGGTGACATGGCCTAACACAGGTTTCTCCCTTTTCCCAAAGCTTGTGCCTAAAAATATTTGGTCTGTGGTGTCCTTCCATTAATACAAAACCACATGGTGTTCTGCAGCTGTTACCCTTACCCTGGCTGTTTATAACCTCTTGCAGCACTGTCTTTGGTGTGACCTTAGAACTTCATCCATTCCTAGGGGGAATATTAATAGCAGTTTCTACTTTTTGTAGACAATTTACACAGACTAGACATAACATTATGACCACTGACAGGTGAAGTGAATAACACTGATTATCTCTTCATCACGGCACCTGTTAGTGGGTGGGATATATTAGGCAGCAAGTGAACATTTTATCCTCAAAGTTGATGTGTTAGAAGCAGGAAAAATGCTGCTTTGAGTGAGTTTGACAAGGGCCAAATTGTGATGGCTGGACGACTGGGTCAGAGCATCTCCAAAACTGCAGCTCTTGTGGAGTGTTCCCGGTCTGCAGTGGTCAGTATCTATCAAAAGTGGTCCAAGGAAGGAACAGTGGTAAACCGGTGACTGGGTCATGGGCGGCCAAGGCTCATTGATGCACGTGTGGATCGAAGGCTGGTTGATTAAGAAGTTAATGCTGGTTCTGATATAAAAGTGTCAGAATACACAGTGCATCACAGTTGCAGGGCTGTTTTGGCAGCAAAAGGGGGACCAACACAATATTAGAAAGGTGGTCATAATGTTATGCCTGATCAGTGTATTTCATTTTAAATTAATGAACCCCGAAATCTTTTAAAAAGTTTTTATTAAAGCATGGTTCCAGAGAAGGAAACTGTTTATGTGATGAGAATGTAAATAAACCACTTGCATGGATTTTTAAAATGCAATAAAAAGAAGAATCTTTGGTAACTATCTTCAATCTTAAATCAACTCACAGTAGATAAAACTCATTTCAGTGTTTTCACTGATTAACTTCAATGACCACATTTAGAATTAGATGCCTGCAACAACACACTCTAAAATAATTGGGACAGAGGTCTTTAGAAATGTGTTATCAGATTTACTATCATCAAGACTTTTAAATGGTTTGCGACCTGAGGACACTAACTGTTGCTGTTTTGCAAGTGGAATTTCTCTCTGTTCCATCTTGATAAGAGACTTCAGCTGCTTAACAGTCTGTGGTCACCAGTAGGATCAGTAGGAAATAGATCTTGACTGCAGGCAGGACATTCAAGCACATGCACTCTGTGTCTACAAAGCCACACTATTGTAGCACATGCTGTAAGAGGCCTGGTATTGCCTTGCTAAAATAACCATTGACTTCTTGAAGAAAGATGGCAGCATCTCTCCAAAATCCCAATAAGACATCTCAAACTCATGGGTATTAGATTTCATTCTCTAATTAGCCTTAGTCCCAACTTTTCTGTTTGTATGGCAAATTCTAAATTTGTTTATATTTACAAAATACAATTAAGCTGATCAGATGCATTGGAAAGCTTTTCTTTCTACTGTAGTTAGTTAATGAATATTTAAGAGAATTAACAAATTCTTCTTTTTATTGCATTTTACTAATAAATGAAAGTTGTGACACATCATTAAAATTAATGCAAGAATCGTAAACATTATGAAAGCTTTGCTACTTCCATGCTGACTGAGATGAACAAGATAATAAAGATATATTTATTAGAACTCTTGCATATAATCTGTCACTGGCTACCCAAGGGCAGTGCCAAAATAAATAAGATAGATTTACACTTTGGCCTGCTCAGGCACATGCTGGCGCTTGTGAGAGAGGGAGTAGAGAATGGAGATAATGAGTTGTTTTAAATTTCCTATGTGGTTAATGAGAGTGTTTAAAATGGAATCAGATGTGTTTTTCCACTAGCTGAGAGACTGACCCAAATACTAACACACACATGCACACACACACACGTTTGCTGTGGTTCTACAGTTGGTGTCCAGACTTTTAAAAGCTTCTTCATACACACTCTTGCCTATACAATTTGTGTCATAATGCAAGCCACATGCACTAAGTTATGTTACACATATAGATGAAGTGAAAGTAAAACCACAACCAACATTCAGTTGGACACAACTACTGCCTCAGGATTGACATTATCTTATTACTCATACTATACAGTAGTAGAAAATAAATTGGTTATGCAAAAAACTGTATATAACAAAACCATAATAAACAACAATAAGTACACCATATTTAGCTAGGTATAGGGCCTGATGTAGAGCCTGCAATTTCATAAAAATATGATGCACAGCACATTAACTGTATAATCAAATGAATAAATAAAGGATGTACCAATATTTGCCAACAATTTGGGAACACGTCCTTGCTGTTTGAGGAATTTGATGAATTTGTTTTTGAGAAACGCCTGTAGCCTGCACAAAGCCCTGACCACAAACCCAATGACCACTTTTGGGATTAATCAGAACACTGAATGCAAGCCAGGTCTTTCTATCCAACATCGGTGCGTGACCTCACAAATGCTCTTATCCAAAATCTTATGAACTGCCTTCCTAAAAAAGTACAGGTCAGTGTCACAGGCAACACGGTCATGGGCAATTTTGTATCTCCAATTCACTCATCTAACATGTCTTTAAACTGTTTAACTTTTTGTTAAAAGGCACTAGTGTCTTTGTTAAGGTGAATCTAGTGATGTAATCACATGCATATTAATATTAACATGAGGGTTACAACAGTCAGCATTATGGCTTTCAGATATAAAGTTTAATGTACATCACATTTGTCAAAGGTCCACGTCATTTTATGTGGCTGGCGAGAGCTTAAAAGACATATGATTGTCTCCCACAATGCATGCCGATTTTGTGACCTGCAAAGTGACCACATCCCACCACTAGATGTCAGTGTTTCCACATCAGCGTTTAACTGAAGCGGTTTTCCAACAAGTGATATTGAGAAATATTTACAAAGAATCTCAAAATGTCCAAGAAGAGAAAATTGAAGCAGAAGGAAGGTAATTTAATGAAAGATGGGAAAGTGTAAACAAGTTCCCACTCTTGTGTTATGAGGCCGTGTCTGTGGTAAAGGAGTACAATATAAATGTAGAAATACATTATAAATATACAGTATACATTTGGCAGTTTGACACCAAACACAGAATGTAGCCTTCAAGAAAGACAACAAATTGTCCACGACCTTAAAGGCAGACTGCAATCACAGCAGGATACGTTACAATCAGCCCTTTGAAGGCCACCATAATGCAGATCTGGCCCTCGGTGAAAATGAGTTTGACACCCCTGATGTACATTGTATTTTGTCAGAATAGCCTATTCATTAGATACACTAAATTATACTTTTTGAATCAGTGTTCCAAATGCTTACTTCAACTATACTATGCTTAACTTAAAAAAATACAAAAATAAAAGGGGTGTCCACATGTTTCTGACCATACAGTAGTGACGCTGGCTCAGCGCCTAATGCAAACAAGAAAATGAGAACGGGATAATAAATTCAAGACACAAAAACAAGGCAGGATAACAGGACTTGGAATTATAACAATAACACGAATACATGATACTAAACACACACAACCTGAAGATGAGAAACAAGAACACGACTAGCATACGCTTCGCATGCATACTGAAATACATATGCAATACTTAGCCAGGGGGAAAAAAGAACAAACAGAGATACATATACACAAAGTCATCAGATACAATGAGAAACAGGTGTAGAGAATGACAATGAGCTAATCACCGACAAAGGCAGATTAGATCGTAGGCCAGGCAGGGGAAACATAAACCGAAGATAAATAGAATGCACATGGAGTGCTGACATGGAGATAACAGTGTTCAAGGGGATGCTGGGAAGGATGTTACAATTTGTTTAAACCTTTTATTACCCTTTGAACGATCATTTGAAATAATATTTAGTCATCTTTTCCAGGACCATGTATGCATTGTGTAACTGCTGGTGTGTATACCTTCCTTCTGTTCAGTAAAATAACAATGTTTTTGTACAGTGGAGAAACATGCAAAACAATTCAGGGCTCATGTACTATATTCATAGGTATTTTACACTTTTTTTACACTACATTTGCGGCATTTGGTAGACGCTTTTATCCAAAGCGACTTACAATTATAACTGAACACGTTTTCTTTAGCAATTGGGGGTTAAGGGTCTTGGTGGGGCTTGAATCGGCAACCTTCTGATTACTAGTCCAGTACCTTAACCACTGAGCTACCACTGCCCTATCACAAACTGGAATCCCAGGTGGCATGTGGGGCGAATACGCTGGCCCGAAAATGCACAGGGGTCAAGCTGGCCAGACATCCGACAGGTCGACAGGGTTTATATTGGCGATCCTTTGCTGTCTGGTTGAGGTGCCTGCGTAAGGGGTGGGTGACTCCCAGAAGACATAGCAAGACACTCTGTATTCAGTACAGGCAGGAGGTGAAAAACAGACAGCGAATTTATACAAGTCGGATGGGGTACTTGATAGTCGAAGGCATTTTAAAAGTTATATTAGTATAGTTCTGTTAATATAAAGTTGATGGTTGCCTTGTTTTAACTGTACACATTTATATCAGTCCACAGTAATGTAGATTTAAGCTTCCTGAAATTAGAATTCAAACAATACAATTCAAAAAGTCTGCTGCTAGTTAAAATATCATCACTATTCATCTATTAAGAGTCAGTTCTTGCTTTATTTTCCCCATAAGCAAGACATTTCTTTCAGCAGATTCTGTTGTTTTCCTTTAAGCAAAAAGAGAAACATTGTTCTCATGAGAATTCCTACAGAGAGAAAAACTACAAAAATGCTCCATCTTTCTTTTTGACTTAATTAAAATGTCACTGACTCTAACCTTGTGCCAAATAAAACAGAGAATGAAGTGCACATAAAAATTTCTCTCTGCATGGTTGTGAAGTGTTATTCTCAATGATCCACAGTGGCAGTTAGCAGCCAGCTGGCTATACAGAATTCATTCAGATAAATGCATATATACAGTATATATAATATAATGCATTTATTTGAATGCCTGACCAATGAATTAAAGTCAGTGTGCCAAAAGAACCTCATTATAGACTCATTATATGATACCACAATCAATACATTTCCCTACATTTATCCTGTCACTGCAAAAAATTACTTTTAATATTTCTAATCTTTAACATACAAATAAACAAAGTGATCAACAGAATTAGTGACTAAAAATAAAAATCTGGAAATAGCTTGGCAGCATTAATAATAAAATGACGACATAATCTTTGTGTAAACAATTGTATCCCTGCCTGTGTAGATGTACAAGGAAACTAAAGTACCGTGTATTAACTATGTAAAACTAAGTAAATCTGTAGTTAGTATTAAATATTTAAAGTAATTACATAATTAAAGTAAATTTTAAGTAATTACAATATCACCACAAAACTATTTAACTTGTTAATATGTTAATATACAAACCTGATATCCAGAAAAAGTTGGGACACTTTATAAAAATACAAAAACAAAAACGTAAATAAAAGTAAGTAAAATAAACTCTGTAATGTGTTAATTTACTTGTACCTTAATTTAACAGACAAAAAGACAAAGAAAAGATTTGGAGCCATTGAGTCACATCACCTTTTTTAAATGACACTTTTTATCATTTGTGAAATGAATATGATAATTGTTGCAGTTTTGCAAGTGGATTTTTTTGCCCATTTTTACTCTATACTGCCTAACAGTTTGTGGTTGCAGTTGTCTGATTCTGCTCTTTATAAGCCATACATTTTCAATATAAAACAGATCGGGACTGCAGGCCAGTCCAGCACATACATTCTATGTCTAAGCCACACTGCCTTAACTCAGCAAAATGTCCAAAATACAAGCTTTTGGATCAATAGCACCTTTATATATAATTTGATCACCCATGCCTTGAGCGCTCATGCACCCCTGTGCTATCACAACTAGTTAATTTTTTTCCCCTTATTTTTGGCATGTAGAATCCGGCATCCGCTTAAACAAGCTTAAACATAGACTCGTCTGACCACAGGGCATGTTTACACTGTCTTTTGGTCAATTTATCACTTAAAACTGTTGTCTTGATTTTGTTATATTTAGGGTAATTACACTGTATTAGTGAAACATTAGAACAGAAAATGTAATATAGTTACAGTGACATTGTAGTACTGGGTTTTCTGTAAGTTAAAGGGCAAAGCACAAGGGTGAGTGACGGGTTTCAGGTGGAGTGCCAACCAGAACCTGCATGTAACCCCTAAGGCACCATAGCCAAGTCACGATAGGATCTTCCAGTGTATTTCTCCTGAAAACGTGTCATTCTAAAGCACTAAAGCATGGAAATGTTAGCAATGTCTTCATTCGTTTTGCAATTGTTTGTTTGTTTGGGTTTATTGCCATATCAGCAATGTATTGGCTATTTTATGGCAAGGACAGGTATTTGAACTGTAAAATATTACATGTTCATATCATTTGTTTTAAATTTAGATTTCCTAAAAAATGAACAATTTTAACTGGAGGAATCCTATCAAACAGTACTTTTATATTCTCGACGCTGTAAAAAATGTCTCTGATTGTAGAAACCATAGCGCATTCTAATAAAATATGTTTAATTGTAAGGGGGCTAGCACATAATTGACATACTGGTGCCTGCTCGCCAACCAGGAGGTGTCGGTGGGAGAGGGCAGATTGGCCTATTCGGCAACGGGTTATAATCGTCTGGTCTTGTCTATTTAAAAACTCTCGATTGTGTGAAATACCGATGTTGGGAGTTATTTCATGGAGTTTTCGTTTTGCAATAATATTTATTATACTACTAAAGGTCTGAAACTACAACAATTACACTGAATTTATATATTAGATAGATTGTTGCTCACATCAAATGCAATACGTGGTCTCTGGTCTACTACGTGCTAAATAGATGCAGACTGGACTAAAAAGTAATTCTAAAAAAAATCTCCCTTGCTATACATCATTAAATCATAATCTGCAACAATGTTATACAGCTGCAGAGCAAAGTGTAAGTAAGTACATGATTTATTTAACGACACAAAAAAACTAAAAGGGAAATATGCTGGCTGTTCAGATTCTGAGTTCTCATGTCCTGTTTTAGATCAAGTGCTTTGTAAAGCTGGACCAGTGCTTACATGATGATGTGTAAGTCCAAACCTAAATTCCAGTTCAGATTAAATTATTTAGAATATTATTTATGGCAGATTGTTATTATTTATTATTTACCAGATTGTTTTACTGCATTTGTCCTCTTTCAGCAACATGACAGCATTCAATGACAGTCGATCCTAACAGTGACTATACTGAAACTTGGATGTATTCATTGCTGACTATATTCCCAAAATGACACGTGCAACAGTGACGAGTTTACTAAAGCTTCTCCTCTGAGGCCTGTAGAAGTAGTGTCCACACAAGTCAAATCTTATAATATAAATTATTATTTATCTTATAATATAAATAACAATCACCATGGCATTGTACTCCCCCGTGCTAAACTAGTTTTATATGAAAATAATTACACTTCAGGCAGGATTTAGCTCATGATCCTAAGTGTTATTGGCAGTGGAAAGTATTAGCTCAGTACATTAAAATTTCCATTTTATCACAGTGCTGCTCAAAAGCAATAGCTATACAGTTCAAAAATTAGCCTAACATCCTGAATTCAAACTATTACGTATGTGCAGCCTTTTGTTCTATTTCTATTTAACAGCATTACACAGTTTGGGACTGATTATATTACCTGAACCTTTTTGAATGTAGCCTAGTTAATTTCTAATAAGCAACTACCATTACATCTGAAAGCCATTAAAATACAAACAACATTAAGATTGAACTATATATATACTGTGTATATATACAGTATATATATACACTGTATATACATACACACACACACAAACTGATCAGCCATAACACTCACTCTCCATTTTATCAGCTCCACTTACCATATAGAAGCACTTTGAAGTTCTACAATTACTGACTGTAGTTCGTCTATTTCTCTACATACCTTTATAGCATGCTTTCACCCTGTTCTTCAATGGTCAGGACCCCCACAGGACCACTACCGAGTAGGTATTATTTAGGTGGTGGATGATTCTCAGCACTGCAGTGACACTGACATGGTGGTGGTGTGTTAGTGTGTGTTGTGCTGGTATGAGAGGATCAGACACAGCATCTCTGCTGGAGTTTTTAAATACCGTGTCCACTCACTGTCCACTCTATTAGACACTCCTACCTAGTTGGCACCACCTTGTAGATGTAAAGTCAAACAGCATAAAAGGGGGCTAACAAAGCATGCAGAGAAACAGATGGACTACAGTCAGTAATTGCAGAACTACAAAGTGCTCCTATATGGTAAGTGAAGCTGCTAAAATGGACAGCGAGTGTAGAAACAAGGAGGTGGTCATAATGTTATGCCTCATCTGTGTGTATATATATATATATATATATATATATATATATATATATATATATATATATATATATGGCTAAAGCTTAGCTGCATGCTTTTTATAATCATAAAGACACATTAAAGCTGACTTGCACAAGGAGTGGAAACAACATTATGATCAGACAAAACAGCAAAAAAACATCAAACATTTGCTAAAAAAAGATTTCTAAGCTGATTCTAGCACTGATTTTAACAATTACACACTTATTATTTTTCACAACATGAAACATTTTTGGTCATCTGAACCGAAAGAAAAAACAGATTTTCCCTGAGTACTTAACTACAAAGTTCTGGTGGAAATCATAGCTAACGACAGCTGCTCTTTTCATCAAAAGCGATTTGGCCTGAACTGCAGGCTGTATCAGAATTTCCATCCTCTCTCTGTGACGATAAGGCCTGAAGTTAAAGATACGTGGAGGCGCCTAAACTCACTGACGTGGCCAGCGGCCAGATCAGGCCAACGCCAGGACACCAATACAAACAGATTTAGCTGACATCATTAAAAACAGTCTCCATCTCCTAGTAACTAGATTCCAGTGTCTTATCTGGTGTACAGAGTGGGTTGTTCCCTGCGGAACAGCATGTCAGGGAAAGAGCAATTACGGGAAGTGGGAGATTTTAACTTTGAGTTCTTATAAGAGTTCAAAGCATGTTGGTCACCCGGTTTAACAAAACCTACACTAAAATGCGGAAAACTGCTGTAAGCGTGTTTCCAAGGGAACTACAAACACTGATTATAATCGGTCTCATCTGAACACTTAAGAATGTGGCTTTATTCTGGGATCTCCAATTTAGCTAAATGCTCACAGAACCAGGAAAATCAGGTCTTATAAACTACACAAATGAGCTAATACTCTCCACAACTGCACTCTACACTTTTCCTCACCAACCACTCTGGAACATGGTGTATGGTAGATCCATTTGCCTGCTTTAACCTGTCTCTGGAGACCAGGAGAAGTCATGGCTAAATTAAGAACAGGAACAGTCTGATGTTGGAGCTGACAAGGTCACTGGCATCTCAGTGGTTGAGTGAACAATCATAGGTGACTTATAAGAATCTTGATCAGTGCAGGGCAGGCTAGTTTGGTAAAGAGGCCTGCAAAGAAAAGTTCTTTATATCAAAAACAAGGATCATAATTTAATAATGACATCATATTACAGCTGGGGGAAATGAGCAAAAATGAAAATGTCTTTTGGGAGGGTTGCATATTTGAAAATAATTTCTTTTGACAATAAAATGAACATTCGAGGATTAGTGTTAAATCTAAAGACTGAATAAACAATACTTTCTAGTACACACAATATTATTATTATTATTTTACTTTACAGTAATACAAGTTAGTGTAATATTGGAATTCATTACCTTACTGTACATTTGTTTAACTTTACTACATACAGTCAAGCCGGAAAGTCTGCACACCCCTTTCACCCTCTCCACGTTCTATTACATTAAAGACTCATTCTATAATAGATTGAGTTTATTTTTTGTCATAAACATAATTCTACACAAAATAGCCCACAATGACAAAGTGAAAGCAGGTTTTTAGACATTTGTGCTAATTTGTTAAAAATCAAAATGTAAAATATCATATGCACACAAGTGTGCACACCCTTTGATATGACACCAAAGAGTGAGCTGAGGTGCATTTTGTTTTCACTGATACTGCTTGAGATGTTTCTACAATTTAATTGGAGTCCACCTGTGGTAAATTCAATTGATTGGACATGATTGGGGATTGCCAACACCTGCCTATATAAGGTCCCACAGTTGACAGTGCATATCAGAGCAAACTCCAAGCCATTGGGTTAAAAGAATTATCTGCAGACCTCAGAAACAGGATTGTGTCAAGGCATAGATCTGGAGAAGGGTACAGCAAAATTGCTGCAGCTTTACAGGTCCCAACGAGCACAGTGGCCACCATCATTCATAAATGGAAGAAGTTTGGAACCACCAAAAATCTTCCTAGACCTGGCCGCCTGGTCAAACTGTGCGATCGGGGAAAACAGGCCTTGGCCAGGGAGGTGAGCAGGAACCCTGAGGATCACTCTGACAGAGCTCCAGCATATCCTTGTGGAGATGGGAGAACCTATCAGAAGATCAACCATCCAGGCAGCACTCCACAAATCACGTCTTGATGGTTAAGTGGTCAGACGGCACATGACAGCCCGCTTGGAGTTTGACAAAAGGCACCTAGAGGACTCTCAAACCATGAGAAACAAGATTCTCTGGTCTGATGAAACCAAACAAACTTTTTGGCCTGAATACCAAGCGTCACGTCTGGAGGAAACCAGGCACCGCTCATCACCTGGCTAATGCCATCCCTACAGTAAAGCATGGCAGTGGTAGCATAATGATGTAGGGATGATTTTCAGCAGCAGGACCGGGGCGACTAGTCCTGATAGAGGGAAAGATGAATGCAGCTAAGCACACCGAGATCCTTGAAGAACACCTGCTCCAGAGCGCTCTGGACCTCAGACTGGGGCGAAGGTTTACCTTCCAGCATGACAAAGACCCAAAGCACACAGCCAAGATAACAAAGAAGTGGCATCGGAGAAAGTCTGTGAATGTCCTTAAATGGCCCAGCCAGAGCCCAGACCTGAATCCAATCGAACATCTGTGGAAGGAGCTGAAAATCCAACCTGACGGAGCTTGCAAGGAAATGCCAAGAGGAATGGGCAATAATGTCCAGAAACAAGTGTGCCAAGCTCATAGCTTGTTTCCCAAGATGCCTTGGAGGTGTAATTGCTGTCAAATGTGCATCAACCAAGTATTATGCTAAGGGTGTGTACAGGTATGTAACCCCTAAATAAACAAAAAAGAACCCAATTTATTATAGAATGAGTCTGTAACATCATAAAACGTGAAGATGGTGAAAAGGGTGCGCAGATTTTCCGGCTTGACTAAAGTAATGGTTGCTGATTGGGTTATAAGCAACATCCTATTATAAATGTTACTTAATGATAATTCCATTCTATTAAAATGACTCTGCAATTTCAATATACTGTGATAGAGATGTGTAGAAATAAACTCATCAAATATATCTTAAATATTCAAATTATGTTCTAGCCCTATTTCAAAATTAACAGCCAGTTGGGTTTATGTTTACTGTGGTTAAATGAAAGATTACAATGCATTTTCACTGGCCTGAGTGACGTGAAATGTAATTTTATTCAAATCATTTTAAGTATGTTTTATGGTTTAACCCTTGATTTTTTTTTCTTTGTGTCTCCTATTACCACTCGTCTCTGGAAGCAGCTCACAGGTGTTACCATGGAGCTTCCCTCCCTGTTCTTGACGTTCTTGCTTCTGATATGTGGACTTTTCACTGCACTGGAAGGCAGCAATGGTGTGCAGGAGTTTGACAGCAGTGATCAAGACCCTGAGCCTGGATTCTCAGAATCACGGGCCCGCCGCTCTCCAGAGCCCCCTACCCAGGACAAGTGTTCCTATACCTTCATCGTTCCCCAGCAGAAGGTTACAGGGGCAATCTGCGTTAATTCAAAGGAGCCTGAGGCAGCGGGGGAAAGTCGAGTGAACAAACAGGAGCTGGAACTTCTCAACAGTGAGCTCCACAAGCAGAAGAGGCAGATCGAGACTCTGCAGCAGCTTGTGGAAATGGATGGTGGAATTGTCAATGAGGTGAAGCTCTTGCGCAAAGAGTCTCGCAACATGAACTCTCGAGTGACACAACTTTACATGCAGCTCCTGCACGAGATTATACGCAAGCGTGACAATGCACTGGAGCTTTCTCAGCTTGAGAATAAGATTCTGAACCAGACTTCAGAGATGCTGCAGCTTACAAACCGCTACAAAGATCTGGAGCACAAGTACCAGCATTTGTCATCATTGGCCAACAACCAGTCAGCTCTCATCGCTCTACTTGAAGTACAGTGTCAAAGGAGTCCCCCAGTGATGGGTCCTAGACAGCATCCACAACCTCAACCCCAGCCACAACCTCAGCCAAGACCCCCTCCACCCGTCAACAAGCCATTTCAGCCACCAACCTATAACCGCAATAATCAGATAACCAATGAGATCCAGAGTGATCAAAACCTTAAAGTACCACCACCTCCACTACCTACTATGCCAAGTGGCACTCATGACCCTTCCACCACCAACAAGCCCTCAGGTAAGCTTTAGTTCTTATTATAAAACAGGAGGATAAAATTAATGCAATTGCCTTCTGTAGCAAGTAGCCAAAGAGCATTCTTGGGCCTGCTGTCTGGCTGAAAGGGATGTTATTCTTCTCTCTGCTATCCAAGACATTTGTAATTTTGGGTGTCAGTGAGCTCATGAGTACAGAAGGAGGAAGTTTGTTCAACTGCTCTAATCTGCAAGAAAATATTTTTAAAAAACTGCAGATTTAAAAGAGGCAGTGACAGGTTCACACGTACATATGGGATTAAATTGTAGTCAGACTCCATACCTGTTTGTAATTTAAATGTGTTAAAGTTCTCGTTCATTGTTATGATTTAAAATACACTGATCAGCCAAAACATTAAAACCACCTCCTTGTTTCTACACTCACTGTCCATTTTGTCAGCTCCACTTACCATATAGAAGCACTTTGTAGTTCTACAATTACTGACTGTAGTCCATCTGTTCTCTGCATGCTTTGTTAGCCCCCTTTCATGCTGTTCTTCAATGGTCAGGACCCCCACAGGACCACTACAGAGCAGGTATTACTTGGGTTGTGGATCATTCTCAGCACTGCAGTGACACTGACATGGTGGTGGTGTGTCAGTGTGTGTTGTGCTGGTATAAGTGGATAAAACACAGCAGCGCTGATGGAGTTTTTAAACACCTCACTGTCACTGCTGGACTGAGAATAGTCCACCAACCAAAAATGTCCAGCCAACAGCGCCCTGTGGGCAGCATCCTGTGACCACTGATGAAGGTCTAGAAGATGACCAACTCAAACAGCAGCAATAGATGAGCGATCGTCTCTGACTTTACATCTACAATATGGACCAACTAAGTAGGAGTGTCTAATAGAGTGGACAGTAAGTGGACACTGTATTTAAAAACTCCAGCAGCGCTGCTGTGTCTGATCCACTCATACCAATACAACACACACTAACACACCACCACCATGTCAGTGTCACTGCAGTGCTAAGAATGATTCACCACCTAAATAATACATTTTACATTTACATTTTCAGCATTTAGCAGACGCTTTTATCCAAAGCGACTTACACAATGAGCTGAACACGATGAGCAATTGAGGGTTAAGGGCCTTGCTCAGGGACCCAACAGTGGCAACTTGGTGGTGGCAGGACTTGAACCGGCAACCTTCTGTTTACTAGTCCAGTACCCTAACCACTGAGCTATCACTGCCCGCTGCCACCTGAGCTAATACCTGCTCTGTGGCGGTCCTGTGGGGGTCCTGACCATTGAAGGACAGGGTCAAAGCAGGTTAAAAAGATATGTAGAGAAACAGATGGACTACAGTCAGTAATTGTAGAGCTACAAAGGGCTTCTATGTGGTATGTATAGCTGATAAAATGGACAGCAAGTGTAGAAACCAGGAGATTTAATTTCAATTAATGGCTGATGGTGTACATGATGTTAAAGTGCAACATGTCTTTATTTTTGCTGGAAAACAAAGACTCCCACTAACTGTTACTACTGGTTCTTTAAACATGGATCTTAACCATCTTAACTTTAGGAGTGCCATATTATAGCCTTTTTTTAAAATGAGCTTTTATACAAGTTTTGATTTGAAAGGGACAGTTAATGTATTGTAGGTTAATGTATTGTACTGTCCATCTGGTTATGTAACAGTAAAGGCATTCTAAATTCTCTAACTCTGTATGTTTGCTAAATGTAGACAGACACCATAAAGTAAAAGCATGGAACCAAAATTCTCTTTAAAATCTGTAAGAATGTATAAAACCCACAAAGCTTGAACATTAGTTCAGTGTCTACAACCCTAGCTCGTATTCACCATACACATCTGAATGTATTTTGCATTCGTTTACATACTAACATATTCTGTGGTAACACAATGCAGATTTTGGACCAATCCAATGTTGCAGGAACTGTTTACAATTAATAATCAGGATTCCATGCATTTAACCAGCATATGAATACATTTATGTCATTTAATGTGAACTTTGTTACACTGTTCTAATTCTAAATGAGGTAGGCTTGCCCTGGTGGTTTTCTTTCCACTTCGAGGGTAGTAAGCATTAATATGTCTGCATACTTTGCAGTGTATATTGGCCGTTGGTGCCGGTAAAGTTAATTGGAAAGGAGAGTAATTTCCTGAGTGATTAAAAAACAGCTTTTCTAATGAGGCTACAGTGTGAGAGAGGGAAAAACATAGAGCAGTTATCTTTATGTAAAGAGCACTTTGCAAAACAAATGTAAATTTATAAAATGAATAAAAGAGTTCAATTGGGCCAGTGATAGCTCAGTGGTTAAGGTACTGGACTAGTAAACAGAAGGTTGCCGGTTCAAGCCCTGCCACCACCAAGTTGCTACTGTTGGGTCCCTGAGCAAGGCCCTTAACCCTCAATTGCTCATCGTGTTACGCTCATTGTGTAAGTCGCTTTGGATAAAAGCGTCTGCTAAATGCTGAAAATGTAAATGTAAAATGGCAAAGTTATCACAAATTATAAAAAAATGAAATATACAAAAAGTACCAACCTGTGTAAACAATTTTTTTATATCTAGATTTAAAAACACGAAAGTCTTTTTGTAAGGGTTTGACAGTGGACAAACCTCTGTATGGACTGTACTGCCTCGGGAGAGCAGCATTATATTTCATAATATATAAATAACTTAAGCAGGACTTTGTAGTAAGAACAAGAGCTGATGCATTCTCAACTAGCTAATGTTACTAGAAATGTTAGATTAGAAATGTAATTAGAAATGTTATTATACTGCCACCCTGTATGAACAACGATTGGCTGTTGTTCACAGGGTGGGTAAACCGGACCAGGGTTCCTCATAACTGGTGCAACTGCGACCTCTGCTGGCTGATTGATGGCGCCTGCCCGGGTTCGAGGGGTAATGCTGATCAGGGTGTGGCTCTCCGTGCACAAGGCTGATCTGCATATGAACTCGCCTCATGCAGGTGAAAAGAGGCAGTCTGTACTGCACACGTGTCGGAGGGGGCGTGTGTCAGTTGCGATGCTTCTCAGTCAGCGGTGGAGGGTTGTATCAGTGCAGGTGAAGCGTAACACAATCAGGGTAATTGGGTACGACTAGATTAGGGGAGAAAATTGGGGTAAAATTTTGGAGAGAAATAGAAAAATGACCCTCATCAAGTCATTGCAAACAAAGAACTTTAAGGTCTTGGAAAAAATTAACCACACATTTTAGGAAGACTCAGTTCCCAACATCTGTACCCAACATCTACATCTATCTAGACTTATAAGTATTTATTATCAGCATAGAGTAGGTTTGTGTTTAGTTAGGGGGTATCTCCATTTACTGGCAATGCTTTGTAATGCTGTTTCCAACCCTGTCCAACAAATAAGCATAATAGATCATTAATCACACGCTAGTGCTAATTCAGTACTATGCAATTTCCAAAAAATGGTCATGTCATGAACAAAAAAACATACATGAGAAGCTCTTTCTTAACTATAGTATAGAAAAGAATTAAACAGAGGATTATAAGAGGTGCATGCAGGGCTTAAGGCTAAGAGAAAAAGCTGCAGGCCAGTAATCTTCTGAAAGATTTGTTAATTTATGGCATTGTTCTAACAAGGCCCAAATGGTTGTAAAGTAATTCCTTCACCTTAAGACATACACCAGCTGTCTCTGTTTCCTTCCGTCTGTTAAATCTTAAAACTACAGTGGACACTTCTAGTGTCAAACCTTAGTCAAAAAACTAACTGTAAAAAGTAGCAATTTAAAACACATTTAAAAAGTTAGAGAAATATAAGTTTTAGTTGAATTTAGAGTGGGTTTTCTGACAATCTTCTGTATCAAAAATATACATGTAGAAACTTTAATAATTTGGTAGTAGGAAAAGTATTATGACGTCATGTAACTTCAGTACATGACTTAATAATTTCTTTTGCTAGTATGATCAACGATAGCTGCTTTTTCGTGCCAATATAAATATGGTTGGATAGTACATGTTAAAAATTACATTGAAATTTAAGTCTTTTGCTAAGATAAAAAAAAAATCCAAATTGTCACCTTATATTTAGAGAAAATTTTTGGATGACTAGATAAAATAAAAACATTAAAACTCCTCGGATATGGATACAAATGTCCATAATTAAGATTAACATTTTCATGGCTGCATTTTCAAGAAGCTGCAGCACAAAAAAAGCCCCAGTTCCAAAACAAGCACCCTAAAGGCTTCTTTTTTTGCACAGCAGCATCATAACCAATGATGATGTAAATTTCCCTCGACAGGACAATGTCACCTATGTCTCAGCAGCTTTTAGTTCAAAGCCATTCTTCATCCAAATAGACCATTTTTTACAGCTTTACACAGTAGTGCCACTAGCTGGGAAAATGTATTGCTTTATATTATCTAATTACATATCACGTGCAAATAGTTCCCTTGCTGTTAAATCCTTTACAACCAATAAATCAGTGGGGGGGATTCCAGGCCGGGGGTTTAAAAATGCTGACATGCAGACTTCTAAGAAAACAAGCAGTGATCCAAGACAATTAGCTAAGAAACTCACAATGTTAAATGCTGAAATGTTAAGATATCATTGACAGTAGACCCTTGAGTTACAAACCGTTTACCATACACACATTTTGGGTTACGAACGATCTTTTTCAACTTAACGTACGAACAAATTTCGGATTATTAACCGAAATTCGCAAAACACGTGACGTCACGAACAAGTTGACTCCTACCGTGTCTCTCTCTCTCTCTCTCTCTCTCTATATATATATATATATATATACACATACAGTGGGGGAAATAAGTATTTGATCCCATTCTGATTTTGTAAGTTTACCCCCTTACAAAGACTTGAACAGTCTATAATTTTTATGGAAGGTTTATTTTAACAGAGAGAGACAGAAAAAATCCAGAAAAAATCCAGAAAAAAAAACATTAAATAAAAGTTATAAATTAATTTGTATTTAATTAAGGGAAATAAGTATTTGATCCCCTACCAACCAGCAAGAATTCTGACCCCCACAGACCGGTTATGTGCCCATGAGGCACACAAATTAGTCCTGTCCCTGTATAAAAGACTCCTGTCACAGAATCAGTTTCTTCCGTTCAAATCTCTCGACCACCATGGGCAAGACCAAAGAGCTATCAAAGGACGTCAGGGACAAGATTGTAGACCTGCACAAGGCTGGAATGGGCTACAAGACCATCAGCAAGAAGCTTGGTGAGAAAGAGACCACTGTTGGTGCGATAATTCGAAAATGGAAGAAATACAAGATCACAGTCAATCACCCTCACTCTGGAGCTCCATGCAAGATCTCACCTGGTGGGGTAAGAATGATTCTGAGAAAGGTGAGGTCAGTCCAGAATTACGGGAGGAGCTTGTCAATGATCTCAAGGGAGCTGGGAGCAGAGAAATGCTGGATATGACCCCAAGAACACCATCCCCACCGGGCATTTCTTTGCCTCCAAACACGGCGAGTGGAGTTGATGCCAAAGAGCTCAATTTTGGTCTCATCTGAAAATATCACATTCTCCCAAGCTTTCTCTGAATCATTCAGGTGTTCATTGGCAAACTTCAGACGGGCCTGTACATGAGCCTTCTTGAGCAAAGGGACTTTGCGGGCACTGCAGGATCTCAATCCATTACGGCGAAGTGTGTTACTAATGGTATTCTTGGTGACTGTGCTCCCAGCTCCCTTGAGATCATTGACAAGCTCCTCCCGTGTAATTCTGGACTGACCTCACCTTTCTCAGAATCATTCTTACCTCACCAGGTGAGATCTTGCATGGAGCTCCAGAGTGAGGGTGATTGACTGTGATCTTGTATTTCTTCCATTTTCGAATTATCGCACCAACAGTGGTCTCTTTCTCACCAAGCTTCTTGCTGATGGTCTTGTAGCCCATTCCAGCCTTGTGCAGGTCTACAATCTTGTCCCTGACGTCCTTTGATAGCTCTTTGGTCTCGCCCATGGTGGTCGAGAGATTTGAACGGAAGAAACTCATTCTGTGACAGGAGTCTTTTATACAGGGACAGGACTAATTTGTGTGCCTCATGTGCACATAACCGGTCTGTGGGGGTCAGAATTCTTGCTGGTTGGTAGGGGATCAAATACTTATTTCCCTTAATTAAATACAAATTAATTTATAACTTTTATTTAATGTTTTTTTCTGGATTTTTTGTTGATATTCTGTCTCTCTCTGTTAAAATAAACCTTCCATAAAAATTATAGACTGTTCAAGTCTTTGTAAGGGGGTAAACTTACAAAATCAGCAGGGGATCAAATAATTATTTCCCCCACTGTATATATATATATATATATATATATATATATATATATATATATATATATATATATATATATATATATATATATATACAGTATATATATACTATATATATATATATATATATATACAGTGTATCACAAAAGTGAGTACACCCCTCACATTTCTGCAGATATTTAAGTATATCTTTTCATGGGACAACACTGACAAAATGACACTTTGACACAATGAAAAGTAGTCTGTGTGCAGCTTATATAACAGTGTAAATTTATTCTTTCCTCAAAATAACTCAATATACAGCCATTAATGTCTAAACCACCGGCAACAAAAGTGAGTACACCCCTTAGTGAAAGTTCCTGAAGTGTCAATATTTTGTGTGGCCACCATTATTTCCCAGAACTGCCTTAACTCTCCTGGGCATGGAGTTTACCAGAGCTTCACAGGTTGCCACTGGAATGCTTTTCCACTCCTCCATGACGACATCACGGAGCTGGCGGATATTCGAGACTTTGCGCTCCTCCACCTTCCGCTTGAGGATGCCCCAAAGATGTTCTATTGGGTTTAGGTCTGGAGACATGCTTGGCCAGTCCATCACCTTTACCCTCAGCCTCTTCAATAAAGCAGTGGTCGTCTTAGAGGTGTGTTTGGGGTCATTATCATGCTGGAACACTGCCCTGCGACCCAGTTTCCGGAAGGAGGGGATCATGCTCTGCTTCAGTATTTCACAGTACATATTGGAGTTCATGTGTCCCTCAATGAAATGTAACTCCCCAACACCTGCTGCACCCATGCAGCCCCAGACCATGGCATTCCCACCACCATGCTTGACTGTAGGCATGACACACTTATCTTTGTACTCCTCACCTGATTGCCGCCACACATGCTTGAGACCATCTGAACCAAACAAATTAATCTTGGTCTCATCAGACCATAGGACATGGTTCCAGTAATCCATGTCCTTTGTTGACATGTCTTCAGCAAACTGTTTGCGGGCTTTCTTGTGTAGAGACTTCAGAAGAGGCTTCCTTCTGGGGTGACAGCCATGCAGACCAATTTGATGTAGTGTGCGGCGTATGGTCTGAGCACTGACAGGCTGACCCCCCACCTTTTCAATCTCTGCAGCAATGCTGACAGCACTCCTGCGCCTATCTTTCAAAGACAGCAGTTGGATGTGACGCTGAGCACGTGCACTCAGCTTCTTTGGACGACCAATGCGAGGTCTGTTCTGAGTGGACCCTGCTCTTTTAAAACGCTGGATGATCTTGGCCACTGTGCTGCAGCTCAGTTTCAGGGTGTTGGCAATCTTCTTGTAGCCTTGGCCATCTTCATGTAGCGCAACAATTCGTCTTTTAAGATCCTCAGAGAGTTCTTTGCCATGAGGTGCCATGTTGGAACTTTCAGTGACCAGTATGAGAGAGTGTGAAGCTCTCACTACTAAATTGAACACACCTGCTCCCTATGCACACCTGAGACCTAGTAACACTTACAAATCACATGACATTTTGGAGGGAAAATGACAAGCAGTGCTCAATTTGGACATTTAGGGGTGTAGTCTCTTAGGGGTGTACTCACTTTTGTTGCCGGTGGTTTAGACATTAATGGCTGTATATTGAGTTATTTTGAGGGAAGAATAAATTTACACTGTTATATAAGCTGCACACAGACTACTTTTCATTGTGTCAAAGTGTCATTTTGTCAGTGTTGTCCCATAAAAAGATATACTTAAATATCTGCAGAAATGTGAGGGGTGTACTCACTTTTGTGATACACTGTATATATATACAATATATATATACTGTATATACACACAGAGAGCGAACATTCGGACAGCGGACAGTGTTTTTTCGGTGTTTTCTTTATATTTGGTAAAATTCTATATTAAAATTGATTTAACTAACAAACATTTTGACTTAAGAACAGCCCTTTGGAACCAATTAAATTTGTAAGTCAAGGGTCTACTGTGTATGTAAACAATAATATACAAGAAGGTGTTTTGCCTTTTAAATGTAAAGAAGATTTTGTTTTTTGAATGAAACTCAGATAAAAATATAAATTTACATTAATAGCATTCAGCAGACGCTTTTATCCAAAGCAACTTACAATAGTGACGGAACACAATGCAAGCAGTTTTGAATTAAGGGCCTAGCTCAGAGGCCAAACATTGGCAACTCAGCAGGGAATGATAACTAAGAAAAAATGAAATGAGGTGTTTATCAGTGCAGCAGGCTAATGAATCATTTGAATAACCAATGTAATTAAT
Source organism: Trichomycterus rosablanca (assembly GCF_030014385.1). NCBI lineage: Eukaryota > Metazoa > Chordata > Actinopteri > Siluriformes > Trichomycteridae > Trichomycterus > Trichomycterus rosablanca. The sequence continues at coordinate 30,209,361 of NC_085994.1, read as the reverse complement.
TGGTTGGTAACATAATTCACTTGCATAAATAAATACAAGGTAGTTCATTTAAAAATAATGATGGTACTCAGACTATACAACAATATACAACCCCAGGGACAGTATGGAAACTTAAGACATTTTGGCACCGAGGATACCAAAGTGTTTTAGGTGTTTTGTCCCATTCTTCCTGCAAACACGTCTTAAAATGTGCAAGAGTACAGGGTTGTCGTTGTTGCATTTTTGGTTTCAAAATTCTCCACACATTCAAGACAGGTCAGGACTGCAGGCAGCTAAGTCCAGTACCCGTACCATCTTCCTCTGCAGTCATGCCTTTGAAATGTGTGCTACATATTGTGTTGTCTTGTGTTGGGGCAAGCCGTAGCCTAGTGGTTAAGGTACTGGACTAGTAATTTGGGCCCTTGAGCAAGGCCCTTAACCCTCAATTGCTCAGACTGTATACTGTAACAGTACTGTAAGTCGCTTTGGATAAAAGCGTCTGCTAAATGCCAAAAATGTAAATGTAAATGTCTTGAACAACATACTACGACAAACCTGGCTTTTTGACTTCTTGTTGATAACAGTCTAATTGGTCATTTTTGTCTCTGTTCGAAGCTCACGGCATCTATTTTTCACATAGAAATTTGGAATACTGATTCGTCTGACCACAAAACATGTTTCCACTGTGTGATGGTCCATCCCAGATGCCTCCAAGCCCAGAGAACTCGACGCCACTTCTGCACATGGTTAACATAAGGCTTCTTTTTTGCACAGTTTTACGGGGCATTTGTAAAGGTAATATCAGATAAGGATGAATGACTGCTCTTGATGCAGTCATGTCTAAAGGATCAGAGATCAGATTGGTGTTTAGCTTAAGCTTGCGCCCCTGCCCTTTACACACTGAAATTCCTCCAGGTTCCTTGACTTGTTTAATGATATTATGCACTGCAGAGGGAGAAAAATGCAATCTGTGGCTTAATCCTGTGTTCCATATTTGTGTACTTACATAACAACACTGAAGACAAAGTTATGACAGGACTTGAAGGGACTCAAGAATAAGTTGCATTGACAACATTATAATGTGGATTGCATTATCAGGGGCTGCTCTGCTACAGGCAACGGAGGACATTAGAACAAAGCTGACCCATCTGTGCAGCCAAACATGGCAAAGCGGGGATGGCATAGTGACGTGACAACTATTCACAATTATTTAAAGAGGTCTTAATTAAGTCACATTACCACATTTTGTCCTAAGTAAACAGATCTAAAGGTCGGTATGATAATGGGCTACAATTAACGGAATAATTAGCAGTAGACATACAAACTGAAACACAGCTACATTGCAGCTAAGTTAAACAGGATAACAAAAAAATATGCTTTTCATGTTAAGGGTTATCATTTATTATTACTAATAAAATTATTACTTTTATTATTATTAGTAGTAGTAGAAGTCATACTATTAGTAGTAGTATTAATTAATATTTATATAAATAATTAATTATATATAATTAATTATGTATACTGAAGAATTTTTATTACATATCCACTTAAAATGATGTAGTGTCCAGAAAGCCTATTCTATTTTGGTGCAGAAATACAAGACATTTATTTTAAACCTAGAAATAAAAGCCAAAGTCAATGATAGTAGAATTTTGAGTTTTACCAGCTAAGTAAACGTGGAAAGAGGACACTAGCTAAAGCAAATAAATGTGGGGAGTTCAAAAGACTGAATAAACCCTTCACACACCACAACAGGACCAACAGAGCTAAGTGGGCCAAGGGAATCCCCCACAAAAAAAATGCAGAAAAACATGAAGTGTGAAAAAAGAACTACATAGACTAATCTTTATATTCACTTTTATGTACAGAACTATAGAAATGACAAACTTGTATTTTCTCAGGCCCTTGGAAAGACTGTCTCCAGGCCATGGAGGATGGCCATACCAACAGTGGCATGTACTTGGTGAAGCCTGAGAATACCAACAAGCTGATGCAGGTTTGGTGTGACCAGAGACAAGACCCTGGAGGCTGGACGGTCATCCAAAGACGAATGGATGGCTCAGTAAATTTCTTCAGAAACTGGGAGACTTACAAAGTAAGACAAAACATGCATACGTCTTTTAAGTATTTTATATTGGGGACAGTGGTAGCCTAGTGGGTAGAGCTTTGGGCTATCAACCGGAAGATTGGCGTTTCAAATCCAGGCTCTGCTAGGCAGCCACTGTTGGGTCCATGAGCAAGGCCCTTAACCCTGTCTGCTCCAGGGGCGCCGTGCAATGGCTGACCCTGCGCTTTGACCCCAGCTTCCAAACAAGCTGGGATATGTGAAGAAAGAATTTCATTGTACTGTACACCTGTATATGTATATATGACAAATAAAGGATATCTTATATGATTAGTAAAGGTACTTTGGCTGGTAAAAAGGAAAAAGAGGACCGTACAGGGATTAGATGGCTGTTTAATAACAAACATGATTTAGATAGCTACACATCTAAATTACATGTTTGTTATTCAAATATAGCTAGATACGTACATGTGTATGTATACACTGATCAGCCATAACATTAAAACCACCTCCTTGTTTCTACACTCACTGCCCATTTGATCAGCTCCACTTACCATATAGGAGCACTTTGTAGTTCTACAATTACTGACTGTAGTCCATCTGTTTCTCTGCATGCTTTGTTAGCCCCCTTTCTTGCTGTTCTTCAATGGTCAGGACCCCCAAAGGACCACTACAGAGTAGGTATTACTTGAGTGGTGGATCATTCAGACCACTGCAGTGACACTGACATGGTGGTGGTGTGTTAGTGTGTGTTGTGCTGGTATGAGTGGATAAGACACAGCAATGCTGTTTTAAAACACCTCACTGTCACTGTTGGACTAAGAATAGTCCACCAACCAAAAATATTCAGTCAACAGCGCCCCGTGGGTACCGTCCTGTGACCAATGATTTAAGTCTAGAAGATGATTAACTTAAACAGCAGCAATAGATGAGCGATCATCTCTGACTTTACATCTACAAGGTGGACCAACTAGGTAGGAGTGTCCAATAGAGTGGACAGTGATCTGATCCACTCATACCAGCACAACACACACTAACACACCACCACCGTGTCAGTGTCACTGCAGTGCTGAGAATGATCCACCATACTAAAAAAGTATGCAGAGAAACAGATGGACTATAGTCAGTAATTGTAGAACTACAAAGTGAGTGTAGAAACAAGGAGGTGGTTTTAATGTTATGGCTAATCAGTGTATACACATATAAATATATACATACATACATATAAGGAACAAGACCCAGACCTGTCATGACACTGATCAGAATAAAAAAGTGGTAAAACATGAGAATGAAATTAACAAAAGATGATGTATTACATACAGTGTATCACAAAAGTGAGTACACCCCTCACATTTCTGCAGATATTTAAGTATATCTTTTCATGGGACAACACTGACAAAATGACACTTTGACACAATGAAAAGTAGTCTGTGTGCAGCTTATATAACAGTGTAAATTTATTCTTCCCTCAAAATAACTCAATATACAGCCATTAATGTCTAAACCACCGGCAACAAAAGTGAGTACACCCCTAAGAGACTACACCCCTAAATGTCCAAATTGAGCACTGCTTGTCATTTTCCCTCCAAAATGTCATGTGATTTGTTAGTGTTACTAGGTCTCAGGTGTGCATAGGGAGCAGGTGTGTTCAATTTAGTAGTACAGCTCTCACACTCTCTCATACTGGTCACTGAAAGTTCCAACATGGCACCTCATGGCAAAGAACTCTCTGAGGATCTTAAAAGACGAATTGTTGCGCTACATGAAGATGGCCAAGGCTACAAGAACATTGCCAACACCCTGAAACTGAGCTGCAGCACAGTGGCCAAGATCATCCAGCGTTTTAAAAGAGCAGGGTCCACTCAGAACAGACCTCGCGTTGGTCGTCCAAAGAAGCTGAGTGCACGTGCTCAGCGTCACATCCAACTGCTGTCTTTGAAAGATAGGCGCAGGAGTGCTGTCAGCATTGCTGCAGAGATTGAAAAGGTGGGGGGTCAGCCTGTCAGTGCTCAGACCATACGCCGCACACTACATCAAATTGGTCTGCATGGCTGTCACCCCAGAAGGAAGCCTCTTCTGAAGTCTCTACACAAGAAAGTCCGCAAACAGTTTGCTGAAGACATGTCAACAAAGGACATGGATTACTGGAACCATGTCCTATGGTCTGATGAGACCAAGATTAATTTGTTTGGTTCAGATGGTCTCAAGCATGTGTGGCAGCAATCAGGTGAGGAGTACAAAGATAAGTGTGTCATGCCTACAGTCAAGCATGGTGGTGGGAATGCCATGGTCTGGGGCTGCATGAGTGCAGCAGGTGTTGGGGAGTTACATTCCATTGAGGGACACATGAACTCCAATATGTACTGTGAAATACTGAAGCAGAGCATGATCCCCTCCCTCCGGAAACTGGGTCGCAGGGCAGTGTTCCAGCATGATAATGACCCCAAACACACCTCTAAGACGACCACTGCTTTATTGAAGAGGCTGAGGGTAAAGGTGATGGACTGGCCAAGCATGTCTCCAGACCTAAACCCAATAGAACATCTTTGGGGCATCCTCAAGCGGAAGGTGGAGGAGCGCAAAGTCTCGAATATCCGCCAGCTCCGTGATGTCGTCATGGAGGAGTGGAAAAGCATTCCAGTGGCAACCTGTGAAGCTCTGGTAAACTCCATGCCCAGGAGAGTTAAGGCAGTTCTGGGAAATAATGGTGGCCACACAAAATATTGACACTTCAGGAACTTTCACTAAGGGGTGTACTCACTTTTGTTGCCGGTGGTTTAGACATTAATGGCTGTATATTGAGTTATTTTGAGGGAAGAATAAATTTACACTGTTATATAAGCTGCACACAGACTACTTTTCATTGTGTCAAAGTGTCATTTTGTCAGTGTTGTCCCATGAAAAGATATACTTAAATATCTGCAGAAATGTGAGGGGTGTACTCACTTTTGTGATACACTGTAAGTCTTAATTTTCACTTTAATTGGTGATGACTGCTAGCAGATGTTATGACTTGTGTAGTCAATATTTTATGACCAGCTTCTGGTTATTATATTACAATAGCTTGGCCAATTTGGAGAGGGATTAATTTGTTCCAAATTTGGTATCGGATTGTGATTACTATTTATTTTGTCACCTAAACCACGTCACTATAGAAAGGCAATGACGTGTTTGTATTGAATTTCACATTTTCTAATGTAATGACTATTTCAATTTCAAATCACTAATTCCTTTACACAGGCCAAAGATGACTTAACATCATGCATTTTGATTTCTTTGAAGTCGCCATGTGGTAGGAGGAAACTACCAAATGTGCCGTTAATCAGAAATATAAGCAAAATAAACAAAAGTTATACAAAAAGCAATTATTTTACTACAGAACAGTGTTATCTGTTATGAAGTATGAAGTTTTAGTATACACATAAAAAACTGGTTGTCAATGAATGATAAACTTATACACAGAACATATGAAATGAACAACTAAAAAGTCTGAAATGTAATCTTTGGAACAAGAGCATACATGACGTGATTGGGCAAACAGATTTTCTTAATACAAAGCATGTGTTAGAGAGAGAGCAAGAAAGACAACAATTTTTATATCCATTAAAGAAATACATGACTAAAACTACTTAAACATTAAATGGTCATTTATTTACAACCCCAAATCAGAAAAAAGTTGGGACGGTATGGAAAATGCAAATAAAATAAAAACACAGTGTTCCTTACATTTACTTTGACTTTTATTTGATTGCAGACCGTTTGAACCCAAGATATTTCATGTTTTGTCTGCTCAACTTAATTTCATTAGACCTGCAACACATTCCAAAAAAGTTTGGACGGGGCAATTGATAAGCAAAGATGGCAAGAGGATTTCCAGTTTGTCAACAAATGTGTGAGAAAATGATTGAAATGTTTAAAAACAATGTACCTCAAAGAAAGATTAGAAGGGATTTGTATATCTCCCTCTACAGTGCATAATATCATTAAACAATTCAAGGAATCAGGAGGAATTTCCGTGCGTAAAGGCCAAGTGCACAAACTTAAGCTGAACGCCCGTGATCTTCCATCCCTCAGACGGCACTGCATCAAGAACCGCCACTCAACAATTGCTGATATAACCACATGGGTGAGGGATTACTTTGCCACTTAAAACTTTACTGTGCAAAAAAGAAGCCTTATGTTAACCATGTCCAGAAGCAGCGTCAACTTCTCTGAAGTCATCTAATCATATTCAAAGGCATCTAGGATGGACCATCACACAGTGGAAACATGTATTGTGGTCAGATGAATCAGCATTCCAGGTCTTTTTTGGAAAAGAAATGGACGCTGTGTGCTCTGGATCAAAGACGAAAAGGACCATCCAGACTGTTATCAGCAACAAGTCCAAAAGCCAGGGTCTGTCATGGTATGGGGCTGTGTCAGTGCACTTGGCAAAGGTCATTTACACTTCTGTGATGGCAGCATTAATGCAGAAAAGAACATTGAGACGTATGCTGCCTTCAAGACGTCATACTGTCTGCAATCGAATAAAAGTCAAACTAAATGTAAGAAACTCTGTGTCTTTTATATTATTTGCAGTTTCCATGCTGTCCCAACGTTCTCTGATTTGGGGTTGTAGAAGGCCATTTACCTGGGTAACAAATGTACAAACCAGACAGCACTACAAGACACCTAAAATTATTTGTAACAATCAAGTGAAATACATTTAATAATAAGTAATAGCCACAGCTTGTAATAGTGGTCACTGTTTATATCACATCTGACTAGCTCAGGTAAAAATCTGAAGGGAAAGAAAAACTATCAATAAGATGTTTCTCTTTTGTTAACATTTCTATTTTATTCCCACAGCAAGGCTTTGGAAATATAGATGGTGAATACTGGCTAGGTCTGGAGAACATATACTGGATTACTAACCAGGCCAACTACAAGCTTCTGGTAACTCTGGAGGACTGGACAGGCCGAAAAACATACGCAGAATACGCCAGCTTCAGGCTGGAACATGAGACCGAGTTCTACAAGCTAAGAGTGGGCCGTTACCATGGCAACGCGGGCGATTCTCTCACCTGGCACAATGGCAAGCAATTTACCACGCTGGACAGAGACCATGATGCATACACAGGTAAAATACTGAATTTGTTATAACCTTATATACTGGCATTTTTTTCCCCAGTTTTCCTCCCAATCTAGTCATATCCAATTACCCTATTGCATTACGCTTTCTCTCTACTGATGTTGATCTCCACTCTGACTGAGGAGAGCCGTGACTAACACACGCCCCCCTCCGACACACGTGTAGTAACCGACTGAATCTTCTCACCTGCACGAGGCGAGATCATATGTGGATCAGCTTTGTTTACGGAGAGACACACCCTGATCCCCATTATCCCTCGACTCTGTGCAGTCAGCCAGATATGAGGTCCCCTTCCGGCATAACAACAGCCAATCGTTGTCGTTTTACCGCTGCACCACCTGAGCGCCTCAATTTATGTCTTTTTAACATGAAAACAGTCTAATGCATAATGTAAAATGCTAACTAATTATAGTATAAATTCTGCCAAGGCTGAACTAATTTATTACTGCTCTTCTATCAGACTGTTTCATATTAAAGTATACACAAAAACACAACCCCAAAACAGAAAAGGTTGGGACTGCAACTTTTAAAAAATGCAGTGTTTCTTACATTCACTTTGACTACAAAGTCTAAAGTACATAATATAAATAAATGATTCAAGCAATTACAAACACATGACCATGGTAGAAGAAGGTACGTGTACTTGACTGGGCTGCCTGCAGTCCTTACTTTTCCATAATAGAGAATGTGGGGAGAATTGTAAACTGAAAAAAAAATGTAACAACTACAATCCCATACTCTTGTACAGTACCAGTCAAAAGTTTGGACACACCTTTTTATTCTCGTGGTTTTTCTTGATTTTTTTTAAATTTTCTACATTGTAGATTAATACTGAAGACATCCAAACTATGAAGGAACACATATGGAATTACTGTATGTAGCAAACAAAAAAGTGTTAAACAAACCAGAATATGTTTTACATTTTAGATTCTTCAAAGTAGTCATCTTTTTCTCTGATGACAGCTTTGCACACTCTTGGCATTTTCACAATCAGCTTCATGAGGTAGCCACCTGGAACGATTTTCAATTAACGTTTGTGACTTGTCAATAGTTAATTTCTGGAATTTCTTGCTTTTTTAATGTGTTTGAGACCATCAGTTGTGTTGTGCAGCAGTAGAGTTGGTAAAATATAAAACATATTCTGGTTTGTTTAACACTTTTTTGTTCACTACATAATTCCATCTGTGTTCCTTCATAGTTTGAATGTCTTCAGTATTAATCTACAATGTAGAAAATAAAAATAATCAAGAAAAACCATTGAAGAGAAGGTGTGTCCAAACTTTTGACTGGTACTGTACATCTTAAAATGTGCTTGCAAGAATAATAGAACAAAATAACACCTGAAACACTCTATCGCTTGGTATCCTCAGTGCCAAAACATCTTTTGAGTATTTTGAGAAGAAATGACATTACAAAGTGGTACATGCCGTACAAATATAAAATACAAGAAATTTGTACACAAGATTCAAAAAAGGCAATTTATAGAACAAATTAACTTCTACAAGCAAAAGTCAGTATTTAGTGTGACCTCTCTTGGCACTAAGCACATCCTGAACTCTTTTGGAGAGACCTTCCTAAAGTTTTCTGTAGTGATCATCTAGTATATTAGTCCAGGCTTCTTTTAGCACTTTTTTTCCTCCAAATACGATTTCACTGCATTAGCATGGTGCTTGGGATCATTATCATGCTGAAACATATACTTATTCCCAATCAGGCACTTTCCAGGAGGAATAGCATAAAGAATTTAAACCTGTCTGTACTTTTCAGCATTCATGATCCTAGCAATTCAGACAACACCACTGGCAGCAACTGCCAATACCACTTTCTTCTATCTTCTGTAAGCTTTAGCATATTGTAGCCTTTTCACTCTGCTCTCTTTCTGTTAAATTGGTTTCTTGGCTGCTACCTCTTCACTAAAAGACAATTCCTAACCAAGCTTCTTCAGACTGTAAAAGGGTCAGCTTGGCATCCTGATGAAGCTGCCAGATGCTGAGAGAAAGACTTGTCATCAGAGTTTCATAGCTGTCTTGGCCTTCCAGTCCTTTTTTGGCCATGACCTCTCCTGATTTTTTATATTTATGAATAAGTGCTTGAATACCACATCCTGAGTATCCAGTTTGTTAGCTGATTTCACTCTGAGAGGGGCCTTGCTGATGCACAATTATAGTTTTATGTCTGTCAAATTCTGTGATCTTTGGCATTTGAATGGAATTATGTGGCTGAAAGTTGGTCTTATAGATATTAGCAAGTTTCCAATGAATTACACACCTACAACATGTGTATGTAATGCTCAAGCATGTCTTGCACAAACCTGGTGTAATAGAGCTTTTTCACAGCAGTCATTTTGTTATATACAGTGTATCACAAAAGTGAGTACACCCCTCACATTTCTGCAAATATTTCATTATATCTTTTCATGGGACAACACTATAGAAATAAAACTTGGATATAAGTTAGAGTAGTCAGTGTACAACTTGTATAGCAGTGTAGATTTACTGTCTTCTGAAAATAACTCAACACACAGCCATTAATGTCTAAATGGCTGGCAACATAAGTGAGTACACCCCACAGTGAACATGTCCAAATTGTGCCCAAAGTGTCAATATTTTGTGTGACCACCATTATTATCCAGCACTGCCTTAACCCTCCTGGGCATGGAATTCACCAGAGCTGCACAGGTTGCTACTGGAATCCTCTTCCACTCTTCCATGATGACATCACGGAGCTGGTGGATGTTAGACACCTTGAACTCCTCCACCTTCCACTTGAGGATGCGCCACAGGTGCTCAATTGGGTTTAGTCCATCACCTTTACCTTCAGCTTCCTCAGCAAGGCAGTTGTCATCTTGGAGGTTGTGTTTGAGGTCGTTATCCTGTTGGAAAACTGCCATGAGGCCCAGTTTTCGAAGGGAGGGGATCATGCTCTGTTTCAGAATGTCAGAGTACATGTTGGAATTCATGTTTCCCTCAATGAACCGCAGCTCCCCAATGCCAGCAACACTCATGCAGCCCAAGACCATGATGCTACCACCACCATGCTTGACTGTAGGCAAGATACAGTTGTCTTGGTACTTCTCACCAGGGCGCCGCCACACATGCTGGACACCATCTGAGCCAAACAAGTTTATCTTGGTCTCGTCAGACCACAGGGCATTCCAGTAATCCATGTTCTTGGACTGCTTGTCTTCAGCAAACTGTTTGCGGGCTTTCTTGTGCGTCAGCTTCCTTCTGGGATGACGACCATGCAGACCGAGTTGATGCAGTGTGCGGCGTATGGTCTGAGCACTGACAGGCTGACCTCCCACGTCTTCAACCTCTGCAGCAATGCTGGCAGCACTCATGTGTCTATTTTTTAAAGCCAACCTCTGGATATGACGCCGAACACGTGGACTCAACTTCTTTGGTCGACCCTGGCGAAGCCTGTTCCGAGTGGAACCTGTCCTGGAAAACCGCTGTATGACCTTGGCCACCATGCTGTAGCTCAGTTTCAGGGTGTTAGCAATCTTCTTATAGCCCAGGCCATCTTTGTGGAGAGCAACAATTCTATTTCTCACATCCTCAGAGAGTTCTTTGCCATGAGGTGCCATGTTGAATATCCAGTGGCCAGTATGAGAGAATTGTACCCAAAACACCAAATTTAACAGCCCTGCTCCCCATTTACACCTGGGACCTTGACACATGACACCAGGGAGGGACAACGACACATTTGGGCACAATTTGGACATGTTTACTGTGGGGTGTACTCACTTATGTTGCCAGCTATTTAGACATTAATGGCTGTGTGTTGAGTTATTTTCAGAAGACAGTAAATCTACACTGCTATACAAGTTGTACACTGACTACTCTAAGTTATATCCAAGTTTCATGTCTATAGTGTTGTCCCATGAAAAGATATAATGAAATATTTGCAGAAATGTGAGGGGTGTACTCACTTTTGTGATACACTGTATATATACAGTGTATCACAAAAGTGAGTACACCCCTCACATTTCTGCAGATATTTAAGTATATCTTTTCATGGGACAACACTGACAAAATGACACTTTGACACAATGAAAAGTAGTCTGTGTGCAGCTTATATAACAGTGTAAATTTATTCTTCCCTCAAAATAACTCAATATACAGCCATTAATGTCTAAACCACCGGCAACAAAAGTGAGTACACCCCTAAGAGACTACACCCCTAAATGTCCAAATTGAGCACTGCTTGTCATTTTCCCTCCAAAATGTCATGTGATTTGTTAGTGTTACTAGGTCTTAGGTGTGCATCGGGAGCAGGTGTGTTCAATTTAGTAGTACAGCTCTCACACTCTCTCATACTGGTCACTAAAAGTACCAACATGGCACCTCATGGCAAAGAACTCTCTGAGGATCTTAAAAGACGAATTGTTGCGCTACATGAAGATGGCCAAGGCTACAAGAAGATTGCCAACACCCTGAAACTGAGCTGCAGCACAGTGGCCAAGATCATCCAGCGTTTTAAAAGAGCAGTGTCCACTCAGAACAGACCTCGCGTTGGTCGTCCAAAGAAGCTGAGTGCACGTGCTCAGCGTCACATCCAACTGCTGTCTTTGAAAGATAGGCGCAGGAGTGCTGTCAGCATTGCTGCAGAGATTGAAAAGGTGGGGGGTCAGCCTGTCAGTGCTCAGAACATACGCCGCACACTACATCAAATTGGTCTGCATGGCTGTCACCCCAGAAGGAAGCCTCTTCTGAAGTCTCTACACAAGAAAGCCCGCAAACAGTTTGCTGAAGACATGTCAACAAAGGACATGGATTACTGGAACCATGTCCTATGGTCTGATGAGACCAAGATTAATTTGTTTGGTTCAGATGGTCTCAAGCATGTGTGGCGGCAATCAGGTGAGGAGTACAAAGATAAGTGTGTCATGCCTACAGTCAAGCATGGTGGTGGGAATGCCATGGTCTGGGGCTGCATGAGTGCAGCAGGTGTTGGGGAGTTACATTTCATTGAGGGACACATGAACTCCAATATGTACTGTGAAATACTGAAGCAGAGCATGATCCCCTCCCTCCAGAAACTGGGTCGCAGGGCAGTGTTCCAGCATGATAATGACCCCAAACACACCTCTAAGACGACCACTGCTTTATTGAAGAGGCTGAGGGTAAAGGTGATGGACTGGCCAAGCATGTCTCCAGACCTAAACCCAATAGAACATCTTTGGGGCATCCTCAAGCGGAAGGTGGAGGAGCGCAAAGTCTCGAATATCCGCCAGCTCCGTGATGTCGTCATGGAGGAGTGGAAAAGCATTCCAGTGGCAACCTGTGAAGCTCTGGTAAACTCCATGCCCAGGAGAGTTAAGGCAGTTCTGGGAAATAATGGTGGCCACACAAAATATTGACACTTCAGGAACTTTCACTAAGGGGTGTACTCACTTTTGTTGCCGGTGGTTTAGACATTAATGGCTGTATATTGAGTTATTTTGAGGGAAGAATAAATTTACACTGTTATATAAGCTGCACACAGACTACTTTTCATTGTGTCAAAGTGTCATTTTGTCAGTGTTGTCCCATGAAAAGATATACTTAAATATCTGCAGAAATGTGAGGGGTGTACTCACTTTTGTGATACACTGTATATATACATACAGTGTATCACAAAAGTGAGTACACCCCTCACATTTCTGCAAATATTTTATTATATCTTTTCATGGGACAACACTATAGAAATGAAACTTGGATATAACTTAGAGTAGTCAGTGTACAACTTGTATAGCAGTGTAGATTTACTGTCTTCTGAAAATAACTCAACACACAGCCATTAATGTCTAAATGGCTGGCAACATAAGTGAGTACACCCCACAGTGAACATGTCCAAATTGTGCCCAAAGTGTCAATATTTTGTGTGACCACCATTATTATCCAGCACTGCCTTAACCCTCCTGGGCATGGAATTCACCAGAGCTGCACAGGTTGCTACTGGAATCCTCTTCCACTCCTCCATGATGACATCACAGAGCTGGTGGATGTTAGACACCTTGAACTCCTCCACCTTCCACTTGAGGATGCGCCACAGGTGCTCAATTGGGTTTAGTCCATCACCTTTACCTTCAGCTTCCTCAGCAAGGCAGTTGTCATCTTGGAGGTTGTGTTTGGGGTCGTTATCCTGTTGGAAAACTGCCATGAGGCCCAGTTTTCATAGGGAGGGGATCATGCTCTGTTTCAGAATGTCACAGTACATGTTGGAATTCATGTTTCCCTCAATGAACTGCAGCTCCCCAGTGCCAGCAACACTCATGCAGCCCAAGACCATGATGCTACCACCACCATGCTTGACTGTAGGCAAGATACAGTTGTCTTGGTACTTCTCACCAGGGCGCCGCCACACATGCTGGACACCATCTGAGCCAAACAAGTTTATCTTGGTCTCGTCAGACCACAGGGCATTCCAGTAATCCATGTTCTTGGACTGCTTGTCTTCAGCAAACTGTTTGCGGGCTTTCTTGTGCGTCAGCTTCCTTCTGGGATGACGACCATGCAGACCGAGTTGATGCAGTGTGCGGCGTATGGTCTGAGCACTGACAGGCTGACCTCCCACGTCTTCAACCTCTGCAGCAATGCTGGCAGCACTCATGTGTCTATTTTTTAAAGCCAACCTCTGGATATGACGCCGAACACGTGGACTAAACTTCTTTGGTCGACCCTGGCGAAGCCTGTTCCGAGTGGAACCTGTCCTGGAAAACCGCTGTATGACCTTGGCCACCATGCTGTAGCTCAGTTTCAGGGTGTTAGCAATCTTCTTATAGCCCAGGCCATCTTTGTGGAGAGCAACAATTCTATTTTTCACATCCTCAGAGAGTTCTTTGCCATGAGGTGCCATGTTGAATATCCAGTGGCCAGTATGAGAGAATTGTACCCAAAACACCAAATTTAACAGCCCTGCTCCCCATTTACACCTGGGACCTTGACACATGACACCAGGGAGGGACAACGACACATTTGGGCACAATTTGGACATGTTCACTGTGGGGGGTACTCACTTATGTTGCCAGCTATTTAGACATTAATGGCTGTGTGTTGAGTTATTTTCAGAAGACAGTAAATCTACACTGCTATACAAGCTGTACACTGACTACTCTAAGTTATATCCAAGTTTCATGTCTATAGTGTTGTCCCATGAAAAGATATAATGAAATATTTGCAGAAATGTGAGGGGTGTACTCACTTTTGTGATACACTGTATATATATATATATATATATATATATATATATATATATATATATATATATATATGACAAATAACAGGACAAGTACAGGTGTTAGCAATGACATTAATTAGGATTCCATTTAGGTTTAAGAGAGCCAGGTTCCTGCTATAGCTCAAGTGTACGAGGAGGTCACACTAAATGCTTGCCACTTTAGTCTACAGAAGCTTTGTTTTCTCATCTATTGTCTATTTATTTTATTCATCTATTTTCTGGTTGTATTGTAATAAACATACTAAGAAATAATGGTCATATACCATTGCTTAAACAACAAATTAATGGTGTCATTAAAAAATGAGAGTTTTAGGTACCCAGGTGGCGCAGCAGGATATTCCCCGGTTCGAATCTTGGCTCTGCTACCCCAGTCGGCTGGGCGCCATATAGTGGGCACAATTGGCAGTGCCTGCAGCAGACACAAATTGGCTACCGTGTCTGCTGGGTGGGAAAATGACCGGACTAAGTGGGTGGGGTCTTCAAACGCTGTGCAGGGACCCTGGTTAGCAGACCGAGGTGCCTGTGCAAAAAGTGGATGAGCCTCAAGTGCAAATCCAACAAAGCACGGGCATAAAAGAAAGGGTCCGCTAGGACTGTGTACACGTCGAAGGGGGCGTGAGCAGGCAAATATACCCTCCTCTAACAAAATTGGGATCCCCATCAGCAAAGAACAAGTTGATTACGCTAAATTGGGAGAAAAAGGGAGAAAATGCATAAACAGGTTGTATAAAACAGGCATTGCTATGCACTTTCTTGGGGAAGGGAAGCTGTGGAATGCTTGGTTCATCAGTAAATTATTACATTTGCCATTCATTAGTTTTTGTCAACTTACTAGGTAGTACACTTTTTTCATAACATACTGTATAACATCCTGTATGCTTATCGTGTCAATTATTTCACAGGTAACTGTGCCCACTACCAGAAGGGAGGTTGGTGGTATAACGCTTGCGCTCACTCCAACCTGAATGGCGTCTGGTATCGGGGAGGGCACTACCGCAGCCGCTACCAGGATGGAGTTTACTGGGCCGAGTTCAGAGGAGGAGCCTACTCCCTAAAGAAAGTAGTGATGATGATCCGGCCCAACCCCAACACTTTTCACTGAAAGCCATACAACTGATGCCGACAAGCTGAACACCCAGTACACATCGAAAATCTGATCTGATTATTACGTGCATGTATTCGGATAAGGGAAATGCTAAGATGAAAAGATGTCCACATTGATAATAAAAAGAATACAGATCCCTCATGAAGAAGACATTAGCCTCCCTATCCTGCTTGTCAGTAGTGTCTATTCTGTTAAAAGATTTAACATTATAATTCTAACATTTTGTTTACTGAGAAGTGAGTGAAGGATATACAATCCAGTCCCACATACTATGCTTTTCTTAATTTGTCTAATAAAATATCTTGACGTGACTAGTTAGTGCAAAATGTAACATTTCACACCTAGACAACCTAGAATATAAAAGAGAAACAGACTGAAGATAAAAACAAGAAAAAGCTCAGGTAAGGGATGCATCTAGTTCTTTTTTTATCAGTACTTTATGTAGTAGATGGCAATGGCCATTATCTAAATAGTATTTAGTCGAGCTTCCTGTGATTGCAGCCTGTACTCCAAAGTTTACTTTTACAGAAACATGAATATTATTATTTGAAATATTTTAACTTGAAAATGTTCTCTAATAGGCCAAAAGGCTAAAACGTCTTATGGTCTTCAAACCTATAGCATGACATAATATTAGCAAGATATGAAGGCAGGAAATAGACCAAAAATGGGACAGCACTGCAACAAGCAAACAAGTATCACAATCTGAACCAAATTCCAAGCCATGTTTACATATAAATATTAAAAATGATTCAGGAATTTAGACAAGCTGTATTAAACATTTGATACATATACTGTATTTAATAAAGGCAAATTCTATCTGTTAAGAGCATTACCATCTAAATATCATCTTGAATCAGACTTCTACTAGACATCTACTTCTACTAGACATCTACTGCTAATATCAATTTAATTGTCTCTTTTTTTATATATTCTTTCTTAATACATTTTCTCCCCATTTCCTCTCTGTTTAGCGTGATACATGGGCAGCATGCCTTATGCATTTTATCACCTGCACTTTGACGAGAACACTGCAGCTCAGCGTTGTGTACGGAGAGGACACACCCTGAGAGCACTCTTTTCTCATCTCTGTGCAGGCGCCACCAATCAGCCAGCAGAGATCGTAATTGCACCAGTCATGAGAGAGAGACCCCATCCGGCTTAGTCCCGCCCATATCCGAACAACAGGCCAATCGTTGTTCATGTGGCCACTCAGCCTTAGACGGCAGGCGGAGCTGAGATTCGATACGATGTATTCGAGATCCCAGCTCTGGTTCCAGCGTGTGTTTTTACCACTGCGCCACCTGAGCGGCTCAATTTAATTGTCATTGATGCAAATCATGTAAAATCAACTACAATGCCAAGAGGAGTACATTCCACCTACAAAAATGAGTGATTAAATTATTTAAAAGCAAGACTCGTGTGGTGCTTTATATCTCACACACTCACTTTCTTAACCGCTTATCCAATTAGGGTCGAGGGGGGTGCTGGAGCCTATCCCAGCTTTTCAATGGGCACAAGGCACACAGTAACACACATACACACTGACTGCATGGTTTTTGACTGTGGGAGGAAACCGGAGCTCCCAGAGGAAACCCACGCATACACAGTGAGAACATACAAACTCCGCACAGAAAGGACCCAGACCGCCCTGCCTGGGGATCAAACCCAGGACCTTCTTGCTGTGAGGCAACACTTCTACCCACCGAGCCACTGTGCCGCCCACTGCATGTCTTAAAAAATTAATTATTAATAACAAGAGAAAAAGTATTAGAAATGCCAGCCGCTGGTTATACCTTTATATTAATTTCAGCAATAACATCAGGTATCCTGCAGTATGTCTTTGTGTCACCATGCTTTCAGGTTTGTCTTAGATAAATCAAATATTGTACATAGTGTATAAATGTTAAAATCAAATGTAAACCCAACACACTTTTTGTATATAATTATAATTTTGTAGTAATAAAGAATCATGTAAAGCCTGTTGTACAGGTATGTGCAAAATGTAAGGTATGTCGTAAAAACAGCATCAACTATTGTACTGATATTGTACGTTTAAGTAAATAACAACTTGCTATACACAAAAGGCTGCTTGTAAGCTGAGCTTGTGTAATAAAATGATTTGATCTGACGTTAATGATCTTACATTGCAATGATGTCCAATTACATATGATGACATGATTACATCATATTAGTTATTACTACAAAACCCTGCTGGATGAGGGTTAATTAGCCAACCACATGTCCTTATTTGGTAATAAGAGTTACTGGGTTTTTGGACTATATACTGTGACACAGTTTAAGAACATAATTTGATGATTTGAAGCACAGCAGGCCTAATTATTGATAAAACAGAAACAATACAATATAAATAATATATAGTCTTTGTTATTAATGAACATACATTGCATATTTAGACAGGTGGCTCTGCAGCAGCAGGCAATTCAGGTTAAAGATATACCTGTTACTAAGCAATGACTTGAATTCTGAGTAAGCAAAAAATACCTTAATGATTGTATGCTATGGTAATGCATGCCTACACTTAACACTGATATTTGCTGTAAAAATATCTAAAGTAATAAATGCTTTAATTTCCTTTAAATGCTGTATTGTTGTCAGAGTAACTAGTAATATGGTACTTGATCCAATCTCTACTGCATATTATTTATAAATCCTATTTAATATACAACTTAAATATTATAAAAAATAAAAAATAAAATATTAGGATATTTTAAAATCCTGGACCCGTAGTTTGTTTTAATGAAAAAATTTAATGGTGGTTAATAAAATAAACTGAATGGAACTTAATGCTTTTAATAGTTATACCTCACTGCCCTCCCGCAAAAATTGATCTTGCAGTTTGTTGTAGATTACTTAAAGGTAATTCAAAAATATTAACAGGAACCAGTGAAATAAAGAGGGATACTGTTTTAAAAAAAACCTAAAGAATGAAATGAATAGAATGGAAACGCCTGAATAGGATAACACTGCTATTCCCCTTTTTGTAATCTAAGGACCAGGCACACAGCAGGTGGAGCAACTCTGATCTGCTGCTGATGGTCTCTCAAAAGCTGCAGTCAATTTTCAGCAACATACAGTGTGTGATCTTTCTTAGTCATAGTGCATATAAATATATATATACAGTGTATCACAAAAGTGAGTACACCCCTCACATTTCTGCAGATATTTAAGTATATCTTTTCATGGGACAACACTGACAAAATGACACTTTGACACAATGAAAAGTAGTCTGTGTGCAGCTTATATAACAGTGTAAATTTATTCTTCCCTCAAAATAACTCAATATACAGCCATTAATGTCTAAACCACCGGCAACAAAAGTGAATACACCCCTAAGAGACTACACCCCTAAATGTCCAAATTGAGCACTGCTTGTCATTTTCCCTCCAAAATGTCATGTGACTCGTTAGTGTTACTAGGTCTCTGGTGTGCATAGGGAGCAGGTGTGTTCAATTTAGTAGTACAGCTCTCACACTCTCTCATACTGGTCACTGAAAGTTCCAACATGGCACCTCATGGCAAAGAACTCTCTGAGGATCTTAAAAGACGAATTGTTGCGCTACATGAAGATGGCCAAGGCTACAAGAAGATTGCCAACACCCTGAAACTGAGCTGCAGCACAGTGGCCAAGATCATCCAGCGTTTTAAAAGAGCAGGGTCCACTCAGAACAGACCTCGCGTTGGTCGTCCAAAGAAGCTGAGTGCACGTGCTCAGCGTCACATCCAACTGCTGTCTTTAAAAGATAGGTGCAGGACTGCTGTCATAATTGCTGCAGAGATTGAAAAGGTGGGGGGTCAGCCTGTCAGTGCTCAGACCATACGCCGCACACTACATCAAATTGGTCTGCATGGCTGTCACCCCAGAAGGAAGCCTCTTCTGAAGTCTCTACACAAGAAAGCCCGCAAACAGTTTGCTGAAGACATGTCAACAAAGGACATGGATTACTGGAACCATGTCCTATGGTCTGATGAGACCAAGATTAATTTGTTTGGTTCAGATGGTCTCAAGCATGTGTGGCGGCAATCAGGTGAGGAGTACAAAGATAAGTGTGTCATGCCTACAGTCAAGCATGGTGGTGGCAATGCCATGGTCTGGGGCTGCATGAGTGCAGCAGGTGTTGGGGAGTTACATTTCATTGAGGGACACATGAACTCCAATATGTACTGTGAAATACTGAAGCAGAGCATGATCCCCTCCCTCCGGAAACTGGGTCGCAGGGCAGTGTTCCAGCATGATAATGACCCCAAACACACCTCTAAGACGACCACTGCTTTATTGAAGAGGCTGAGGGTAAAGGTGATGGACTGGCCAAGCATGTCTCCAGACCTAAACCCAATAGAACATCTTTGGGGCATCCTCAAGCGGAAGGTGGAGGAGCGCAAAGTCTCGAATATCCGCCAGCTCCGTGATGTCGTCATGGAGGAGTGAAAAGCATTCCAGTAGCAACCTGTGAAGCTCTGGTAAACTCCATGCCCAGGAGAGTTAAGGCAGTTCTGGGAAATAATGGTGGCCACACAAAATATTGACACTTCAGGAACTTTCACTAAGGGGTGTACTCACTTTTGTTGCCGGTGGTTTAGACATTAATGGCTGTATATTGAGTTATTTTGAGGGAAGAATAAATTTACACTGTTATATAAGCTGCACATAGACTACTTTTCATTGTGTCAAAGTGTCATTTTGTCAGTGTTGTCCTATGAAAAGATATACTTAAATATCTGCAGAAATATGAGGGGTGTACTCACTTTTGTGATACACTGTGTATATATATATATATATATATATACAAAATCAACTCCTTGTTTCCACACCACTGTCAATTTTCTCAGCTCCACTTACCATAGAGAAGCACTTTGTAATTCTACAATTACTGACTGTAGTCCATCTATTTCTCTACGTACCTTTTTAGCCAGCTTTCACCCTGTTCTTTAATGGTCAGGACCACAACAGAGTAGGTATTATTTAGGTGGTGGATCATTCTCAGCACTGCAGTGACAATGACATGGTGGTGGTGTGTTAGTGAGTGTTGTACTGATTTGAGTGGATAAGAGTTTTTAAATACTGTGTCCACTCACTGTCCACTCTATTAGACACTCCCACCTAGTTGGTTCACCTTGTAGATGTAAAGTCAGAGACGATCGCTCATTTATTGTTGCTGTAGCCCATCCCTGCACAAGGCTGGGATGGGCTACAGG
The DNA here is from genome assembly GCF_030014385.1 of Trichomycterus rosablanca. Classification (NCBI taxonomy): domain Eukaryota; kingdom Metazoa; phylum Chordata; class Actinopteri; order Siluriformes; family Trichomycteridae; genus Trichomycterus; species Trichomycterus rosablanca. The sequence goes on along the minus strand of NC_085994.1, from coordinate 30,188,643 downwards.
ACAATAGTGGAACGTCACTTCCGGTGGTACGCACGCTGAGACGCTAGCCTAGTTGTTTGTTTGTAGCCTTTAGCTAAATAACTTTTTATATACGTATGTTTTAAACATATAATTTATACGTTAATCTTCCGTGTGTTGTTGATTTAGTTCTATTTTGTTTATCGTAAAAAAGCGCTTGTGTTTACTAACGTAAATTCGTGCTGTGTTGGAAACTAGGAAACTTCTGCTACCGGCATACGAACGAAGCCGGTTTTGTTTGTTTTTGTACTTCAGCGCATAAACATCATAATTATCCAGAATTAAAACCGTTTTCGGTCCGCACGAAGCGCGTTTGTGTTTGGTTGTGTTCTGTATTTCAGCTCTTAAAACACCTCTGTTTTGTGGGGAGTTATAACCGTTTCTGTTCGTAGGAAGCGCGTTTATTTGTTTTGTACACCAGCGCATAACACCGTTTTCCTTTAGAATTACAGCCGCTTTTGTCCGAACGAAGCGCATTTGTGTTGCTTTGGTTGGTGGTTTTTGTATTCCAGCTTATCATCGCCTGTTTCATCCGGAATTAAAGCCGTTCTTCTGTGACTACCAGCAGAAGCGCCGGTGAATCCAACATAAACATCATCTCCAACTCATCTTGTAAAGCTAAGTATATTTCTTTGTTACTATGGCCCCAGCAGGAGCGCTGTATCCATGTTCTGAGTGTAATATGTTCAGTTATTCCTTCTCCGTGTTTAGTGATAACTTTACATGTGATAAGTGTAGATTAGTGGTTAGTCTAACGGAGAAGATCTCAGTGTTAGAAGGGCGCATTCGGGCGTTAGAACAGACTACTACTAGTGAGGGCTTAGTTTCAGCTGTAGCAGTCCCGAATGCCAGCAGTTCAGGTACAGAACCCCAGACTCCGGCATTAGAGCCCTCACAGCGGGGCGACTGGGTGACGTCTCGGCGACATAGTCGTAGGGCAAAGCACCGACCATCTCAGTTGCACGTGTCCAACAGGTTTTCCCCACTCAGTGAGCCACCCGCTGAGAAGCCTGTTAATGTAAGTGCTCTGGTTATAGGAGATTCTCAGCTCCGACACGTGCGTATTGCAACCCCCATAGAGACACCAGCAACCATAGTCACTTGTATTCCGGGGGCCAGGGCGCCTGACATCAGAGCAAACCTGAAAGTGCTGGCTAATGCTAATCGTAGATTTTCGAAGATTGTTATCCACGTCGGCACTAATGATGTTCGTTTACGGCAGTCTGAGGTTACTAAGAGTAATGTTAAAGAGGTGTGTGAGTTAGCTAGGTCGATGTCTGAGGCAGTAGTGTGCTCTGGCCCCTTACCGATTCGACCCAGTGGCGAAACCTACAGCAGGTTGTTGTCGCTGAACCGCTGGATGTCTAAATGGTGCTCAGAAAACTGCATCGATTTTGTAGATAACTGGTCCACCTTTGAGGGAAGGCCTGGTCTTTTGAAGCGGGATGGTGTCCACCCCACGTGGGAGGGTGCTGCTCGCATTTCTTGCAGCATAGGTGACAGGCTTTACCACCGCGTTAGTGTAGCGGCAGATAGTGTTAAATGACTATCCAGAGCCAAGACCAGGCAGCAGACTAACAGGCCTAACCGACTGTCTGCGAGTCGCCATCGGACGTCACCCGGAATCCTTAGGTCACAAACCATTGAGACTGTGTCTGTTTACCGTGGCAGGTGTAAGCCAAAACAAATTCAAAAAGTATGTCATAATAACTTAATTAAAATTAATCTAAATGAGCATCATGAAAACCCTAGTAAAGTTAAACTAAAGTTAGGACTTCTAAACATCAGGTCACTTGCATGCAAAACAGTAATTGTAAATGAAATAATTACAGATAATTGTCTTAGTGCCCTGTGTTTAACCGAGACCTGGGCTAGACCTGATGAGTATCTAGGTTTAAATGAAGCATCTCCTCCGGGTTACAGTTATGAACATAAGCCACGTCTTAGCGGTCGTGGTGGAGGAATAGCCGCAATTTATGATAAAGACATAGGTCTTACTGTAAAATCAACTCCCATAACAAACTCGTTTGAAGTTCTTATCTCTGACATAACCAATAAATGTTCATCTGATAAAAATAGTATGTTTAAACTGGTTACTGTTTATCGACCCCCTGGTCCTTACTCAGAATTTCTTAACGAATTTGCCGATTTTCTTTCTAAATTAGTCTTATCAACTAAGAAAGCTCTAATTGTTGGTGACTTTAATATTCATTATGAGGATAAGTGTAATCCACTCAAAATTGCGTTTGATTCTATTTTAGAATCCTTAGGCATCACCCAAAATGTAACAGGACCCACTCACCGCTGTAAACATACCTTAGATTTAATACTTACTTATGGTATAAACATAGACAACCTGGAAATTATACCACAGAATGACTTAATCTCTGATCACTCCCTACTAATATATGAAGTGTCCCTGTCCAATAATATACAGCAACCAAATCGTTTTAAATGTAAGCGCACTATTACATCTGCAACTGCAGCAGCGTTCATAAACTGCCTACCAGAATTACCAAATATATCAGCATCAGAACCTAAAGAACTAGATCAGGCAACTCAAAACCTAGAGACCGTACTGCGCACAACCTTAGATAACGTAGCCCCACTCAAAACTAAACTGATTAGGGAGAAAAAACTTGCTCCATGGTACAATGACCACACATGCGCACTTAAACAAGCAGCACGGAAATTAGAACGTAAGTGGCGTCACACTACACTGGAGGTGTATAAGATTGCTTGGAAAGATGCTCTAACTGAGTATAAACATGCACTTATAAAAGCTAAATCTGTATATTATTCATCCCTAATAGAGAAAAATAAAAACAATCCTAGATTCCTTTTTGAGACAGTGTCCAAATTAACTAAAAACGTCAATGAAACTGAATCTAATATACCGCCTGACTGTACCAGTGATGATTTTTTTAAATTCTTTAATGACAAGATAGAAAAAATACGACTTCAGAGTCAGAGTGTGTCACTTGCCAATGTTAAGTATGGACTCCGAGCAGCATTGGTGATAATAGTAACGAGTTAATCCAACTAAATTCCTTTAATCCAATCTCCCAAAATGAACTAACTGTGTTGATTAAATCATCGAAGTCATCATCGTGTATACTCGATCCTGTTCCAACTCGTTTACTTAAAGATTTACTCCCAGCTATTGTAGAGCCCCTGCTTACATTAATCAATGCATCCCTTAGCCTTGGGTATGTACCTAAATTGTTTAAAAGTGCTGTTATTAAACCCCTGATTAAAAAACCTAATCTTGATCCACATGTTTTATCTAATTATAGGCCAATTTCAAACCTTCCTTTTGTCTCAAAGATATTAGAAAAAGTCGTTTCCAAACAGCTATGTTCTTATTTGAATGAAAATTGTATTCATGAAAAATTTCAATCAGGATTTAGACCCAACCATAGCACCGAAACCGCATTAATTAGAGTAGTTAACGAGTTGTTAATGTCTTCTGATAATGGATGTGTCTCTTTTCTTGTTCTATTAGATCTTAGTGCAGCGTTTGATACGGTCGATCATAACATTTTACTGGAGAGGCTAGAAAATACAGTAGGTGTTAAAGGACTCGCACTCTCTTGGTTTCAATCATATTTGACTGACCGCTCTCAATTCGTTTATGTAAATAATAAATGCTCAGAAACTACAAAAGTAAAGTGTGGTGTTCCACAGGGGTCGGTACTTGGACCGCTATTATTTACACTCTATATGCTTCCACTAGGTGAAATTATTCATAAACATGGCATAAACTTTCACTGCTATGCAGATGACACACAGCTGTATATATCAGCCAAACCAAATGATACTGACACAATCAGTAAGATAGAAGATTGTGTAAACGACATAAAAAACTGGATGTCGTGTAATTTTCTTTTACTTAATTCAGATAAAACTGAGGTTTTACTTGTTGGCTCTAAAGCTGCAAGAGACAAGTTGTCTAACCTGGTGCTAAACTTAAACACGTTCTCTGTTACTCCCAGCCCAGATGTAAAAAACTTAGGTGTCACACTAGATTCAGATCTTTCCTTTGATACACACATTAATAATATTACTAGAGTTGCTTTCTATCATTTGCGTAATATCTCTAAAATAAGAAATATACTATCTGTTAATGACGCCGAAAAACTGATCCATGCGTTTATAACTTCTCGGTTAGATTATTGTAATGCTCTTCTAACTGGATGCTCTGGTAGATCCTTAAACAAACTCCAGTTAGTTCAAAATGCAGCAGCTCGAGTGCTAACTAGAACTAAAAAATTTGATCATATCACTCCTGTTCTATCATCTCTACACTGGCTGCCAGTTAAATTTCGCATTGATTACAAAATACTTTTACTAACCTATAAAGCGCTACATGGTCTGGCTCCACAGTATCTGAGTGAGCTTATTAATTACTACAACCCAGCACGTCCACTTCGTTCACAAGATGCAGGGTTACTTATAGTTCCTAAAATTAAAAAGACCAAAGCTGGTGGAAGAGCATTTTCTTACAAAGCTCCACAACTTTGGAATAATCTTCCTGCCTCTGTTCGGTATTCGGACACAGTCTCAATGTTTAAGTCTAAACTGAAAACATATTTATTTTCTCAGGCTTTTGATTAATATAGACAAAGGCGCAGAGCTTGGGGGTTCTTGGTCATAGAAACTTGTGGTGATCAGGGATGTTGGGTCGCTGTCATTCTGCCTCTCTTGTCCAATCACTCTGGTTTGGGTAGGAGAGGTGGGTGCTGATGTCCTGTGAAAGCCTTCATGACCTTGTTACCTGCTCGCTCTCCCTTTTAGTTATGCTGTAATAATTAGGGCTGCCGGAGTCTAAAACTCTCTGTAAAACTGTTTGTCAACTAGCATTGTACATTATTAACTACATTCTCTGTTGTTTTACCCCGAGGGCATTCTGATGGAAACCTGTTTACCCGCCGAGGTTAAGGATTAAAGTCGAGACTGCCGGGACAACGATGCTGCTCCTGTCAGATGTGACGGGTCTGGAGTAATTGCAACGACAAGAAATCACTACAGACTTTATTGAAGACTAGAGCGGATAACAACTCTATTATTATTTAATTGTTTATTTATCTATTTATTACCACTGTATGACTTTTAGATCATTCAATTCTGTGTTTGTATGATTTGTGTAAATCGTGTATTTATTTAAAGTATCCTCCAGACCACCCAAGAAGGATGGGCCCTGTTGAGTCTGGTTCCTCTCAAGGTTTCTTCCTGTAATTTTCAGGGAGTTTTTCCTTGCCACAGTCGCCCTCGGCTTGCTCAACAGGGGTTTTTGTATCTGTTGGTCCTGGATTTTGTAAAGTTGCTTTGAGACAATGTATATTGTAAAAAGCGCTATATAAATAAAGTTGACTTGACTTGACTTGACTGTTTGAGTTGGTCATCTTCTAGACCTCCATCAGCGCTGCTGTGTCTTATCCACTCATACCAGCACAACACTAACACACCACCACCATGTCAGTGTCACTGCAGTGCTGAGAATGATCCACCACCTAAATAATACCTACTCTGTGGTGGTTCGTTGGGGTTCTGATCATTAAAGAACAGGGTGAAAGCAGGCTAACAAATCATGCAGAGAAACAGATAGACTACAGTCAGTAATTGTAGAACTACAAAGTGCCCCTATATGGTAAATGTAGCTGATAAAATGGACAGTGAGTGTAGAAACAAGGAGGTGGTTTTAATGTTATGCCTGACCTGATTATTCAACACTTGGTACCAGACTTTGTGAGAGAATTGTCTCACTTTCAAAATAACATTTCTCAACACAGGATGTCAAATGATTTAGGCCTTTTACCATCTAAAGTTCATATTATTGCAAAAAGATTCATGCAATTCTAGGAAATCTCAGTTCACATAGAGCAAGGCTGGAATCCACTGCTGAATGAGCGTGACCTTCAAGTATTCAGTTGGCACATGAGAAAGTCACGCTACTGTGATAAATATAACTGCATGGGCTTGGGAGTATTTCTTACTTGACACTGTCTGCCGATGCATCAAGAAATGAAACCTGATGAAACCCTTTATTATGCATAAAGATAGCCATCTATCAGTGTTATGCAGAAATGCTGCCAAGCTGTCTGGGCTCAAGCTCATCTCGGATGAACTGAAAGACAGTTGAAATGTGTGATGTGGTCAAATAAGTCCATGTGTCAGCTTGTTTCATTGATGTAGAAACATGTATTGAGATTTTATAACAGCAATTCTTTAATTTCCTTCTGGATCAATAAACTAACTATCTATCTATCTATCTATCTATCTATCTATCTATCTATCTATCTATCTATCTATCTATCTATCTATCTATCTATCTATCAGCTAAAGTTTTGTATCAAATAACACAATTAATTAACAACAATTAATAGGAAAGATTACAAAAAACAGTGTAAAACATATCTCTGTTCAAACTTTTTAGGTGTGCTGCAGGAGGCAAAATTTTAAGTAGCATAGCTCGCATCCATCTGGTTGGTGGGTTTCACATGTGGGTCCCTTTCCATTGAAAAAAGGGGTACATGAAGGTGACGAGTTGAAAACTGTACAGGTCAAATATGAAATTAAATTCAACTATTAGTATTTACACAAATCTTGTGTCCCCATCATAAAGAGAACACGCATATAGAGAATACAGACAGAGGTGCTGAGGGTGGGTAGTGTAGTAGTCATGGTCTGCAGAAAGTAGCAGCTGGATGATGATTAGAGCTTTAGAGTTCCACTTTTCAAAATATTTGTGTGTACAGTATGTCAGAGACAGTAGCAAAATTCAATAAATAATGTTAATACAGTGGCAAGGTCAGAGTGCTCAGTATTTTACAGTAAGGATGTTACAAACATTAATGCCAGGTGTTCTAATTATACACTACATGAATAAGTAAATAGAGTACTAAAAGCCTGACTGGAGTGTACAACTTTATGTCCTTGGCACACTGCCTGGTAGTTTAATCATAACACATCTCTGCATCTGTGCAAATGTAATTCTGGACAGATGATACATTACTTTGTGAGCATGCTGTTTAATCTATTTGGAAGTCCCTTTTACTTATACCAAAGGGGCAGTTTGTGTAAATATTATATTTAGTGGATTCAGTTATGTCAGTCACTACTGCTAATAAGTGCCTAAAAGTAATCTTAACCTTAATACAACAATACTGGCAAAGGTCTCATTAACTGTCAACATAGCACTGTTAAACAATACGTTTTCCACAAGTTAGTTCGTCAAATTTCTTCTCTGGTTCTGACATCTGGAACTGTTTCCAAATCTCTAAACATCAACATTGGGCAGCCTACAGGATAAACATGGGTTGGCAAATGCCAGGTGAACACTGCACTTCAGTGAAAGGAATTTTTAATCCAACAGCATAAAATTATTCTCAATTATTGCTAGATTGCTTTGTGAACAAAGGTATTGTCATGCTGGCCATTAAAAGCATGCAATGTTCACTTCATCTTCACTGACCAGTGCAAACATCTGACTTCAATCCCATTCCGCACCTTTGTGACAAATTGGGATGTCAGTTGTGAGCTTTTACTTCCTCTCTACTGTTTTTGTAGACAAATAGAAGTGAATGGGTCACTTGAGTGGTGCAGCAGTTTAATACACTAGTCCAACACAGAAGAGTGTTACACCTTAGGAGTTTGAATCATTGCTGTGCTACCAGTCTGGCTTGAGAACCTAACAGACAGAAACTAGCATTTGCAACAGCGACTCCTGCTGTTTGGTAAAGGGGCTTGCAGAAGCAACACAGTGCCAAAGCACTTCTACAATTACTGACTGTAATCTATCTGTTTCTCTGCATGCTCTGTTAGCCCCCTTTTATGCTGTTCTTTAATGATCAGGACCTCCACAGGACCACCACAGAGTAGGTATTATTTGGGTGGTGGATCATTCTCAGCACTGCAGTGACACTGACATAGTGGTGGTGTGTTAGTGTGTGTTGTGCTGGTATGAGTGGATCAGACACAGCAATGATGATGGAGTTTTTAAATACCTCACTATCACTGCTGGACTGAGAATAGTCCAACAACCAAAAATATCCAGCCAACAGCGCCCCGTGGGCACCGTCCTCTGGGGGTCCTAACCATTGAAAAACAGGGTGAAAGCAGGCTAAAAAAACGTATGCAGAGAAACAGATGGACTACAGTCAGTAATTGTAGAACTATAAAGTGCTTCTATATGGTAAGTGGAGCTGATAAAATGGACAGTGAGTGTGGAAACAAGGAGATGCCTTTATATATATTTGTATATATATAGTTATATATATAACTATATACAAACCAGACAGTGGCTCTGCACGTGTTGGAAGAGGTCTCTTTAGCCAGCAGGGGTCATTTACATTTAATAGCAGATGCTTCTATCAAAAGCGATTTACAAATGTGACCAGCAAAATGCCTGAAATTGAGAGTCCAACACGGAAAACTTGGCAGTGGTAAAGCTTGAACCAGCGATCCTCTTATCCCTAGTCCAGTTCCACTGTTTTAACCACTTAGCTTCCACCGGCCATTCCTGTCTACCAGAGTGCACAGGGAAACACATCCAAACTAGGATTCAAAAAGGGGGGGAAATGAAATGGAAAACTGGAAAGCTTTTAGCATATTAACGTTTATGGTTTGGAAGTAACGTTTCAGTGTCAGGTGTCCACAAGCGTTTTATTATTATACCATCTGCTCACCAGTCCACAGTTACTGCTAAGAATTTTCATGTCTGTCGTTAGTGCCTGACTGAACAAATGCTCACAAACCCCTAACACCACTAATCCCTGTGGAAAAACCTACCCAGAAGAGTGGAGACTTTTCTCTTAGACACAAATGGTTTGGGCTTAGAGTGTACTTGTGGAGCAACTTTTTATTAATGCCCATGGTTTTGATGTAATGTCCACATATAATGTATAGTTTTCATTGTAAATGTAGCAAGGGAAATTTTTTTATCATGAGACAGAGCCTTTGTTGTCAATATACACAAGTGAGATGCTTCCAAAAAGCACAACACAAAGACCCACAGCAACAAAGTTACCGTACAAATTAAGGTATGTATTAATAAAAGGCAGTGATTAGTCCAATATCAGGCATAACATTATGACCTAATAGTGTTGGTCCCCCTTTTGCTGCCAAAACAGCCCTGACCCATTGAGGCATGGAGTCCACTAGTCCCTGAAGGTGTGCTGTGGTATCTTGCACCAAGATGTTAGCAGCAGATAGAGGAGGTAGGGCCTCCGTGGATCAGACTTGTTTGTCCAGCACATCCCAAAGATGCTCGATGTCAAAGAAAACGTGATTTATCAGACCAGGCCACCTTCTTCCATTGCTCCGTGGTCCAGTTCCGATGCTCACGTGCCCATTGTTGGCACTTTCGGCAGTGGACAGGGGTCAGCATGGGCACTCGTCTGTTGGATCGGATCATACAGGCCAGCCTCATCCAATGAGCCTTGACCGCCCATGACCCATGACGATTTTTTTTATATTCCACTAATGCCGACCCCCGCTCTGATTTGAGGAGAACGAAGCTAACCCACGCCCCCTCCGACACACGTGGGCAGCAGCCGCATGCTTTTTTTAACCCACACTAGGCGAGTGCATATATGCGAATCAGCCTTGTGTACGGAGAGACACACCCTGATCAACACACTTTTTCCTGCCTCTGTGAAGTCGCCATCAATCAGCCAGCAGAGGTCGTAGTTGCATCAGTCATGAGGAGTCCCTATCCGGCTTAATACCCCACCCCTATATGAACAACAGGCCAATCGTTGTTCACGTGGCCGCTCAGCCCAGCCAGATGGCAGAGCTGAGATTTGATACGATGTATTCGAGATCCCAGCTCTGGTGTGCTAGCGTGTGTTTTTACCACTGTGCCACCTGAGCGGCCTTTGGACCACTTTTGATAGATACTGACCACTGCAGACTGGGAACACCCCACTAGAGCTGCAGTTTTGGAGATGCTCTGACCCAGTCGTCTAGCCAACACAATATGGCTCTTGTCAAACTCACTCAAATCCTTAAACTTGCCCATTTTTCCTGCTTCTAACACATCAACTTTGAGGATAAAATGTTCACTTGCTGCCTAATATATCCCATCCACTAACAGGTGCCGTGATGACGAGTCCGTGGTCATAATGTTATGCCTAGTCGGTGTATTAACATTTAACAATGATTTGATTAAGCAGATACATTTAAAATAAACGCTGGAAATGATATTATAAATATAAAACAGATCTTTTAAAATGAGGTTAACAAACCAAGACTCCAATAATCATTACTTCAATGAGTGGACATTAGGCACCTAAAAGTCAAACTTTTCATGCTATTAAAGTATTAGGCTCTGATGGTTATTCATATATTTATTTAATCACCTTCAGTAACTACTTCATCCTGAAACCCTTTATCATGGAATCACCCAGCAGCACCCGGCACGATGCAGGAATACACCACAAAGCAACCCCTCAAAGAGCACCACATATTCATCTAGTCCTTCACTCATGTATACCTGGGAGTAATTCAAAGGAGCCAGTCCACTAGGTTTTGGGAGGTGGGAGGAAAATGTAATACCTAGAGGAAACACCCACTGACATGGAAAGGAAAACCCATTTTGACATGATAAGAAAACAAACTCCTTACAGACAGTAATTAAAGGTAAAATTTAGACCCAGGTCACAGAAACCAGCTTGCTATGCTTTGAAATTTAACACATTGATATAAAGTATTCAAAACAACAATGCAACTAATCAAGTTAAATGTTTTTTTTGCTTGTGATAAAACAGTGAAAAGAGGAATCAGCATATCCACAGAAGAATAAAAACAACACATTTAGCAGACTTACCAAGATAAGGAATACATGGGACCATTTTAAGGGAACTGATGTGCTCTCTCATCCGGGTGTAGTTCTCCTCTTTTGATGTCAGGAAGTCCAGCTTCTCAAAAGTGGCTTTGTCCTTTCGACTTATCAGCTAGAAAAAAAAAAGTGATTTTGCTTTTATATTCCCATTATTCAAAAAAATAGTGAAAATACATAATATGGCCAAAAGCGTACAGCCACACCCAGAGGTAATAAGTGTGGTAATGTAAATATATAGAATAAATGACATGCTTTCAACTTTGTAAAAACAGCTTGGGGGAGGCACTTTCCTCTTCTAGCATGACTGTGCATCTGTGAAAACTCATGGACCATAAAACATGATTTGATGAGTTTGGTTTAGAGGAACTCCAGTGGTCTACACAAAGCACTGACCTTAATCCCTGTGAAAACATATAGGGTTAGTAGAAATGTCCATATAGTGTTAATAAAAATGACTATACAGGGTTAGTAAAAATACCCATACAAGGTTAGTAGAAATGCCCATGTAGGGTTAGTAGAAATGTCTATACAGGTTTAGTACAAATGTCTATACAGGGTTAATACAAATGTCTATACAGGGTTAGTACAAATGTCCATACAGGGTTAGTACAAATGTATATACAGGGTTAGTACAAATGTCCATACAGGGTTAGTAGAAATGTCCATACAGGGTTAGTACAAATGTATATACAGGGTTAGTACAAATGTCCATACGGGGTTAGTACGAATGTCCATACAGGGTTAGTACGAATGTCCATACAGGGTTAGTACAAATGTATATACAGGGTTAGTAGAAATGTCCATACAGGTTTAGTACAAATGTCTATACAGGGTTAGTAGAATGTCTATACAGGGTTAGTAGAAATGTCCATACAGGTTTAGTACAAATGTATATACAGGGTTAGTAGAAATGTCCATACAGGGTTAGTAGAAATGTCTATACAGGGTTAGTACAAATGTCCATACAGGCTTAGTAGAAATGTCCATACAGGGTTAGTAGAAATGTCTATACAGGGTTAGTACAAATGTCCATACAGGCTTAGTAGAAATGTCCATACAGGGTTAGTAGAAATGTCTATACAGGGTTAGTAGAATGTCTTTACAGGGTTAGTAAACATGTCTATACAGGGTTAGTAGAATGTCTATACAGGGTTAGTACAAATGTCCTGTCCATACAGCGTTAGTACAAATGTCCATACAGCATTAGTACAAATGTCCATACAGCACCTCAGGGTGAATTGAGGTCTTAAGTTCTGCTTCTAACAATATGAACTACAATTCCCATGCTCCCACGGACTGTCACGTGACTATCACAGGTCCCCGGTCAGCCAATCCTGATCGCGCTCATCGGCTTCGGAGTTCTGATTCAGTTCAGCTGTGTTTGATTCAGTGACTGTTATTTAAACTCTTCTGTTTGTCTGTCTCGTTGTGAAGTTTTGCCGATCGTGTTTGCACTAATGTCTGAATCTAGCCGTTACCGTGTATGATCCCTGTTGTCTTCTGTTTACTGTTTTAGTTTTCGCTGGTTTTGGACTCTACCTGATTTTGTACACTGATTTTGCCTTTTTGATATTAAACTTTCCTTGATTTATATTCCGCGAGCATCTGGTCAGTTTCTGCCTCGTGAAATGTTGGTATTTTAATTAAAATATAAAGTATGTAAACAATCGCGATTGTCACATTTCTAACATCGGGTGAAAACGTTCATTCAAATTAATAGTGAAAATCGCCCAGCCCTACTGTACATACACAAGATGAAATGAAATTGCTATAATATATTATATTCTATGTACTCTTGAAAAAAGAATAAGCCAAAGACCTATATAAAATAAAAAAAACCGTGATATACCGTGAAACCGTCAGAATTCTAAAAAATACCGCGATATACCGTGAAACCGTCAGAATTCTAAAAAACACAGTGATATACAGTGAAACCGTCAGAATTATAAAAAAACACAGTGATATACCGTGAAACTGTCAGAATTATAAAAAAAACACAGTGATAGCCGCTCAGGTGGCGCAAAAAAGACGCGCTGCAACCAGGGCTGGATTCTGAGTACGTGTTATCGAATCCAGCTTTGCTTCACCGGTTCGAAGCTGAGTGGCTGTATGAGCAACGATTGGCCGGTTGCTCATATGGGGGGGTGGGACAAAGAACCGGATGTGGGTCTCTCTCTGTCAGAATGCGCTTGCGTTCTCTGCCGGCTGATTGGAGGCGCCTGCACAAGAGATGAGGGAGGGTGCCCTTAGGGTGTGTCTCTCCGCATGCAACGCTAGGTGGCGCCAAACTCATCAATGTGTGGGTGGCAAAGATGCATCTGGCTGCTGCTCATGTTTCGGAGGGGATATGGGTTAGCTTCGATCTCCCCTGTCAGGGCAGGGTTCGGCATAGACAGAGAGGAAGCACGATGCAAATTGAACAATTGGATGCGCTAAAGGGGGAGAAAAAAAAAAAAAAAAAAAGTGATATACCGTGAAACCATCAGAACTCTAAAAAATACATTTTTGGCCATACCGCCCAGCCTTAATATGAACTACTACTATTTGTACTATTAGAACAAAAAGATATCCTTGCCACTGTAAACTAAGTTTATCTAGTTTATCTCTACTTAAGAGAGTAATAAACCTTTACCAAACCATACATAGTGTATATTACACAACTAAGCTAATCAGTACAACACTATTATACAAAATTCTACATGCAAAATAAGCCAGAATGGAACTTCCGCATAGTTGTCTGTAAAAGAGACATTTAGAAATGCTTTCAATGATTATGAAGTAGTTATTTATCTGATATTTAATTGTCTCCAGTTCCTTAAGCACAGCAGGGGAATACCATGAAAACACTGTGTAGTTCATACACGTTTGATTACAGACATGTGGAATAATCATTTAATCACAGTCTTTTCCATGCCACTAAAATAACTCAGTTTAGCCGAGGGTTTTTTCTGAACAATACAGACAGCAGCTGCCACCACACAGCACATGATGCAGGCTGAGTCATTGTATGAGTTCAATAAATTGGGCTAGTTTCAAATGATTCACTTGGGCTATTCCCTAAAGACAAACACACACAACACATTATTTCCAGTAACTCAACACGATACTTCTGCTATTTTCTCTTTCAAATTCATCTCATGTTCAAACCAGTCACATTAAAACCACCTCCTTGTTTATACACTCACTGTCCACTTTATCAGCTCCACTTACCATATAGAAGCACTTTGTAGTTCTACAATAACTGACTGTAGTCCATCTGTTTCTCTATATACTTTTTTACCCTGCTTTCACCCTGTTCTTCAATGGTCAGGACCACCACAGTTCCACCAGAGAGCAGATATTATTTAGGTGGTGGATCATTCTCAGCACTGCAGTGACACTGACATGGTGGTGGTGTGTTAGTGTGTGTTGTGCTGGTATGAGTGGTTAAGACACAGCAGCGCTGATGGAGTTTTTAAACACCTCACTGTCACTGCTGGACTGGGAATAGTCCACTAACCAAAAATATATCCAGCCAACTGCGACCTGTGGGCAGCGTCCTGTGATCACTGATGAAGGTCTAGAAGATGATCAACTCAAACAGCAGCAACAGATGAGCGATAATCTCTGACTTTACATCTACAAGGTGGACTAACTAGGTAGGAGTGTCTAATAGAGTGAACAGTGAGTGGACACAGTATTTAAAAACTCCAGCAGCGCTGCTGTGTCTGATCCACTCATACCAGCACAACACACACTAACACACCACCATCATGTCAGTGTCACTGCAGTGCTGAGAATCATCCACCACCTAAATAATACCTGCACTGTGGTGGTCCTGGGAGAGTCCTGACCATTGAGGAACAGCCTGAAAGGGGGCTAACAAAGCATGCAGAGAAATAGATGGACTACAGTCAGTAAGTGTAGAACTACAAAGTGCTCCTATATGGTAAGTGGAGCTGATAAAATGGACAGTGTGTGTAGAAACAATGAGGTGGTTTTAATGTTATGGCTGATCGGTGTATATTTAAATTGGGCTACTATTACATACATGATAAAAATATCTAAAAATATTCACCAGCCACTTTATTAGGAACACCATACTACAACTGGGTAGAAGTTTATGTTGACCACATAATTGATGCAGATTTGTCAGCTGCACAGTCACTGTAACCATCTTCTATTACATGTCTCAAAAGTCCTCTACATAATCTAAACACACCAAACTCATTGTCATGTGCATGAAAGCAGTATGAGATGGCATGACATTGTGACATGGCGCATTATCACGCTAAAAAATAGCCATAAATGAAGGCACATGGTGAGCAACAATACTCAGACCGGCTATGGAATTTGAACAATGCTCAGTTGTTATTACAGGGCCCTATATGCCAAGAAAACATTTCTCACAACATTCCACCTCAATCATCACCACCACCAGCCAAAACATCTAACAAAAGACAGATTCGGTTGGAGATTTATCCTGTTTCTGCCAAATTCTGACCATGTAGATAAAAAAAAAAAAAAAAAATAGGACCCACATCTGAGTTCGTGTCCACTGTAGCTGGATAACTGCAGCTTGTTATTTGTTTTTTGTACAATTCTAAATTTTAAACCCACTTTGGGTTTAAAAGAATGAAGATTAAAATGTGTGTAACTACCAGATGATCAGCAGTTTCTGACATAACAATCCTCCATGGTCAGTCATATCACTTCTGCATTTTTCTCCTTTTTATCTCAATCTTGTCATTTCTAATTAAATCTACTCTACTGCTGCAGACCCTTACCCTGACCGAGGAGGGCTATCCTTACACATGCCCTCTCAGACATGTGCAATTCACATTCTTTTCACTTGCAAAGACAGGTCCACATAGATCAGTATCTCATACAGATAGTCTCACATTGATCTCCATTATTCCCTCCCTATCTCTGTTTAGGCACCATCGACCAGCCAGCAGAGGCATAACAGCAGCAGCAATGAGGAATCCCTTTGGTCTACCCTTTCACAGATAAAGCCAATTATGTCTGTGTAGATGCCTGGCCAGCAGAGCTGAGATTCTAACCTGAGGCTAGCATGTTTTACAGCTAAGCCAACCTAAACAATAACTAAAGCTTTTGACCAGTGTCTGTTGATTATATGTATTGCATTGCATTATTATTTACATTAATGTGCTGGTGAACAGTTGTTTCTAAACCTGGTTGTAGCAAACCAGGCTGCTTGCCCCAATCTACAGCTTTTTAAAAACCTCAGGATGTAACTTACTATAGTAGTAAATATTATGGATAAACACAGTACCTTAGAACTACTTCTACAAAAGCAATTTAATTACATTCATGACAGGACAGGTAAATACTGGTTACTCAAGATTCATTAGTTTAAGTCTTTAATGTCAAACACAGTCATGGACAATTTTGTATCTCCAATTCACCTCACTTGCACGTTTTTGGAATTTTGGACGAAACCAGAGCTCCCAGAGGAAACCCACACAGATATAAGGAGAACATGCAAACTCCACACAGAAAAGACCCGGACCACTCCACCTGGAAATCGAACCCAGGACCTTCTTGCTGTGAGGCGACAGTGCTACCCACTAAGCCACCAGACACCCGAACAAAATTAAATAACATTTTAATCTTGGAATTATTATAGTATACTATTTTTACTTATTGTTTTTTATTATGCACATTCTATCAGCCGGGTATGGTGAGATCCTAGCAGTAAAATGTAATCAGCAGCTAATGTTTTTCACCTTGTCTTGTCTTTGGAACCTCTAATTATTTTACATACAGTTAAAGTCATAAGTTTGCATACAACTTAACCACATTTATTAAAACTCATTACATTGTTTTTCAGAATTCCTTACATTATATCCTAGTACATATTCCCTCTTCTTAATCAGGGGTTTTCAACACGCAAGTACCTGCCCAGGGGGCGTGACATTATGAGATATTTTTACTTCTACAACTAAAGCAATTCATTTTTCACCCACAGGAAACATATTTGATTAGTCTCGCTGACCACGCACACACGCACTAATGTTATCCAGTTCAGTCTGAAAAAAAAAAAACTTAAAAATAAGGCTAACAGTGAAGATAAATCGGTGACAAAAATTATGACTGCTGTTATAGGACATGGGTGTGTGTTTGTTTATTTATTAGGATTTTAACGTCACTTTTGGTTACACTTATGACAGGAACGGTAGTTAATCATTACACAAGATTTATTAGTTCACAAGGTTATATCGAAAACTGTCATGGACAATTTAGTGTCACCTCACTTGCATGTTTTTGGACTGTGGGAGGAAACCGGAGCACCTGAAGAAAACCCACACAGACATGTGGAAAACATGCAAACTTCACACAGAAAGGACACAAACCACTTCACCTGAAAATCGAACCTGTGTGTGTGTGTGTGTGTGTGTGTGTGTGTGTGTGTGTGTGTGTGTGTGTGTGTGTGTGTGTGTGTGTGTCTTTAAGAGAGGTGTATGGTGGGAGACGCTCTGTTCACAATATTGCTATAAGTGAATTAGTATGAAGTGAAGCATGTTCACGTTCCGAGGTTCTTTTCTCAGTCATCTCTCTGTTTTTACTGTTATTAATGAATGCTGCAGTTTGAAATAAACACCAGCTACTACAGAACATTTTGTGTGACTAGCTTTCCTTACAGATGGGAGGCTTAATTAAACTGCTATTACCACAGAGCGGTAGGCAAGTCAGACTCGTTCCCTTAGTTTTCTGTCAGTAAAAGCAGAGTATCCTGAATCAGCAAACTTAGCAATAGATGTTCCTTTGCCTCTACTTGGCTCTGTGAAGTAACATTTTCTGCTCTCGTCTACATCAAACGCAAGTACCGCTTACGATTTATGACTAGTTTCAACTGAAATTGAACCACAAATTTCTATGAGGTGCTCGCAGAAGCAGGCTCAGCCGTCGCATTGAATAAGATCGGACTGTCTTATTTTTTTAAAGTAAATATTTCAATCAGCAAAATCGCATTGCATGCATGATGTGCACAATGTTAATTATATTATTTTGACGGGGGTTGATTGGGGCGCAAGTTCGAGGTCGGCACACGGATGTTTAAAAAAGTTGAAAACCCCTGTTCTAAATCACCTACAGTCACTACTTTCATTAATAAGAATAAGACTAGACAATTATATACTAATAATATTTATTACAGCTTTTTTCCCCACATTCTTATTGGTTGAGAAGTTTACATGCATGTGGTTACCATTTGGTAGAACTGCTTTTAAATTATTTTAACTTAAGTTAGGTAGCCATTAGCAAGCTTTTAGGTTATATCAATATAGGACATGTTTTATGTTGATATAGATACACAATATGGACGAAAGTATTGGGGAAAAACCCTTCTAATTGTTTGTTTGTTTTTGTTTTTATTAGGATTTTAACGTCATGTTTTACACTCTGGTTACATTCATGACAGAAACGGTAGTTACTTATTACACAAGGTTCATCAGTTCACACAAGGTAATATCAAACACAGTCATGGACAATTTACCTCACTTGCATGTCTTTGAACTGTGGGAGGAAACCGGAGCACCCGGAGGAAACCCACGCGGACACGGGGAGAACATGCAAACTCCACACAGAAAGGACACAGACCACCCCACCTGGGGATCGAACCCAGGACCTTCTTGCTGTGAGGCGACAGTTCTTCCCACTTAGCCACCGTGCCGCCCCCCCTTCTAATTATTGTATAATATATTATATAATATGTGTTTCAGCTACTAACAACAAGTGCTAATAAATCAGTTGTATAAAGGAACTTATATGCTTCCAACTTTACACACATAAAGTTGGGTTTAAAGACACTCCAGTGGTCTGCACAGAGCCCTGACCTCAGACCCACTGAACAGCTTTGGAATTAACTGAAACATCGATTGACGTTTTCTTGACCAACATCAGTGCCCAGCCATGCAAATGCTCTTTTGATTAAATGGACAGAAATTCCCATAGACATACTTCAAATCTTGTGTGAAGCCTTCTCAGAAGAGTGGATGTCCAACAAGCTTATGGTCAGGTGTCTAAATATCTCTGGTCATAAATAGTGTACCTGTTTTGTACCCATTTACTTGAGAATCTTTACAAGATTGTGTGCTGTTGTTCTTGGACTGATTTTTACTGTTCTAACCACAGTATGTTCATCTTGATTACTAAGCAGTCCGATGACTTTGTGATCCTATGGTGTTTACACTTGCATATTACCATTTGACAGATGAACATGGTTGCTTCAGGGGTTTGAGAATTGCTCGCAAGGTCCACAACTCCTTTTTTCAGCTGTCTTGCCTGATTTCTTTAGATTTTTCCATTATGTGAAGCAATGAGGCAAGAAGGACACGAAGGTAGATCTTAAAATAATGTCACAGGTTTTCCTCCAACTAACTCAATTTAAGTCTTGGCCACTGGAATTCGGATACAGTGAATTTTACATGAAATGATCCGTTTGGAAAGATCTGTTGGAAAAATTGCCTAAGTAGATATTCTTAACAATTTGCTAAAACTACAGTTTATTGACATAGACTCTGTGAAGGGACTAAATGAGTTTAAATGACTTCAACCCAAGTGTAAAATTATCACTTCAACTGTAACTGCTTTTTTATCCCAAAATTACAAATACTTCACAGTAACCTACCTTTTGATAAGGATTCTTTCATCATTATTAGCACAACACATGCTATTCTTCAGCAAGCATTGTAACCCGAATTGACCTGAAATGGTTGAATGCACCTCATCCTGAATTCTTTCCTTTGGCGGTGGTTTTTCGCTTTAATAGCAGATGGAAAAAGCCAACACAAGCCATTGCTCGTTTCAGAGGATGTGGTGGATGTGGAAAGAGTTAGAAAAGTGATGCCAAGAAAGGTAATGAAAAGGAGTTATAAATCAAAAGAGCTTTCTTTTAGTGTGGAAATGATAATATTATGACAGTTCTGTGAAACATGAAAAGCATACAGAGGTACATTGTCATTTTTAAATGTTAGATCACGTAATAAAAATTGATTTTACTAAATAAAATGACATCACATTTCAAAAATATAGACTGTTCGTTAAAATTATACAGCCCTTCAATTCCTATTTGTTTCATTGTCTCAGACTAAATTTAATATAGTACTTTTTTATTGATCTATAGTCCAGATCAACAGTGTCTATGTTAAATCAAAAAAACATCAGCAAAAGAACAAATGACTGTAATTTATTACAAAAATGTTTGTATGTACACACTCATACATCGAGATTTAGTCTGACATTACCTTGTCAGCTAAATTTGTTGAAATTCAACACCTGTGAATGAAGTTTGTGCAGCAACCGCTTTGAAATACAAGAATAAATTGCTCTGCAAGTTCTATTTACAAACCCAAATCAGAAAAAGTTGGGTCAGCATGGAAATGCAAATAAAATAAAAATGCAGTGTTCCTTACATTTACTTTGACTTTTATTTGATTGCATACAGATACCCAAGATATTTCATGTTTTGTCTGCTCAGCGTCAATTCATTTGTTAATATACCTCCATTCCTGCATTTCAGACCTGCAACACATTCCAAAAACAGTTGGGACGGAGGCAATTTAGGGCTACTAATGAGGTAAAAAAACTAAATAATGATGTGATTCCAAACAGGTGATGTCAACAGGTGATTGTAATCATGGTTTGGTACAAAAGCAGAATCCAGGAAAGGCTGAGTCTTTGATGAGCAAATATGATCAGAGGATCTCCAGTTTGTCAACAAATGCGTGAGAAATTGATTGAAATTTTCAAAAACAATGAACCTCAAAGAAAGATTGGAAGGGATTTGCATATTTCTCTCTCTACAGTGCAGAATATCATTAAATGATTCAAGGAATCAGGAGGAATTTCAGAGCATAAAGACCAAGGGCACAAGCTTAAGCTGAATGCCTGTGATCTTCGATCCCTCAGACGGCACTGCATCATGAACCACCACTCAACAACAGCTGATACAACCACATGGGTGAGGGATTACTTTGGCAAAGCTTTGTCAAGCACTACAATACAGAGTTACATGCACAAATTCCACAAAAAAACATGTCCAGAAGCCGCGGCAAGTTCTCTGGGTTCGGAGACATCTAGGATGGACCATCACACAGTGGAAGCGTGCATTGTGGTCAGATGAATCAGTATTCCAGGTCTTTTTTGGAAAAAATGGACGCTGTGTGCTCTGGACCAAAGACGAAAAGGACCATCCAGACTGTTATCAGCAACAAGTCCAAAAGCCAGGGTCTGTCATGGTATGGGGCTGTGTCAGTGCCCTTGGCAAAGGTCATTTACACTTCTGTGATGGCAGCATTAATTCAGAAAAGTACATTGAGATCTTAGAGCAACATATGCTGCCTTCAAGACGTCATCTTTTCCAGGGACGTTCATGCACTTTTCAACAAGACAATGCAAAACCACATGCTGCACACATTACAAAGGCATGGCTTTGGAAGAAGAGGATAAGGGTACTGGACTGGCCTGCCTGCAGTCCTGACCTGTCCCCAATAGAGAATGTGTGGAGAATTTTAAAACAACGACCCCGTACTGTTGCACATCTTAAGACGTGTTTGCAGGAAGAATGAAACACAATAAAAGCTGAAACACTAAATCGCTTGGTATCCTCCGTGCCAAAACGTCTTTTAAGTGTGGTGAAAAGGAATGGCTTTTACTCCTCCCGCCCTCAACTTTTCCAACCAAAATTTAAGTGCGGAAACTTTTTAAAGATCCCTCATACAGAAAAAAGCTTTTACTAAAAGCTTCATCCACAAACTACTCTCACTTAGCGCTTTTCCACCAAAAGAACCCTGGTTCTTGAACCGGTTCTGTTCAGATTTCTTCAAACCTTGGTGTTTTTTAGATAACCGACCCACGTTTTTGAGAACCAAGCATGCGTCATCAACGGTGGACGTTACACCCTGAAATTAAAGAGTAGTAACATGATGGCGGAGAGTGTAGATTATCTGCGAGCATTTGTGCTGTTGTTACAGATGTTTGTTTTTATGCAAAAGTATCGATCAACTATTGGTGATAAGAAGACATAGACGTGTTTGTCCCAGTTGTTGTTTTCTTTAGTTCATTGACGTGAGAAGCGTTTTGCGCTTCGCTCTCACCGAGACCCTCGGCGCAAATAGCCGATTTGCTCAGTTGCTCGGCTTGAGCAATAAAACATCACTGAAGTTCCACGACACGAACATCCATTTGTGTGAAATAACCATCACACACACTGTAAAAGCTCAACATGTATCTGTGTTGAGCTGTATTTACTTCACGTGTGGTGGTTCTGCAGCTCGGGGTTCTGAATTAGCTTCTCGGGACAGTCAAAAACGCTTCACGTAAAAAAAAACATAACATGCTTAATGTACTAAAAGTACAACATAGGAACACTAAATTTCTCTCCATTATTACTGGTTATAAGTGCTCTGTACTGCCCAAATTTATTGGTCATTGTTTTAGTACAACAAGCCACGTTACTTTATTTTTCACGTTTTTCGTACTGTCCAAGTCACTTTTACCACGTCATATCACACAGTTAATCTCTTTGAAAATATCAGCAGCAAACTGACTAAAAATTTAAACAGGTGAAATTTAAAAGATGAAAGTTTAGCACCAATGCTGCTTTGCAGCTTCTCATGTGAAAGCACCCAAACCTCTACACTGTGACACACCCACAGATGACGTCACGGTTCGCGCTGAAAAACCAAGTATTCTGTGGTGCCAGATTAGAACACTAGTTCACTGTCTGGTACCTCTTTTTTTTCTGTGAAAACACGCAGAACCGGTTCAAAAGCAAGTTCGCGAACCGGAACGGAGCTGGATCCGCGTCGGTGGAAAAGGGGTAACTGTGAAATATGGTGGAGGCATAATCATGTTAAGGGAATGCTTTTTCAGCAGCACGGTCTGGCAGTATGGCCAAGATAGTGTACAGTATAAAAAAAATAACTATAAAAGAAAGACAAACTATGAAAATCAGTATTTCTCCAGCTTCTTTTCCATTTACCCCAAGTACTAGAGAGCTTTTGAGGATTTTTTAACTGTGGCATTACAAGACATTAATAAAGTACTGGTACATACTGCAGGAGAGTTTCTAAGCTAAAAATTACCACCACGTAGCCACTCAGGTGGCGCAGCGGTAAAAACACACACTGTTCACCAGAGCTGAGATCTCAAATTCATCGTATCGCTGAGGCTGAGCTGCCACATGAACAACGATTGGCCTGTTGTTCAGATAGGTGCGGGATTAAGCCGGATGGGGACTCTCTCTCAGACTAGTGCGATTACGACCTCTGCTGGCTGGTTGGTGGTGCCTGCACAGAGATGGGAAAGGAGTGCGGTAGAGGGTGTGGCTCTCTGAACACAGGGCTGTACTGCACTGCACTCGTCAAGTGTAGGTGATAAGATGTTCGATTGCTGTGCACGTGTCAGAGGGGGCGTGGAGCAGCCTCATCCTCCCCAATCGGGAGCAGGGACCAGCATTAGTGAGAGGATGATTGACAGGCAAAAATTTAACGCGCTAAAGTGGGAGAAAAATTACCACCATAACTTCTACCCAAGAAAATGTGCTTGCATGGCTTAGTTAATATTAGTGGGTGGCATGGGGGCACAGCTGGTAGAGGAAATCCCACACAGCAACATGAGTCATGGGGAACTGGGTTCGATCTTTGAGTAGGGTTACTGTCTGTAAAAGGTTTTCCATTTTTCTGTCTGCATGGTTTTTCTCAAGGAAGTTAGGTTTTCTTCTACCTCCCAAAACCACACTGAACGTAGACTGGCTACTGTACAATAGCTCTGATTGTGTGTAAGTAAATGAGTTTGCATTGTCAGGCAAAGGTTTGCCGTCCTGTTCAGGATGTTTCCAGCCTCGACCCAGTGTTTGTAGCAACCCCAAAGAGGCACTGACCAGGAGGAAACCATTAGAATTAAAAATAGACTTTGTATTTTTAAAAGAGACTACCTGCTGTTTATTTAGTTTTTTCTGTCGTCACGTGTAGTTGTAATATTTTGCTAGCTGGACAACCCTAGGCCATCTAATGACTTCCACAGATGTTGTACATCAGCCATGATGCACTAATTTACCTGTTGAAACCAAACAGGTTAAAACAAATGACTTACATTTAAGCACTGCCTTTTTCTACATTTTTTACACAGGTTCAGTGACCAAATGCAAAATGACATCTTTGGCAGGCTTCTGAATCCCAAATCACAGCGGTCCTTCAAAAGTCTGATCCACAAAAACAGATTTTTACAAGGTGAAAGAAACCAGACAGACCTGAATCTCCTGCTTCTTTTTAATAATTTTAGCAGACATGATTAAAACTCGCAACCATTTTTCTACGTCTACATCTTACGTCTACGTAAACCCACGGCATGTAAAAATCATTTGCATCAAGTCGCAATGAAAATAAAACTGCCGTACTTTTCCTGCTTATTCAAATGGAAATTTATTTTGTTTAAACAGAAATGCAAATGCAAGAAAAGGCTGTAAACCCTTTCAATTGACCTTAGTTTTAAAATGGGGCGTTAACCCCATGGCTGTACAGCCTCTTTTTGTGCATTTTCCGCTGGAAGGACATACCTAGTTTTAAGGCTTTTCATTCAGACAGTTTAAAAGACAAAATTTATAGTTTCATTTTCTATAAAACCTCATCAAGTATTAGAAAAAAACAGCTAAATGCCATGTTATCCATGCTCAAAAGATAATAAAAGCCCCCCAAAAATGTAAGCACTTTTTAAATTTTTTTTAAACCAAAGTTTCAGTGAGTGTAAGTAGAAATACAGATCTAAAATTCCATTACCAACACTTTATTCATGTGGCAAATGTTCTTTACAATCTCCATACAAAATTTTTAGCTTCTAACTAATTCTGATCTGGAGTTATTGAAGTTGGAGTAAAAAGAGTCCATGTTGGTCTCCAAAGGTCTCCAATGCTTTTCAACACAATCGAATGGAATCGAATCCGGGAGCTGTGCTCTTAGTTATGGTAAATATTTTTTTGTTTTTCTCACTCTATTTTATTATGGTGTCGTGAGTAAACAACTCCATAGAGACCCATGTGCAAATGTTCCAGAGATTCAGTCGTGGTGTAGGCCTTAAAAAACAGCTGTAAAAACCAATCAGAGCTTCCGAGTTCAGGTTTTAGGCGAAATTTCAGTTGTTCCGTTAATCCGTTCCGTTAATTTTATACGGCCCACGTCTTCTGTCTTAAATTGCATTACTTGTGGCCCGCCAGCACAGTCAAACAGAAAAAAAATTATAATATCGTTGCTGTCTGATTAAAAACACTTTTAGCGGTTTTCACTTTTTTACACGTGTTGATTGTAGGTATAAATCTCTCTCTGTCCATAGCAGCGAATATCAAAATCACCAATGAAAAGATGAATGAAATCACGCAATCTCTTTAACGAGTATTTCGATTGGCTGATAGACCTGTCCATCAAACCGCGTATCTCCCCGCCTCCCCCTCCGGTACTGTTAGAGAAAGAAGTGAAACTCGTATGCTGCGTGATGTTTCATCTCTGCAGTTTATTCAGGTTATTCAATCACATGGTTGTAAACATGATTAATATTTGTGATGTTTGTAGTTTTTTAAAAACACATTTGTATCTAATATTTATATGGACTAAGTGTTTACACGGACTGTATTTATTAACACAATTGAACTTTTTTATAGCAGTAAATAACTTGATTTACAAAGTAAAGATATTGTCTGTTAACTTGATTGTTTCTGGTATTTATAGGTGTTTAAATGGTAATTTAGAACAGTATTTCCCAGTCTTGTTTCTGCACATTACAGTATTAAAAGTTTTCTTAATAGATCTATGAAATAATCGTATCTGTGTTTTGATGTTTTATTGATGCACAATATTAGATCAAAATATTTTGAAAAGCATGATTTCTGAGGTAGCCAGATAATTTAAGCACAGTGTCAAGGATTGTTCAATATGAACGTCTTTTTTTTCTCTCTTGTCTCTGTATGCCAGGAAATACTCCAAAGGTAGCCATGCATTGTTATAGTTTAAACCCAAACCGTGTTTGGCACCTGAATGCTTACATTTGGTTGTTGTTTGCTGTGTGAAAATAAAATGATTAAATAACAGTGTATTATATGCATATTTTATTATATATATTATGTATTATATATATATATATATATATATATATATATATATATATATATATATATATATATATATCCCCTCTTTTCCCCCCATTTTTTATCTCCCAGTCTAGTCGTGTCCAATTACCCAGAATGCGTCCTCTATACCGATTCGACCCTTCACCGCTGACTGAGGACGCCTCTCAACTGACTTGCGCCCCCTACGCAGTCAGTACAGATAGTGCACCTGCACGAGTCGAGTTCATATACTTGACGGGCACTGTGTATGGAGGGCCACACCCCCATCAGCATTATTCGTCAGCCCTGTGCAGGCGCCATCAGTCAGCTAGCAGGGGCCGCAGTCGCACCAGTTATGGGGACCTATGATCCGACTTTCTTACCCTCTAACCCTGAACAACAGCCAATCGTTGTTCATACAGCCGCCCAGCCTAGTCGGAAAGGCAGAGCTGAGATTCGATACGATGTATTCGAAACCCCAACTCTGGTGAGCTAGTGTACTTTACCGCTGCGCCACCTGAGCGGCCTGCATATTTTATTGTTTAAAATAATGTCATCAGGGACTGTTGGCCCTCGGGCACTATCACATTATCAAATCTGGCCCTCCTAGAAAAAAGTTTGGACACCCCTGGTCTAAATAAAATAACTGTACAACACATGTTTTAAAAAAACATGTAAAGCAATAATCTGTGGAATGAAAATTTTACTTCTTGAAAGAAATACTTGATTTATATAAAAAGGAGGCACTGCAAACAAACTTAAAAAGTAAACTCAAAAGTGCCATAAACAGGGTTGTTCATGCAAGAAATCTCATAATAGCAAAATAAATATTACAGCTGCTAAAGATCGCTTTGCTAATTAATACACACGAGGGGTCCGGTAATTTAGCTACACAGTAGTTTATTAAACTGTTTTTTTTTTTCTGTGCATGTTGTGACTACACAATAGTCTGCATGCTAGTTTGTGCTCCTCCTTAGTCAGCATGGATGTCATGCATAATGTAATAGTTCACAACACAACAGGGAAAAATGGAATATGTTTGAATGATGTACAAGGGTTTACATAGTCTATCCAACCACAAGCGTAAATGATAACTTAATGTTTTTAATAAAGTACAATTGTGTTTGTGTGTTAGAATCTGGGTAGAATGTGTTCATTATTGTAATTTGAATGGAGATCAGACCACGTACACGATTACAGACTAGGCAAGTAAAAAAATGAAAATTACAGACAGACATTGCTCATTTTTTCCAGACAGAAGATCTTTCAGTATGGGTTACAACCAACGGAAAAATAAGATCTGTTGTGCAAAAGGCACGTTCAGCAAAACTACAATTACTTCACAAGAGTAGATCCCACGAGAGCAGTTAAAGGCTTTCCGACCCATTAAAAAAACGCTGCCACAGTGTCGAGGCTGGGGTGGTCTGGTTCGGTGGTGTTTTCTTGCCTGAAGTAATCAGTATTGTATGCTATGATGAACTGGGGGGAAATCTGTGGGATTCCTATTTATATTGCTCATCGGCCGCTTTAATTTAATATTGCTGACTTCAGAAAAAACATGAAGCAAACGGATCTCCAGCCCACAACATTTTTGACTGATGTCTGGGAAGCAAAAAGTGGAGTGTCAGCAGCACGGGGGACTCTTGGAAATTATTAAGTATAGTGGGATAAAGTTACAGTGAAGAGGTGTGAGCCTCAGTGGTCATGCTTGCTCGGGTGGTGCAGCGCTGTATTATGCTAACCCACCACTGCTGAGATCCCAACCGGTCTCCTGGGGGGGATAAAGATCCAGGATCCAAGATCCAAGATCCAAGAATAAAGCAGTGGTAAAAAATGAAATAAAATAAAATGAATAAAGTGTAGATCTCTACATTCCCATTCATCGTTTATGCTTTAGTGCTTTGAGAAGCAGTCCATCTGTTTGCTCAGACTACTAACATGCACTGGATTGAGACTAAAGTAATGGTTAATGTGAAAAATAGTTCTGTATTTACTTAGTTGGTTAGCATAGGATATGCATGAATAAAAACTGAAAGCACACTTTATAAATCCTACTAATGAACTGAATACACTGCGGTCAATAAACGCATTTGCCCCTTTCCTAATTTCTTTAATTTTTGCATATTTGTCACATTTATACACCGATCAGCAATAACATTAAAACCACCTCCTTGCTTCTACACTCACTGTCCATTTTATCAGCTCCACTTACCATATAGAAGCACTTTGTAGTTCTACAATTACTGACTGTAGTCCATCTGTTTCTCTGCATGCTTTGTTAGCCCCCTTTCATGCTCTTCTTCAATGGTCAGGACTCTCCCAGGACCACCACAGAGCAGGTATTTTTTGGTTGGTGGATCATTCTCAGCACTGCAGTGACAATGACATGGTGGTGGTGTGTTAGTGTGTGTTGTGCTGGTATAAGTGGATCAGACACAGCAGTGCTGCTGGAGTTTTTAAATACCGTGTCCACTCACTGTCCACTCTATTAGACACTCCTACCTAGTTGGTCGACGCTCATCTATTGCTGCTGTTTGAGTTGGTCATCTTCAAGACGCTGGACGCATCACAGGACGCTGCCCATGGGGCGCTGTTGGCTGGATATATTTTTGGTTGGTGGACTGTTCTCAGTCCAGCAGTGATAGTGAGGTGTTTAATAAGTCCATCAGCATTACTGTGCATTACTTTAATTTCAGCATTACTTTAATTTCCTTCGGGATCAATAAAGTATCTATCTATCTATCTATCTATCTATCTATCTATCTATCTATCTATCTATCTATCTATCTATCTATCTATCTATCTATCTATCTATCTATCTATCTATCTATCTATCTATCATCTGTGTCTGATCCACTCATACCAGCACAACACACACTAACACACCACCACCATGTCAGTGTCACTGCAGTGCTGAGAATGATCCACCACCCAAATAATACCTACTCTGTGGGGGTCCTGTGGGGGTCCTGACCATTGAAGAACAGGGTGAAAGGGGGCTAACACAGCATGCAGAGAAACAGATGTACTACAGTCAGTAATTGTAGAACTACAAAGTGCTTCTATATGGTAAGTGGAGCTGATAAAATGGACAGTGAGTGTAGAAACAAGGAGGTGGTTTTAATGTTATGGCTATCAGTGTATATGTATATATGTATATATTTAACTCAATTCAATTAACAACTGGGTTTAAGTTCATTAGCCACACCCAGGCATGAGTAAGTGAAATTTAGACACAACACTTCTAGCAGTAAACAGAACCATCCTGGCCATGTGAAGCAGGACAGAATGTCTCAAATTCTCACTAAAATGTACCCATCTGAAAGGGGTTACAAAGACATGACTAAGGCTTTGGAACATTAGTGAACCACAGTAAAAGCCATAATCCACAAATAGAGGAAAAAAATGGCAATTATGAAAGAATTGAAAGGCTTGTCTTACATTTGCCAATAACATCTAGATGAGACTTTTGAGGATAGTTTTCATGTGGCGTTAAGCTAACACTGCAGTACATTATAAGGACATCATACAAACAGTCAATCGTGGTGGTGCTAGTGTGATGGTCTGTGGCTGCTTTGCTTCTGTAGGTTTTGGAAAGGTTGAGTCCAAATCCTGACTTGAATCCCAATGAGATGCTCTGGTAAGACCTTAAACTAGCAGTTCATGCTCGAAAACCCTTCAGTGTAGCTGGATTAAAACAATTCTGCAAAAAAAAAGTGGGCCAATATTTCTCCACAGTAATGTACAAGAATCATTACAAGTTATTGGACACGTTCGATTACAGTTGTTACTGCTGTGAGAGAAAAATGTTAATCTACACCAGAAGTATTAATATATCATGTATATGCCAGTAGTCATATTCCAATATTCCAAGAATACTGCTCCAATAGAATGTTACTGGATGTGTACATAATGTACGTGATAAGAAGTGCTTCAATTGCATTGTATGACGTCCAAAACCCAGTTCTAGCTAAGTTAGATCAGTTCCAATGTTCTAGCTAAAGAAATCTCTGTAAACAGTGGAATTATTCACTGTCCTTCAAGGACACCAATGAGAATATTTAAGTGTGTTTATTTCTTCTGTGTTATCGCATTCACAGAGTCTCTGTGTGAGACTCTTTTGGTGTGATCCTTCTCTGCAGACAAGATTAAAACTCTTTTCTACTCACAATCCTAGCAAAATAATGAAAAAAATCAGTTTCTTTCACATCACTGCACATAGCCTGTGTGAAAAATGCATACAAAAATGCCACTAACTTTGTGTCCTTCAGACAACATCAGTAGCACAGGCTTTATCATAAACATTTAGTATCTATGAGTCCTTGTGATTATGCCAGTCTGCCCTTCACTTCCACTTTCATGGTCCACACCTAAGGCTTGTTATTACAATGTCACAGACGGAACAGTCAACATACAAAACTATAAAGCCAGCAGCATATAGTGGTCAGAAACAGACAGAAACACTATAATATAATTTTCGGAGCAAAAAAAGTCTGATAATATTACTGTACTAAATATAGTAATCCAACCAAGTAATATGGCCAGTGGTGTTTCTATAGTATTAAATAAGTCAACTCTATTTTTATATTTGTATATTAATTTGACTATTGATGCACAGAAGGTATATTTTATTTATTTATTTATTAGAATGTTAACGGCATGTTTTACACACTTTGGTTACATTCATGACAGAAACGGTAGTTATTCAGATTAAGATTCATCAATCGTTTAATGTCAAACAGTCATGGACAATTTTGTATCTCCAATTCACCTCACCTGCATGTCTTTGGACTGTGGGAAGAACCCAAGGCAGACACGGGGAGAACTTGCAAACTCTACACAGAAAGGACCCGGACCGCCCGACCTGGGGATTAAACCCAGGACCATCTTGCTGTGAGGCGACAGTGCTACCCACAGAGCCACCGTGCTACCCGATGCACAGAAAGTAAGGCAGATAAATAGCACATAATAACAAATAAGCTACAGTCAGTATTTGTATACATACAAAGTATGGCAGCTTTTACATATAAATTACACATTAGGTAATACACAATAAACTAGTGACTAAAAATTGGTCTGAACAGGGTCTGCTAAATGTTTTATTCAAAATGGCAATGCATGCAAATTACTAAGGCTTAACTAAGGAGAGTGAGTCCTCTAGTGGTTGGTATGATATTTTAACGCATGGATATAGTCTAGCAACATATACACTGTTAATAAACCGTAATGTGGTTTTGTTCATTCTCTGCATTGTGACAGTCTGATTTTTTGTCTCAGTAAGACCAAAATTATTACACTGACAAAAGAAAAAAAAAAAAGAATATTTATCTGCAATATCAGTCCAATGTGTTGTGAATCGTGCAATTCTCTGTAGCATATTTTAAATGTAATTCAGCTATGTGTGTATTTTGATAAATATATACTAAAATTACTGAATAATTAAGTAAGGTTAATTAAGTATGTAACAGGACAAGGGCCACATGTGTGAAGTACCAAGTGATAGAATATTAAAGTTGTACAATAGTTTTACAATAAATGTGGAAACATGCTCACAAGTTGGTTTAATTTTCTCGGTTTTAAATTTTGGTTTTATACATAGAACTTTTTATAGGGGCTGATCAGTGGCACAGTTGAACACAGGAAGTACGGCTGCTGGGTTGTGTTATCCTGGGTCAGAGACACACTTTTCCTACTAAAATCAATCTAAGCATGCCTTAATTGCAAATGGCATGTGACCTGAACTGCAAGTACACTTTTGTGCAAATGCACAACGTAAATAAGAAGTTATAAACAGTTTTAATCATTAATAAATAAAATGCAATAAAACAAACACAGAAAATGTGGCTATGTAAGGGGTCATATGCATTTGGTGCCCCACTGAATCTTTAGACCACTGAGTCGAATCTCATTAGTAGTGGGTTAGTGTAAAACACCGTGCCACCTGAAAACTCAAAACTATAAAATGAATTAATTATAAAATGAGTCATTACCCCTTAATCACAAAATGTGAATTAAAAAGAATAAAGTGCTATGTTCTTACCGCCCAGGTCTTGCTAAGTCTGAAGATAGGTGCACTCTGTAGGGCTGACACCACTGATACCAGAGAGTGGATGTTATTCAGCTCCAGCAGCTTCTACATGGGCATCAACAAAACTAATGTTACAAAATTCCCAAAGATTAGTGACCAACACTGCAGAAACAGTGTATAATCATAAAAAACAATAACCTAATACTTATTATGTAAACAATAAGTTAATACAACTCCAACTCAGAAAAAGTTGGGACAGTATGAAAAATGCAAATAAAATAAAAACACAGTGTTCCTTACATTTACTTTGACTTTTATTTGATTGCAGACAGTTGGAACCCAAGATATTTCATGTTTTGTCTGCTCAACTTAATTTCATTTATTAATATACCTCCATTCCTGCAGTTCAGGCCTGCAACACATTCCAAAAAAAGCTGGGACAGAGGCTAGTAGTAAGGTGAAAAACTAAATAATGATGTAATTCCAAACAGGTGATGTCAACAGGTGATTGTAATCATGATTCGGTACAAAAGCAGCATCCAGGAGAGACTGAGTCTTTGAAGAGCAAAGATGGCCAAAGGATCTCCAGTTTTTAAACATTTCAGTAATTTTCTAATGCATTCGTTGACAACGTACCTCAAAGAAAGATTGGAAGGGATTTGCATATTTCTCCCTTTTTCTGATTTGGGGTTGTATATTTTCAAATATTTCCTTCTCACTAAAATTATGGCTCTTTCAGTCTCTTCCACCTTTTTTATTCTTATTACTTTTATGTTCAAAAAGATGTAATGAAATTTCCCCTCAGTGTTTTAACAGTGTGAAAAATATTAAATGAATTATGTGACCATCAAATAAGTATTACCTGGGCAGATATTTAAAACACACACTAGTTTGTAAAGACCTACACTTGAACCTAACTCATAATATATCCACTAGAAGTAAAGCCTGATAATTCTCTCTCTTTATAACTTTATTTTTTATAGCCACACAGATGATGCAATGCTCATGCCATTTTCCACTATTACACAACGTGTTGTTGGATTCTATTAAAAAAGACCAGTTCTGACCATCTGTTTTGACTATTAGAGTAGCTGCTAGCATGACCCTTGAGTGCTCATTGAACTATGCCAGAAGGTGGCGGAGGCACTTGAGGACAGAACTACACAGGAGGATTCGACTATGAGGAGCTTTTATGTGTTCCTCATCAATTCAACAAGTGGGATGATTAGGTTCACAGATGGTCACAAAAAGAAAGTTTGTGAATGAGTAGATATTTTGGTTGGAAACTGTGAGGGTGGGAGGAATAGTAATTGGTCGAGTCTGAGAGACTGAGTGAGAGCTTATAGTCCGGATTTAGCACCATCCAATTTCCACCTTTTTGGAGCACTCAAAGAAGCTTTAAGGACAAGAAGATTTTCATGTGATGATGATGTGAAAGCATTAGTAGCTACACGCTCAACCAAAAATATTTTTTTTGTTGTCATTTCTTTTTGAAATTCTTAATAAATAGTTTTTTGGGGTTTTTTTAAGTGGAAATCTTATAAAGAACCCACGTATGTACACAGATCAGCCATTACATTAAAACCCCCTCCTTGTTTCTACACTCACTGTCCATTTTATCAGCTCCACTTACCATATAGAAGCACTTTGTAGTTCTACAATTACTGACTGTAGTCCATCTGTTCCTCTACATACCTTTTTAGCCTGCTTTCACCCTGTTCCTCAATGGTCAAGACTCTCCCAGGACCACCACAGAGCAGGTATTATTTGAGTGGTGGATCATTCTCAGTCCTGCAGTGACACTGACATGGTGGTGGTGTGTTAGTGTGTGTTGTGCTGGTATGAGTGGATCAGACACAGCAGCGCTGCTGGAGTTTTTAAATACCACTCACTGTCCACTCTATTAGACACTCCTACCTAGTTGATCCACCTTGTAGATGTAAAGTCAGAGACGATCGCTCATCTATTGCTGCTGTTTGAGTCGGTCATCTTCTAGACCTTCATCAGTGGTCACAGGACGCTGCCCACGGGGTGCTGTTGGCTGGAAAGATTTTGGTTGGTGGACTATTCTCAGTCCAGCATTGACAGTAGGGCGTTTAAAAACTCCATCAGCATTGCTGTGTCTTATCCACTCATACCAGCACAACACACACTAACACACCACCACCATGTCAGTGTCACTGCAGTGCTGAGAATCATCCACCACCCAAATAATACCTACTCTGTGGTGGTTTTGAGACCATTGAAGAACAGCATGAAATGGGGCTAACAAAGTATGGAGAGAAACAGATGGACTACAGTCAGTAATTGTAGAACTACAAAGTGCTCCTATATGGTAAGTGGAGCTGATAAAATGGACAGTGTGTGTAGAAACAAGGAGGTGGTTTTATTGTTATGGCTGATCGGTATATATATAAACCATATATATACACATATATAGACATAAATGTCATTTCTTTCAGTCAGTCTTTTTGTACTGATAACGTTACATGTGTACAAACAAAGTTTTACATATTTACATGTCTACATTGCTTAAAATTAAATGATTCAATAATATTGTGGCAACCGGCCAGTTCATGTTCAGTTGATCAATTTTTAAGGGTTAAAACAGGTTTAATAACTGCAATAGTGTGGGAAACGTTATGTAAATAGTTATATTCTAAAATGCCTAGGTGCATAGCGCATTGTGTTAGTTTACAAGTTACCGTTTTCAACTTTTACTTTGCGTTTGACGTGAACCTGTTCTGTGCATGTAAAAGGGTAAAATATAAAAGTGCAGAAACTTTTTGAAGATTGCTCGAATATTCTACCAGTCCTAAGAGATTTTCTCATTCAAAACTGATTGATGATAATGCTTGAGTTTAAGAAAGACACTAACAGTAAAACTCTATATGTGTTAGTAATTTAGTAATAATGTGTTTATTTATGACAATATAAAGATATGTTTTTATTAATAATACAGAATCTAGATACTACATCCTGGGTAACACTTTTTTTCTGGACTGTCAATTTACACAATTGAGTTGTGTCTGGTGGTTAAAACTATACTATAATATACTGTATAAATAGTTACACAATACTATAACTATACTATATATACACAATAATATATAGGGTAAGTGTCGACTAGAGTTAATAGAATACATTTTACTCAAACTTACTAACTTACTAAGGTATCAATATGAATAACAAATTAAACTGGTTACACAGGAGCTACTAATTACCTTATTGTAAGCTGTAAACATGTTGGTAACTCACAACTAACAACTAAACATCTTACAAATTAAAAACTTACATTAACTAATATTATTTTTATGGTTTCTTTCATGTTATTAAGTCATTAAACTAAATTGTGTTTCTTAATTGTGTGGGCAAAGCTCATATGTGCTAATATGCCCAACCAAAAAAAAAAGGCCCACATTTGGAGTTACTTTCAAAATTACATTAAAATTGACTTGCATTGTCTGGTAAGTAACAAAAACATTCCATGTTTTTCATGTTAGCGTTTCTGAGAGAAGAAGAAGAAATCTTTTGTACTAACAGATGGTTTTATTTAGGAGACTATGCATAAATAATTGTTAACACAAACCATGTCCTGCATTGGATATGGTAGTTGTTTCTTATTCACACTGGGATTTTCCCAGAACTCCCAAAACATTCAACAAATGTAATCCTGTTAACATTGAGAACTTGATGTTCTGCAGTTTAACAGCTCTCAGGTTCATTAGAATTAAGTTTACTGTAGACAGTGGCATGCTTTCCACACTGCACTAGTAGCTATCAAGTCACATGCAAAACTTTGCTGATAACTTCTGTGAACATGCATGGATGTTGCATCAGTGTTATAAAGATCCCACATTCCACACAACTAACAACTTAATAAAAACACACCTAATGAAACGAGAAATATTTCATTAAAATGAGAAATGGTAATGTCATACCTTGGCAATTTTGATGAAGTGACTGAGGATTTCAGCACGGATCTTTAAAGTGTGTGCTGTTAGTATTTCCCTTACCACCCAGAAACTGACCTGTACAGAGAGGGGAAAAAAAACTTGTTGTCATATAATAATGGGTAAGTGTCATTTCCATTCTTTTATTAAATTAAATGTACAATTGCAATCTTAAATATTCAACCTTCCAAAAGCTTTTTCGCAGAGCTAGATTAATTTAATCTTAATCAGCTGAATGGTCGCTCAAGTGGTGCAGTGGTAAAATATGCTAGCACACCAGAGCTGGGATTTCAAATACATTGTATCGAATCTCAGCTCTGCCATCCGGCTGGGCTGGGCGGCTATATGAACAAAGTTTGACTGTTGTTTAACCAGGGAAGGGTGCCGGATAGGGACCTCATAACTGGTGCAATTACAAACTCTGCTGGCTGATTGATGGCGTCTGAACAGAGTGGAGGAATAATGTGATCAGGGTGTGGCTCTTAATGCACAAGGCTGCTTAGCATATGAACTCGACTCATGCAGGTGAAAAGATGCAGTTGGCTACTGCTCACGTGTCAGAGGGGGCGTGTGTCAGTTCACTTTCCACAATAAGGGCGGGGCCAGCACCAGTACAGAAGAAGCATTATGCAATTAGGTAAAAAATTGGAAAATCTGGAGAAAAAGGAAGAAAATGCATTTAAAAAAATCAGCTGAAAGATACAGCAAATTAACAAAAATATAAACTTAAAATAAAAATAAATAAAAAGTATAATGTGTTTTAATACTGCTATGTCACAATTATTCAACCCACAATTATTATTATATAATGATGGTCTGTATTACCTAAGGTGGGTTAGCTTGGGTCTCCAGAAGAGTAGGGGATAATTCTAATTCAGCCCAAAGGTGTTCAGTGGGGTTAAGGTTAGGGCATTGTTTAGGCCACTGGAGTTCCTCCACATTAAATTTGTCAAATTATGTCCTTATTTACCTCAATTTATTCATGGGATAAAGTCAGACACACAGAGACCTTCCCTAAACTGTTGCCACAAGTTGAAAGAATACAAAGCTTTTGATATACAGTGGTACCTTGTAACTCAACATCCCCTAAACTCAAACTCTTTGAAACTCAACGCCCTTCGTTGAGAAATTTGTACCCTTAAACTCATCGTGTTCAGTGTGTTTTTTAAAAATGTATTTATTTAATTTCAAATTAACAATGAACAGCCGCTTTGTTTAGCGCTCGGCTTGAGCGGTGCAGTATTACGTCATCAAAGTGTGCATATGAGACGAAACTGCATTTGTGTGGCATAACAGTCAGATTCACTCTGAAAGCTCCACATGTATAAGTGTTTAGCTGGATTTTCCTCACCGTTTCACTTTTAAACTTGTGTTACAGCTCGGGGTTCTGAGAAATTGTAAGAATCAGCTTTTTATTTCAGTGTTTTTATATTATATTTGTGTTATTTTCAGTGTATAAGTGTCAAAACAATCCAATTATTTTACATTAGCCTATATACAGTATATATATAAGTCCACAGGACCATGGAACGCATGAACAGGTTTCCCATACATCCTTATGGGAAAAAATACCTTGAAATTCAACGCCTTTTTAATTAAATTTGACAATTATTATGTAAAAATGCTGGTCTGTATGACCTAAGGATGGTTACAACATAATTAAACCATTGGGAAGTTAATTACAAGCATTCATTTGCTTCAGCTGTGATGTGATACCGCAAATGTGTTCAAGATGTGCACGAAGCACAAATGTGTCAGTGGCAACAATAAGATGATCCCCTAACAGCGAAGGACGTCATATTACACTCCACTATACATTCCAATCTTGACCAAGAAGCACAGCAAGGGTCAAATGGAATTTGCCAGAAGGAATTTGGACAGGCCTGCAGAGGTCTATGGAGTGATGATGATAGCTGGGATTTATTGCCACGTCAGCACGATTACGGCTATATACGTGGCATGTCAAGTTTCTGTTTCATATAAAGCTGATAAAGTTTTTAGAGGGCAGGGTGTGGCTTGGTACTCCCATCATTTCTTTTATTACATAAGGTGTACTAGTTTGATGCGAGTTAAGTAATTATGTATTTTCCCTGGTGAGGTCTTTTCGAAGAGATCTCTAATGTTGTCAGCACGAAAGTGTTGCTGTCTTTGTTGTTGCAGGCTAGGGCATTCAATCAGTATAGGTTTAATTGTCAGGGTTACGTTGCAGTTCTGGCAGGTAGGGGGTTCATCTCCAGGAAGTAGATGTTTGTGCGTTAATTGGGAGTGTCCTATGCGCAACCTTGTGTGGATGACTTGGTGGTATCGGTTCTCCATCTTGTAACCTATCGGTTTTATGTTAGGTTTGATTTATTGGAGTTTGTTGTTGATTTAGTTGTCCCATTTCTCTTGCCATTTTGTGTTTATGAAGGCTTTTATTATTGGGATGGTATCTGTGACTGGGATGGGGAGAAAGGTTATGTCCTGACTTCTGGCCGATCTTATCCACTCTTTTGTTTCCCTGTATTCCACAGTGTCCTGGTATCCAACA
Organism: Trichomycterus rosablanca; assembly: GCF_030014385.1. Lineage (NCBI taxonomy): Eukaryota > Metazoa > Chordata > Actinopteri > Siluriformes > Trichomycteridae > Trichomycterus > Trichomycterus rosablanca. The sequence goes on along the minus strand of NC_085994.1, from coordinate 30,150,171 downwards.
GTATTTTATATTGTATTGTTTATCTTTCAGTTCCTTGTCTTTGATCAAAATTTTGGTTATTATTGAGTTGTTTGTGTCCATGGAGTCCAGTGCCTATAGGCAAGACTTTGAGTCACTGCATATTAGGAAGTCTTTGTATTTCTCTTTCTGAATGTATTCTTGGGCTGGTCTATGGAGTGACAAATCAAAACTGGAACTGTTTGATTGTATGCATCAGTGGTTTGTCTTTTGCAAGAAAAGCATGTCATTGGGTCAGAAGAAGACTACACCCATGATCAGACATGGAGGTGGGACAATGACATTGTGTGGTTGCTTTTTTGCTGCAGGAACTGTGTGACTGGCATTGTGGAAGGCATTTTGGGGGCAATGTTATGTTTTCTGTGGTGCAATTGAACCCTGGTGAGAACTAGACTTTCCACCAAGACAAACACACTGCCAAGTCAACTAAAGCTTGGTTAAGGAATCAGTCCTGGAAAATCCAGGAGTGGCCTTTTCAGTCTCCAGATCCTTGGTGGGATTACAAGAAAGCAGTTGTAGCAGAAGAGACATCAAAGTTTAATAAAGCTGGGAGCTTTTGCTTGAGAAGAACAGGCTAAGATTCCACAAGAAGGTTTTAGAAGCTTGTTACTTGCTTGCATTTAATAAAATCACTTAGAGGTTATCAAGGTAAAATGATGTTTCACCAAGTACTGAGAGTGTTTAATAATACTGCACATGTACATTTGTCAAGAGAACTAGATGTTTTTTTTTTATTATTATTAACACTCCAAGTCATACCAACTTATCATAAATATTATTTCTCTGGTTATTGAAAAATTGCCACTTACAATTTAAGAAAAAAAGTCAGAATTTGTGACTAATTGTGATTAATGTTAATATATACACCCTACCCACAGTGCTAAACCAAAAGGGCCAATACGGAATAAGTGCAAAGAAGAAACCTTTAGTAAAAGATTTGTTTTTTTAAACAGCCCCAGCACATAAACAGAAGAGAAATGAGTGTCTCTGTGGAAAATATTTATTTATTTATTTATTAGGATTTTAACGTCATGTTTTACACACTTTGGTTACATTCATGACAGAAACGATAGTTACTCATAAAACTTGTAAACTAATGTGTCTTGTGTAATGTCAAACAGTCATGGACAATTTTGTATCTCCAATTCACCTCACTTGCATGCCTTTGGACTGTGAGAGGAAACCAGAGCTCCCAGAAGAAACCCACAGAGACAAAATTCTCATTTTGAATTTAAAGCAGTATGCGTGCCTTAAATCTATAAAGGCACATCAGTCATGTAACAACAAATACACTATGAAATATGGTGGTGGTAACATTATGTTACACAGATTTTTTCAGAAGTAGAGATTTGCAACCCGTTTAAAGGTTTTTATCCCCAATCTCTTTGTAGTGTACAACATTCACTTCTCAGAGTCTGGTTTACTATGTATCTTCACATCTACACATGCAAAACAGTAAAAAGCTTACACTCAACATCCTGCATATAGCTAAGGTTAGCTTGCTAACTAATGGTAACACATACATAAGTAAAGTCAAGTCAAGTCACCTTTATTTCTATAGCACATTTAAAAGACCGTGTGTCAACCAAAGTGTACTGTACATTAAAATCAGGTATAAATACCACTCAACTATGCAACATTTAACAAATCATTAATATACAGTACATACAAAATAATATACACACGCACCAACATGTAAACATATAAATCAAATAAAACCACAAATGCCAAAGAAAACAAATTACTTTTAAAATTGAACTTAAATGCATCTATTGTGTGGGACTCCTTTATGAAAAATGGAAGACTATTCCAGAGTAGGTAAAAGATAAGCATAAAAAGTGTTAGAAAACCCCAGTATAAGATACACCTGTCAAAATCTGAGTATGTAGAAGAAACTGGATCATGTGGACAACTTACATACTTGTGCATTTTGCTTATTTGTAGTTTAAAGATGCTTCTTAACATTAGTGTTGAGCATCAACATATTTGCAACTTTTACAAATGCACAGTGGACTTAAAGTATTTAGACCCTTTGACTTTTTCACCCCCTTTATTGCATTGTGGATTTCATTTTAAATGTATGTGATTGCCATTTTAATCCAATAATCTACAGGATTATAATAATAACCAAAAATGACAGTGAAAAAATCAAAACTTTGTTTACTTTCATAAAAATGAAAATTTTTATATACAAAAGTACTCAAACCTTTTGCTGTAGCACTCCAAATTGTGTTCAGGTGAATCCTGTTTGCTTTTAATTACCCTCAAGATGTGTTTCAATTCCATTCAAACTCCATTTGAGTTTTAATTAATTGGACATAACTTGGAAAGGCTGAGTCAGACGCACAATTCACACTGCATTGTCAGAACAAAAATCAAGCCATGAGGTCCTAGGACCTATCTGTGGATTTCTGAAATCAAGTCATTGCAAAGTATAGATTAGAATACATAACAATATCTAAATATCCAGGACTGTAGTGGAAACCTTAAACCTTAGGGCTGACTGTCCAGCCAAATCGGGCATCAGGGTAAAAAGGGTCATGGACTTGGTCATGGAGATAAATGGAGATAACTAATTAATCACTCTAAGTACTAATCTTAGAAAACCAGTTGGATGGACAACCATCTCTGCAATGTCCATAAAACAAGCCTTTATGGCAGAGTGGCAAGATGGATGTAGGGGTACATGCAAAGGACTCTAACCACAAAGACAAGGATTCTTTGGTCTAATTAAACAAAAAATACTCTTTGGACAGAACAGCAAGCACTGTGTCTAGTGAAAAACAGCAGCATGGACAGGGAAAGTGAATTGAGGAATAGGTGAACTAAGGGTTGGGTGAATGCAACAGTAATGGACACACACACTCCTCATCCTCAATACAGTGATCTTCATAGACAGTCCACACTATACACACCCCATACAACTTATTCTGCACTCTGCACTTTGCACTTTACTTACTTGAACTAAATCCACCTGCATACATACAATATATGATCTTGTACAATACCTGTACATCTTGGACTTTATAATAACTATTCCAAATTCTAAACGTTTATATTGATCATTCACTTTTCCCAATCACTGACTCACCGTACAGCATTCTATAATTTTTGTACATCTGTACATTAGTAGCTTAACCTGTATATACTGAACAGACGGTTCTAGAGTATGTAAGTAAGTAAATGTGTATATGTTTTACAACTGTGACGGACAATGCACCTAGGATTTTTACTCCCCTTTCACACCTGTTAGTATGACGTGACAATAAAAGGCCAGGCAAGGCAAGGCCAGATGACAGTTTACGTTTGCCATCCAGTCTGATGGAGCTTGAAGGTATCTGCCATGACAAATGGCATAAAATGCCCAAATCCAGGTGTGCAAAGCTTGAAGCTATAATTGCTGCCAAAAGGGTTTTTACAAAGTATTAAATAAAGGGTCTAAATACTTTTGAAAATGAGAGATTTCAGTCTTTTGTTTTTAATTAATTTTTTTAAAACTATAATAGGTTTTCACTTTGTCATCATGGGCAATAAAGTGCAGATTGATGTGTAAAAATAGCAAATATATATTCATTCACAAATTGACAACTAAATAAAGTGTACAAAACGTTAAATGGCCTGAATTTTTGTTTATTTATTTCTTTATTTGAGGTTTATGCCACTTCATACACATGATTGTGTTATTTGTGGCATGATTGGTGTAATGTTTAAGTCATTTTTTTCTTGTTTCTATTTGTCTATTTATATTTTTGTTTTCATTTTTGTTTCTGCCAGGATATTTAAGCTTGCGCTTGTGTTTTCTTGGTTGAGGGTTTCTTTAACAGTTCCAGGCATGTGTGGCTCTTTGGTGTATTTGGGGCATTCGATCAGAATATGCTTTATTGTGAGCAGTGTTTGGCATCTTTCACATGTTGGGAGGGTTGTCTCTAAAGGGTCTGAATACTTTCTCAATCCACTGTATTTTAATTGCTAAGCAGCACAGTGAGACGTTCTAACCTGGTTGAACCTCCGGGTGAAGGCCACCACATTCGGTGCAAGGCTGTGCTTCTCCTTCTTGTTCCATCCACAGCTGGCCAGCTCCTGAAATAAAAATTGATGAACAAGAGATAAGGATCACCCAGCATGAAAAGCCACAGTAAACTATTTAAACAGTATTTTCCATTATTAATAGACTCAATAACAACTCCTTATTACAGAGCAAAACTTTATTTAACAAGGACTATTAACCCTGTCCTATCAGTGTCAACTTCACAAATTATTGATGTTGTGCTGTTTCATTATATAGTTTAATAAAAAAAAAGGATTTACCACTTTTATAACTTTTATGTCTGTCACATTTCATTTCAGATCATCAGATAAAACTATATAAAAGTTTGTTATTTAGGACCAACTAGCCATGTGTAAAAAGTACAGTAATCACCCACAATTGACCAAATTGAATTGATCACTGGCTTCAATTTGACTTTGTTTGTTTTATTAGGATTTTAACGTCATGTTTTACACTTGTTTTACACGTTTTACATTCATGACAGGAATGGTAGTTACTCATTACACACTAGGTTCATCAGTTGACAAGGTTATGCAGTCTTGGACAATTTAGTGTCTCCAATTCACCTTACTTGCATGTCTTTGGACTGTGGGAGGAAACCGGTGCACCCCGAGGAAACCCACGCGGACATGGGGAGAACATCCTAACTTCACACAGAAAGGACCCGTACCGCCCCACCTGGGGATCGAACCCAGGACCTTCTTGCTGTGAGGCGACAGTGCTACCCACTTAGCCACCATGTCGCCCTCGATTTGACTAAAACGCGCTCAGACTTAAAATAAACATAACTTAAAATAGTGGTACACTATGCCACAATGAAATTAAATTCCACAAGATAAAAGAAATATATTAAAATATCAGTAAGGAACTTTAAATCTCCCAAAACTGACCAGATTACCAGAAGGGAAGATCAATGACTTATCCATTAGGTCACAAAAAACCCAGGCAAACTTCGAGGGAACTTTTTCAAAAACATCCAGAGTACGAACATCATACCAACATTTAAACACGGTGACTGTGGTGGTTTTGTAAAAGTGTGAGGATGATTTGCTAAGTAGGGGCATGAAAAATTTGCCTTCATTGACAGAATCAATGTGGCTTAAATAAAGTTTGTTTGTTTTGTTTGTTTAATAGGATTCTAACGTCATGTTCCACACCCTGGTCACACCCACGACATTAACGGTAGTCACTCATTACACAAGGTTCATCAGTTCACACAAGGCTACATTGAACACAGTCATGGACAATCCAGCATCTCCAATTTACCTCACTTGGATGTCTTTGGACTGTGGGAGGAAACCCGAGTTCCCACAGGAAACCCACACAGACACGGGAAGAACATGCAAACTCCACACAGAAAGGACCCGGACCACCTCACCTGGGGATCGAACCCAGAACCTTCCGCCCCTTAAATAAAGTAATTTAGCAGAGATGTACCTGACTGATCCCCATTTAATATGTTTTGGTAGCAGCTGCTGTTTCCCCATGTTCTCCTAGTGTTTTATTACATTTTGCATAAAGATCTAAAATTTATTGTGTTAGCTAAGCAGATAAAGCACTTTATTCCCTTCTTCCAATTTTCTCCCAATTTATGTCCAATTTCCAATTACATCTGCAGCTTACACCCGTGGTCCCCAACCACCGGGCCTGTACCGGCCCGTGGGCTATTTATTACCGGGCCGCACAGAAAGAATGAATAGAGATCACTAGAAAAGCAGTTTTCACTGCTTCTATTTTGGGTGTTATTGTCTTATTGTCACCCCTAGGTGGGAGCAGTGTCTCGTTGCAGCAAAAAAAGCTTATTTTACATCGTTTGTAAGCAATATTATTAAACCTTCCCGCCCCTGCCGGTCCGTGAAATTATATTTTATATGAAACCGGTCTGTGGTGCAAAAAAGGTTGAGAAATGCTGGCTTGCACCACCGCCATTCTGGCTGATGATGGCTGCAGACTAGCACCTGCCCACAATTATATGGGAAATCACTGGTCGCTTCTTTACACTAGCCAGTCATTTTTACAGAGAGCCCTATCATATAGTGACACTAGTCCCTGTATGTTCCTCTACTAGCTGTTGCAGTGGCAATTAAAAGAAACCCTGTCTGTTGGGCTTTCTGCATTATCCATCCTCCCAAGCACCTCCACAAAGCTATACTAAATGCTCATTTAGGAAAGCCAATTATTTGTTTGGATTTTTTAAACCTGACCATGTTTGACAATCTGGCTTGTTGGACATTCCATTGCAGCATCATTAAAGTGGATATAATTAATCAATTTTTTGCATCAAGAGCTGAACAACCAGTTTGACGACTGCTTTATGCTACTATCTAAATCGTATTCTAATGTCCTTAGGAGGTCAAATAAGCATGTCAACTAAAAACAGCCTGAAATCAATCCCTATTTGCACTGTCCAGTAAAGATGTGTGCATTATAGTGGGTGGAGGTTCAACTCTGCTACTCGATTAGAGACAAGAAGTGCATGAATTAGCATGTTCTTTAAAAAAAAAAAAAAAAAAAAAAAAAAAAAAAAAAAAAAAAAAACCATAGGGTTCCAAAATACACACTAAATTACAGTATGTTAAATAATATGCCGGATATCTCATTAATAGTGTTAATATTATATTAATTAGTAATTTTGTATGCAGAGTGTTTTCTATTTTATTTATGCACTTTCTCCCAACTTCTCCCAATTTGGCGTAGTCAATTTGTCTTCCGCTGCTGAGGGATCCCTGACTGCAGTCGAGGTGGGTATGTTGATGCTCACGCCTCCTCCGACCCGCATGCAGCCTTTAGCGGAACCCTTTTTCACCCATGCATTCTGCATCTGTTAATCAGGGTCCTTACACAGCGTTTGAAGAACCCACCCACATAGTCCGTTCATCCCGCCCTAGCAGAAACGTGTCTGCTGCAGGCACCGCCAATTATGCCCACTAGATGGAGCCCAGCCGACCGGTGGCAACGCCAAGTTTCAAACCGAGGAGTTCAGAATCTCGGCGCTGGTGTGCTAGCGAAGTATCCCGCTGAACCACCTGGGCACCTAAGCCTCCAGTTTTAAGCAAGCTGTCTGTGAAAGACTAAAACAGTAATGATGCTGATATTTGGTATCAGCTATTTTAATCCATTAAATTGTGGATTTCAGCAGCAAGAGGCACATTTACAGGTCAAATTTAATCATGTACTGTAAAAGTAGAGCTGATAAACACAACCAAATGCACCAAAACAATGCAGCTAAACAGCAATATCAATTAAGGAATTAAGCTGCCTCTCTCTAGGTTATTTGTTATGTAACTTAATTTTACGTTGTGTTTAAAAATGTCTCGCAAAAAACAATTTACATATTATTTCTGTCTTTAACAGCTCTCTAAAGCACTGCTAAAAATATATTACAAAAAGAATATTTTGTGTTACTACAAACAAACACAACCCAGTTGCCTCCCAAATCTTAAAAGCTTACCTCGGGTTGTATTGCTTTGAATACAGGAGCATCCATCAAAGTGATCTGGCCCTTCATGAAAAAAAGAAAAAAAACTTTAACAAAAGCTGACTTACACTTACACACCGATCAGCCATAACATTAAAACCACCTCCTTGTTTCTACACTCACTAATCATTTTATCAGCTCCACTTACCATATAGAAGCATTTTGTAGTTCTACAATTACTGACTGTAGTCCATCTGTTTCTCTACATACCTTTTTAGCCTGCTTTCACCCTGTTCTTCAATGGTCAGGACCTTCGCAGGACCCCCACAGAGCAGGTATTATTTAGGTGGTGGATCATTCTCAGCACTGCAGTGACAATGACATGATGGTGGTGTGTTAGTGTGTGTTGTGCTGGTATGAGTGGATCAGACACAGCAGCGCTGCTGGAGTTATTAAATACCGTGTCTACTCACTGTCCACTCTATTAGACACTCCTACCTAGTTGTTCCACCTTGTAGATGTAAAATCAGAGGCGATCGCTCATCTATTGCTGCTGTTTGAGTTGGTCATCTTCTAGACCTTCATCAGTGGTCACAGGACGCTGCCCACAAGGCACTATTGGCTGGATGTTTTTGGTTGGTGGACTATTCTCAGTCCAGCAGTGACAGTGAGGTGTTTAAATACTCCAGCAGTGCTCATACCAGTACAACACACACTAACACACCACCATCATGTCAGTGTCACCACAGGGCTGAGAATGACCCACCACCCAAATAATACCTACTCTGTAGTGGTCCAGTGGGGGTCCTGACCATTGAAGAACAAAGTGAAAGCAGGTTAAAAAGGTATGCAGAGAAACAGATGGAGTACAGTCAATAATTGTAGAAGTACAAAGTGCTCCTATATGGTAAGTGGAGCTGATAAAATGGACAGTGAGTGTAGAAACAAGGAGGTGGTTTTAATGTTATGGCTGATCGGTGTATCTTAATGTTGAAACAACAAGGAAAAAACAACTAACAGAATATGAGAGAAATTTAATTGTTCAGAAAATCTAGTAACTGCAGAAAGTCGGATTATAGCAATGGTGGACTATAAGGGTTTAGAGATTAGTGAGCAGAAGATCACGGGTTCAAACACCACTGTCATGCATGCACTGCTGGGCTATTAAGCTCCTAATTAACTAACTAGTTGGTTTAAATTAAAGAAAAAAATGCATTTTCCAAATGCATAAATGTGCAAACCTAATTTCCAGAAAAGTTGGGACATGCAATATATTGTATAGAATCTTTGAGGAAAACTGTGTAAGCGAATTGTCAAACAGTGTCATGCCTTGATATTTCTGTGAAACCATGACGCCAGTGACATGGTCAAGATTGTCAGTTCCTGCAGCAAAAAAGCAACCCCCCATCTCTGACTCACCTCCCATGAATGACCGTGGGTATAGTATTCTTCTGCTCATATGCTTCGCCTTTTTTCACCGGACAGACAGATCCATATGGCCAAACAAGTCCAGTTATGATTTGTCACTTCATAGACACAGGTCCCAAAACTCTACAGGCCTACCCTTATTCCTTCTGGTGTATTTGAAATCGAGGGCTCCTAGTTAAAAGTGACATGTGTCCCAGAGCACAGCAATGAAGTCTTTGTTTGAGAGGGTTTCTTCATTGAGCTGACATTTCTAAGGCCTCTTGATGAAACTTTGGGCTTCCTTCCATGATCAGGCAGGTTTGCTAAGCCACCAGACACTAACCGGGTGTCCATCCTAACGTTTCGCAAGTGTAATGCGCATTTATGAAATATCAGCAGAAAAAAAAAAGCGGAAAATGTTGCGTTTCCATCAACTACAGTTATGCGAAAAAACCTTTACATGACGTGAGAGACGTCGGGCAGAACGAGCAATGGCCCGTCTAATGTGGGCTCAAATCTCCGTGCCACGGCGACGTTCACCTCACATCTGGAAACATAAACTAAACTAAACAATTTTGGGAGCACATTGTGCAGAACCATTTTTCAAACGAGCTTTGGATCTAGAATTTCAGAATGTCAAAATCAGCCTTTGATGAGCTATGCACCATGATCGGGTCATCTGTAGAGCCAAAAGTTTACAGTCACCGGCCACCCGTGCCAACTGAAAAGAGGATTGCTATTGCCTTGTACAAGCTGGCCACTTGCGCGGAGTACAGGGTAGTGGGCGAGACGTTCGGCATAACAACAGTTCACCGTGGTGTATACGCTGTATGCCAAGCAATGACATCAAAACTAATGAAACATTACGTCGTATTACAAAATGCACAGGAGGCAGAAGAAATAGCACAGCGTCATTATGCAGCGCACCACATACCACAGGTGTACGGTGCACTGGTTGGTACACACATTCCAATTCTCCATCCAGCAGTCGGGTATGTAAATCGAAAGGGATGGCCATTGATTGTTTTGCAGGCACTTGTGGATGACCAGTTGTTGATTCGTGATGTACAGTGTATCACAAAAGTGAGTACACCCCTCACATTTCTGCAGATATTTAAGTATATCTTTCATGGGACAACACTGACAAAATGACACTTTGACACAATGAAAAGTAGTCTGTGTGCAGCTTATATAACAGTGTACATTTATTCTTCCCTTAAAATAACTCAATATACAGCCATTAATGTCTAAACCACCGGCAACAAAAGTGAGTACACCCCTTAGTGAAAGTTCCTGAAGTGTCAATATTTTGTGTGGCCACCATTATTTCCCAGAACTGCCTTAACTCTCCTGGGCATGGAGTTTACCATAGCTTCACATGTTGCCACTGGAATGCTTTTCCACTCCTCCATGACGACATCACGGAGCTGGCGGATATTCGAGACTTTGCGCTCTTCCACCTTCCGCTTCAGGATGCCCCAAAGATGTTCTATTGGGTTTAGGTCTGGAGACATGCTTGGCCAGTCCATCACCTTTACCCTCAGCCTCTTCAATAAAGCAGTGGTCGTCTTAGAGGTGTGTTTGGGGTCATTATCATGCTGGAACACTGCCCTGCGACCCAGTTTCTGGAGGGAGGGGATCATGCTCTGCTTCTGTATTTCACAGTACATATTGGAGTTCATGTGTCCCTCAATGAAATGTAACTCCCCAACACCTGCTGCACTCATGCAGCCCCAGACCATGGCATTCCCACCACCATGCTTGACTGTAGGCATGACACACTTATTTTTGTACTCCTCACCTGATTGTCGCCACACATGCTTGAGACCACCTGAACCAAACAAATTAATCTTGGTCTCATCAGACCATAGGACATGGTTCCAGTAATCCATGTCCTTTGTTGACATGTCTTCAGCAAACTGTTTGCGGGCTTTCTTGTGTAGAGACTTCAGAAGAAGCTTCCTTCTGGGGTGACAGCCATGCAGACCAATTTGATGTAGTGTGCGGCGTATGGTCTGAGCACTGACAGGCTGACCCCCCACCTTTTCAATCTCTGCAGCAATGCTGACAGCACTCCTGCGCCTATCTTTCAAAGACAGCAGTTGGATGTGACGCTGAGCACGTGCACTCAGCTTCTTTGGACGACCAACGCGAGGTCTGTTCTGAGTGGACCCTGCTCTTTTAAAACGCTGGATGATCTTGGCCACTGTGCTGCAGCTCAGTTTCAGGGTGTTGGCCATCTTCATGTAGCCTTGGCCATCTTCATGTAGCGCAACAATTCGTCTTTTAAGATCCTCAGAGAGTTCTTTGCCATGAGGTGCCATATTGGAACTTTCAGTGACCAGTATGAGAGAGTGTGAGAGCTGTACTACTAAATTGAACACACCTGCTCCCTATGCACACCTGAGACCTAGTAACACTAATGAGTCACATGACATTTTGGAGGGAAAATGACAAGCAGTGCTCAATTTGGACATTTAGGGGTGTAGTCTCTTAGGGGTGTACTCACTTTTGTTGCCGATGGTTTAGACATTAATGGCTGTATTTTGAGTTATTTTGAGGGAAGAATACATTTACACTGTTATATAAGCTGCACACAGACTACTTTTCATTGTGTCAAAGTGTCATTTTGTGTGTGTGTGTGTGTGTGTGTGTGTGAGAGCTTGAAACGTCATCGTTTATTCGCAAAACCCATTTCCATCCCCTTTTTTCGCATTTCGGCGATGCAATATTCTAACTTTTCCACCTCGTTCAAGCGTGAAAACCTTTTTTGCAATATTTTGGTCTTTTTTCGAATTTTGAGCTTTTCCATTCAGGTTTTTTAATGCGCATTTTCAAAATTCACAAAAAGTTGGTGGATGGAAAACCGTCTACTGTCTCTAGAATGTTTATGGTCTTGAAAATCCTTTACCCATTGCCCTTTTGATGCAGTGAAATGACATCCTCTCTCAGCTTTTGTAAAAGCCCCTCTGTTTTCAACATGTTTGCAACACATCTTTGGGTGGTGTTACAATACATCAAAGCAAATTATGGTTGGGAATTGAGCTTCCAATGGTTTAATCACGTTGTAACCCAAATTTAGGTCATACAGACAGTAGGTTTTAGGACCAACAACCTGACGTAGAGGTTGAATAGAGGGTGTGACACTGCAGTATTGTCAAAATATTCTGCGACTATAAAATACTACATAATTCATTTTTTTTATGTGCTGTATCCCTAAACTAATAAAGACTTAATTTAAAGCAATACATACATAAACTGATCAGCTATAACATTAAAACCACCTCCTTGTTTCTACACTCACTGTCCATTTTATCAGCTCCACTTACCATATAGGAGCACTTTGTTGTTCTACAATTACTGACTGTAGTCCATCTGTTTCTCTACATGCTTTGTTAGCCCCCTTTTATGCTGTTCTCATTCTCAGCACTGCAGTGACACTGACATGGTGGTTGTGTTAGTGTGTGTTGTGCTGAGAATAGTCCACCAGCCAAAAATATCCAGCCAACAGCTCCCTGACCTCTGATGAAGGTCTAGAAGATGACCAACTCAAAACAGCAGCAATAGATGAGCGATCGTCTCTGACTTTACATCTACAAGGTGGACCAACTAGGTAGGAGTGTCTAATAGAGTGGACAGTGAGTGGACACGGTATTTAAAAACTCCAGCAGCGCTGCTGTGTCTGAGCCACTCATTCCAGCACAACACACACTAACACACCACCACCATGTCAGTGTCACTGCATTGCTGAAAATGATTCACCACCTAAATAATACCTACTCTGTAGTGGTCCTGCGGGGGTCCTGACCATTGAAGAACAGGGTGAAAGCATGAAAGCAAAGCATGTAGAGAAACAGATGGATTACAGTAAGTGTAGAACTACAAAGTGCTTCTATATGGTAAGTGGGGCTGATAAAATGGACAGTGAGTGTAGAAACAAGGGGGTGGTTTTAATGTTATGGCTGATCAGTGTAATTAAATTTAAGTAGACATTAGTGTTTTCTGTTTTTTGGTTCAGCTTTTTAGTAGTTGGGTTTGTATGTAAAAATAGATCCGATTTAGAGTATTATGTGCTAAAGGTTAAGGTGTTAAACGTGAACATGGTACAACGCTGACAAATGAAAAAAATTTAACTATTTAAAACACTTACAGCAAACTCCTCAGGTGTCACTTTAAGCACATCGAACACCACTGCGTCATAGCTCTTGGCTGAGTCCGAACTCGCCCAGTTCAACGACTCAGAACTGCTACTGTCCTGCAAACACAAAACACAGAAAACGTCAAATACAATCTGAAAAGTATACAATATGCAAAATGTGCAATGTTCCTGCACATCTTTTAAATAATAAACTGTCTTGACAGATAGGTGACAAAAAGTACAAGTTACTTGGGAAAAAAAGACAATGTAAACAAAAGATTTACAAAAATGCAATAGGTACTGTTTACTTAAATCTCCTTTACTGACAGTTTCATTGGAGAAATCACTGGGTTTAGCTGTCACTGACACAGGATGGACTAAAACAGTGGATAAAAAGAAATTGCATGACCACTATTATGAAATGTTTCAAAATTTCAGAGATGTAAAATGAGAGACATAATTAAATAAGCACGAAGTGAGAAAACTTGAGCCAGCAGGAATTCCATTGCCTATATGCACAACATTTCTTAAAAGGAGCAGATGCAGCCGCTTAGGTGGCGCAGTGGTAAAACACGCTAGCACACCAGAGCTGACATTTCAAACTTGTTGGTTCAAAACTCAGCTCTGCCATCCAGCTAGGCTGGGAGGCTACATGAACAACGTTTGGCTGTTGTTCATCCAAGGAGGAAGCCGGATAGGGATGCAATAACTGATGCAATTACGACCTCTGCTGGCTGGCTGATGGTGTCTGATCAGAGTTAGGAGATAATGCGATCAGGGTGTGGCTCTCTGTACACAAAGCTGATCCACATATGAACTTGTCTCGTGCAGGTGAAAAGATGCAGTCGGCTACTGTACACGTGTCGGAGGGGGCATGTGACAGTCTGGCTCTCCTCAATCAAGGCAGGGGTCAGCACCAGTGGAGAGGAAGCATATTGCAGTTGGGTAAAAATGGGACTAATCATGATGAAAGCTTTATGTTGAAGCAGCCAAGTAAACTCCAATAAGAATCATTGAATCATTAGTGTTGACATTGCAGATAAGAAAATTTCTTTGAAAAACAAAATAACATCATCTTTTCAAAACAGAGAACATGACTATAAATGTAAAAAGAAACCTAGTTAAGGTACATAAGCTGTTTAAACAAGCTTTAGTAAATAAACTAAAAATTGACAGCCTGTTTGGATCGTGACAATGAAAGCAATGTATGTCTATAAGTGAACATTTCTGATACAGGCATCAGGTACAGTGACAAAAATGTATTTACATTTATACCTCTATTATCCATTTTTAACGTCATGGTTTACACTTTGGTTACATTCATGACAGAAACAGTAGTTACTGGTTACACAAGATTCATCAGTTCACAAGTTTAATGTCAAACACAGTCATGGACAAATTTTGTGTCTCCAGTTCACCTCACTTACACTATGGACTGTGGGAGGAAACCAAAGTGCACGGAGGAAACCCACACAGACATGGGGAGAACATGCAAACTCCACACAAAAAGGACCACCACACCTGGGAATAGAACCCAGGACTTTCTTGCTGTGAGGCGACAGTGCTACTTACCGAGCCACCGTGCCGCCCAACATGGTTTGTGTAAAAAAAAAAGGTATCAGAACTAAAGCGCTTCTGGCTGGCATTTAGGTGGCACAGCGGTAAAACAAGCTAGCACACCAGAGCTGAAATTCATCGGATCAAATCTCAGCCCTGCCATCCTCAGCTCTGCCATCTGGCAGGCTGGGTGAACAACGATTGGCTGCACAGAGGCAAGGGATAATGAGGATGTCTCTCTGTACACAAAGCTGCAGGTGAAAAGATGCAGTCGGCTACTGCACACGTGTCGGAGGGGGCATGTGTTAGTCACGGCTCACCTCAGTCAGAGTGGAGGTCAACATCAGTAAAGAGGAAGCGTAATGCAATTGGGTAATTGAATACGACTACATTGGGAGGAAAATTGGGGGGAAAAAATGCAAAAAAAAAAAAAAAAAAAGTAAAAGCTACTAGCTTTTAGCAAGCATTCACAATAAACCGAGTGTGACTGTAAATAAGTTAAAGTCGAAAAATTTAAATTAACATGGTTTTGTCATGTTCAAAGGCAACAGTTAGTACAACCCCAATCAGAAAAGACTGGGACAGTATGGAAAATGCTGTATGGAAAATAAAAAGTGTTTTTTTCATTTACTTTAACTTAACTTTCTAGTTTTATCTGGTCAACTTCATTTCATTTGTTAATACACATCCATTCATGTACTACAGGCCTGCAACACATTCCAAAAAAAGTTGGTACAAAGGCAATATAGGGCTTGCAATGGGGTAAAAAAACTAAGTAATGATGTGATTTCAAACAGGTAATGTCAACAGGTGATTGTAATCATGAGCAGTATCAACGAAAGGCTTTGAGGAGCAAAGATGGGCAGAGGATCTGCAGTTTGTTAACAAATTCATGAAATGTTCAAAAACATTGCTCAAAAAAGGATAAAAAGGGATTTGCATATATCTTCCTCTACATTTCAATTCATGGAATCTGGAGGAATTTCAGTGCGTAAAGGGAAAGGATGTAAGGCTAAGCCAAACACCTGTGATCTCTGATCCCTCAGATGGCACTGCTTCAAGAACCATCATTCATCAATAGGTAATATAACCACATGGGCAAGAAATTACTTTGGCAAACAAAATTACATTCACAAAAAAAACTTTAAATGTGCCTTCAAAAATGGCCTTATGTTAACCAAGTTATCTGTTCTCTGAGGAATCTAGGATGGACCATCACACAGAGGAAACGTGTATTGTGGTCACATGAATCAGTATTCCAGATCTTATTTGGAAGAAACAGATGCTGTGTGCTCCAAACCAAAGAAGAAAAGAACAGACCAGACTAAAAAAAGCCAGGGTCTGTCATGGTTTGGGGCTGTGTCAGTGCCCTTGGCAAAGGTCATTTAGACTTCTGTGATGCAGCATTAATGTAGAAAAGATGTCTTCAAGACGACATTTTTTTAGGAACGTCCATGCAAAACCACATGCTGCACACATTACAAAGGCATGGCTGTGGAAGAAGAGGGTACGGGTACTAGACTTGCCTAGAGTAGAGTATGTGTGGAGAATTTTGAAACAAAAAATGTGATGACTAACACCTTAAGACAAAATTCATCGCTTGGTCTCCTAGGTGCCAACACATCTTTTAATTCTTGTGAGAAGGAATGGCAGCATTACAAAGTGGTAAATGTTTTACTGTTCGAACTTTTCTCGGAATGTGTTGCAGACCTGAAACGCAGGAATGGATGTTTATTAATAAATGAAACGAAGGTGACCAGACAAAACATTAAATATCTTGGGTTTATATTGTGTTCAATGAAATAAAAGTCAAAGTAAATGTAAGAAACCCTGCATTTGGGGTTGTATTACAGTGCCTTGCAAAAGTATTCAGCCCCCTTGAACTTTTCAACCTTTTGCCACATTTCAGGCTTCAAACATAACGATATGAAATTGTAATTTTTTGTGAAGATTTAACAACAAGTGGGACACAATCGTGAAGTAGAACGAAATTTATTGGATATTTTAAACTTTTTTTAAAAATAAAAAACTAAAAAGTGGGGCGTGCAATATTATTCAGCCCCTTTACTTTCAGTGCAGCAAACTCACTCCAGAAGTTCAGTGAGGATCTCTGAATGATCCAATGTTGACCTAAATGACTGATGGTGATAAATAGAATCCACCTGTGTGTAATCAAGTCTCCGTATAAATGCACCTGCTCTGTGACAGTCTCAGAGTTCTGTTTAAAGCGCAGAGAGCATCATGAAGACCAAGGAACACACCAGGCAGGTCCGAGATACTGTTGTGGAGAAGTTTAAAGCCGGATTTGGATACAAAAAGATTTCCCAAGCTTTAAACATCTCAAGGAGCACTGTGCAAGCGATCATATTGAAATGGAAGGAGTATCAGACCACTGCAAATCTACCAAGACCCGGCCGTCCCTCTAAACGTTCAGCTCAAACAAGGAGAAGACTGATCAGAGATGCAGCCAAGAGGCCCATGATCACTCTGAATGAACTGCAGAGATCTACAGCTGAGGTGGGAGAATCTGTCCATAGGACACAATCAGTCGTACACTGCACAAATCTGGCCTTTATGGAAGAGTGGCAAGAAGAAAGCCATTTCTCAAAGATATCTATAAAAAGTCACCTGGGAGACACACCAAACATGTGGAAGAAGGTGCTCTGGTCAGATGAAACCAAAATCGAACTTTTTGGCCACAATGCAAAACGTTATGTTTGGCGTAAAAGCAACACAGCTCATCACCCTGAACACACCATCCCCACTGTCAAACATGGTGGTGGCAGCATCATGGTTTGGGCCTGCTTTTCTTCAGCAGGGACAGGGAAGATGGTTAAAATTGATGGGAAGATGGATGGAGCCAAATACAGGACCATTCTGGAAGAAAACCTGTTGCAGTCTGCAAAAGACCTGAGACTGGGACGGAGATTTATCTTCCAACAACACAATGATCCAAAACATAAAGCAAAATCTACAATGGAATGGTTCACAAATAAACGTATCCAGGTGTTAGAATGGCCAAGTCAAAGTCCAGACCTGAATCCCATCGAGAATCTGTGGAAAGAGCTGAAAACTGCTGTTCACAAACGCTCTCCATCCAACCTCACTGAGCTCGAGCTGTTTTGCAAGGAAGAATGGGCAAAAATTTCTGTCTCTCGATGTGCAAAACTGATAGAGACATACCCCAAGCGACTTGCAGCTGTAATCGCAGCAAAAGGTGGCGCTACAAAGTATTAACGCAAGGGGGCTGAATAATATTGCACGCCCCACTTTTCAGTTTTTTATTTCTAAAAAAAGTTTAAAATATCCAATAAATTTCGTTCCACTTCACGATTGTGTCCCACTTGTTGATTCTTCACAAAAAATTACAATTTCATATCGTTATGTTTGAAGCCTGAAATGTGGCAAAAGGTTGAAAAGTTCAAGGGGGCTGAATACTTTTGCAAGGCACTGTATATGTATATGATTACCTAAAAATAAGATAAATTAATTGTGTAAATTACATTAGATACACAAAAAACACAGTATAAACCTGGCAATTATGCAAAGCTTGGTTAAGACACAGGTACAAATGCATGGACCGGTACCTGTGTGGCAGAGGTGACGCTGATGCTGACAGGAAGTCCATTCCTCTTGTACATGCTCTCAGCCAGATAAGAAGACCAAGCTCACATGGACCTCAGCTGGTCACTGACACTCTTGACTCCTCAGCCATCTCTAAAAGAAAAAAAATAGTTTAGTTCATTAGTATTAATATGACTGGCCCATATTGCATATTATGATACTATCTGTTTAAATATTACTAACTGTAGTTGATGTTAATAATTTACAACCCATATCTGTTTAGTGTGTTTAGTATATCTGTGACTTTGCAGACCAATTTATTTACATGTATTAAACAATGAAGGTTTAGACTAAATATCGTATGCTAGAAAAACATTTACATCTTACTTTCAGACT
Source organism: Trichomycterus rosablanca (assembly GCF_030014385.1). Lineage (NCBI taxonomy): Eukaryota > Metazoa > Chordata > Actinopteri > Siluriformes > Trichomycteridae > Trichomycterus > Trichomycterus rosablanca. Next base: position 30,131,625 of record NC_085994.1, on the reverse strand, counting down.
CAATGAAGTTAAGGCAGTGAAAAAACAAAACCTCAGCTTGGTAAAATCCTGCTTTACAAATGTTTAACATATCCAGCAGGTGGAGGACTTTTCCATCAAGTAACTTTTATTCATCACGACTTGCTGCCACTTTAAATGCCTTAAGCTTAACAATGTACAAACTGAATAAAGAAAAGTTTAGAGTGAGTAATATGTAATTAAAAACTAAAAGCAGTGATTAATTGTTAAATGTATTTAATTTAAAACTCAAATGTAAATACAATTTAAAGGTTATAATGTATTTATTTATTGGCTTTGGAGTTTTGCAATTTTTTAAAAGAGCTTAATTTCTAGATGCATAATTGTAATGAATTCAGGTTTCATCATGTAGAGTCCATAATATTAATATTTATTTATTTATTAAGATTTTAATGTCATGTACAAAATTTGGTTACATTCATGACAGAAACGGTAGTTACTCATTACACAAGATTCATCAGTTCACAAGGTTATATCGAACACATGTGCAATTCTTTTGACTGTTGGAGGAAACCGAGCTCTCAGAGGAAACCCACGCAGACATGAGGAGAATATACAAACTCCACACAGAAAGGACCCCGATTGCTCCACCTTTAAATCAAACCCAGGACTTTCTTGCTGTGAGGAGACAGTGCTACCCACTTAGTCACCGTGCCGCCCCATAATTGTAATGAATTCAGAGGTTTCCACATGTCCAAAAGATTAATATTTATTTAGTTATTAGGATTTTACTGTCATGTTTTACACATTTTTGTTACATTTATGACAGAACACGCAGACATGAGGAGAACATACAAACTCCACACAGAAACGACCCGAAACGCTCCACCTTGGAATCGAACCCAGGACTTGCTGTGTCTTGCTGTGAGGCAACAGTACTACCCACCGAGCCACTGTGCCGCCCCCATTACACTAATAAAAGATTTACAGAATATTGAGAAATCTCTGTACATAAAAGGGCAAGACCTAAAACCAGGGGTACATGCATATTTTGGAACATATGCTGCAATCTAGCCTGTCTGACTTGGACTGCTTTTTGTGAGCAGATTCTAATCAGTGAGGCCCTGCAGCACCAGCATCAAGTGAACACCGCAGCTAGAGAACAGACCGCCCGAGGCCTAAATGAGGCAAAAGAGATGGAATACATGCTAGACTAAAGGCTAGAGGAGGGGTCACCAACACGGTGCCCACGGGCACCTAGTCGCCCACAGGGACCACGTGAGTCGCCCACAGAGAAGGTTCTAAAAATAGCACTAGTCACCATGGAGCTCCGTCTAAAATGTGTGTTGATGTTTTTTTTTTAATCAATAACACTTGCACTGATGTAAATTCAAAAATGACAATACTGAATATAACATTTTAAAAACAAAAATGTTTCATGTAAATTATATGAATATGAATTATATGAATTCTGATCTTGTCTGGGGGTGAAATTCAATATTGTGTGCAGGACAAACCTTTATCTTACTCTTTGCTGAGACAAGCAAGTGTGCGCAGCAACAATAAAAATAAAGAAAAATACGGCAGTAAAAAGAAAAGAAAATGGTCACAAAGCAATTGAAGCTTCATTTAGAACTTCATTTAGAAGCCTTTTAGGATGGGGAGGTCTTGAAAGAAGCACTATTTAATGACAAACACTGTTTTCAAACAGTGATAGCCTAGTGGGTAGAGCTTTGACCTATCAACTGAAAGGTTGAGAGTTTGAATCCCATGCAGCCACTGTTGGGCCCTTGAGCAAGGCCCTAAAACCCTCTCTGCTCCAAAAAACAATCTGGGATATGCAAAGAAAAAAAAAATCATTGTACTGTACACCTGTATATGTACACTGATCAGCCATAACATAAAACCACCTCCTTGTTTCTACACTCACTGTCCATTTTTTCAGCTCCACTTACCATATAGAAGCACTTTGTACTTCTACAATTACTGACTGTAGTCCATCTGTTTCTCTGCATGCTTTGTTAGCCCCCTGTCATGCTGTTCTTCAATGGTCAGGACTCTCCCAGGACCACCACAGAGCAGGTATTATTTAGGTGGTGGATCATTCTCAGCACTGCAGTGACACTGACATGGTGGTGGTGTGTTAGTGTGTGTTGTGCTGGTATGAGTGGATAAGACACAGCAGCGCTGATGGAATTTTTAAACACCTCACTGTCACTGCTGGACTGAGAACAGTCCACCAACCAAAAATATCCAGCCAACAGCGCCCCATGGGCAGCGTCCTGTGACCACTGATGAAGATCTCAAAGATGACCAACTCAAACAGCAGCAATAGATGAGCGATCGTCTCTGCCTTTACATCTACAAGGTGGACCTACTAGGTAGGAGTGTCTAATAGAGTGGACAGTGAGGGGACACGGTATTTAAAAACTCCAGCAGCGCTGCTGTGTCTTATCCACTCATACCAGCACAACACACACTAACACACCACCACCATGTCAGTGTCACTGCAGTGCTGAGAATCATCCACCACCTAAATAATACCTGCTCTGTGGTGGTCCTGTGGGGGGTCCTGACCATTAAAGAACAGGGTGAAAGCAGTCTAAAAAAAAAATATGTAGAGAAACAGATGGACTACAGTCAGTAATTGTAGAACTACAACATGCTTCCATATGGTAAGTGGAGCTGATAAAATGGACAGTGAGTGTAGAAACAAGGAGGTGGTTTTAATGTTATGGCTGATTAGTGTATATACATTGCAGCATTTTTTTTATCTTACATAACTAATCGTTTGAACAAACATGGGACAAACGGGACATGATTTGAAGAAGTGACAGTTAATGATTTCTAAAAAAATTTGAAAACAAGCTGGACGAGCTCAGAACCAGGATCACGACACTATTTGAATTTAAATTAAAATGTATAATTAAAAATTAAAATTGTTGTGCTTTTTTTCCTGAGACCAGGCTTTTGAACAGTGTGATCATTAATCATTAACTACTCATTTACTGAATGATTTCTATGCCCATTTTTTTTACATTGCAATACACATAGTACCCTAGCATGTGGAGAACAAGGACAATTATGTAAAAATGTTGTTTACTGACTTCAGATCTGCGTTCAATACTGTGATACCAGATAAACTGACCAAGAAACTCCACACACTACTATACAAAGGTTATTATTATTACAGTGGAACCTCGATTTAACATATTTCAGATTTAACAGACAAAATCTAGAAAACCAAATGTCCAGTCCGATTGTTTAAAATTCCCATATCAAGACCAGTAGTTCAGCAATTGTCCGCAAGCCTGCGACATTTCTCTGTTTACATAAGTGATAGGCTTTATTTTGTCGGGAGTTTCGCTTTATTCTCGCCTTTTTCTGTGTTTTTTTCTGTACTTAATTTTTGCAACTTCTAGTGCTTAGTTATGCACCAGCACTGCTCCAGTAGCCACCAGCAATGCTTCAGACTCAGAATAACAGAGTAATACAGTAACATCTCCACCACACAAGGTGGAGACAAAAATGTCTCACCAGTATTACAGTACACCAATTTAAATTTAACATTACATATTTACATATCCATTTACATTGTTCATTTTACTGTTTATCATATGTGCATGTTCAGCACTTTTGTGGACCTTAGTGCTGTGTTTTCGTATATTTTCGCAACCCCTGGAAAAAAACCTCGCCGTTTCGGACAATCGCTTATTACGGACCAGTGTTCCCCCCTTTAAGTCTGTTAAACCGAGGTTCCACTCGGTTCAAAAGCTCTTGCTTGGCTGTCCCCAACCGACCCACATTATATTAGTGGTAATTAGAAATCAGATATAAATAAGTGTACATCATACATGCAATTAGGGCTGAAACGATTCCTCGAGAAACTCTAGTGATTCGATTAGTAAAAATCATCGATGCAAATTTTTCGCATCGAGGCGTCGTTTAATCCATACAACTACAGTGTATCACAAAAGTGAGTACACCCCTCACATTTCTGCAAATATTTCATTATATCTTTTCATGGGACGACACTATAGACATGAAACTTGGATATAATTTAGAGTAGTCAGTGTACAGCTTGTATAGCAGTGTAGATTTACTGTCTTCTGAAAATAACTCAACACACAGCCATTAATGTCTAAATAGCTGGCAACATAAGTGAGTACACCCCACAGTGAACATGTCCAAATTGTGCCCAAATGTGTCGTTGTCCCTCCCTGGTGTCATGTGTCAAGGTCCCAGGTGTAAATGGGGAGCAGGGCTGTTAAATTTGGTGTTTTGGGTACAATTCTCTCATACTGGCCACTGGATATTCAACATGGCACCTCATGGCAAAGAACTCTCTGAGGATGTGAGAAATAGAATTGTTGCTCTCCACAAAGATGGCCTGGGCTATAAGAAGATTGCTAACACCCTGAAACTGAGCTACAGCATGGTGGCCAAGGTCATACAGCGGTTTTCCAGGACAGGTTCCACTCGGAACAGGCTTCGCCAGGGTCGACCAAAGAAGTTGAGTCCACGTGTTCGGCGTCATATCCAGAGATCGGCTTTAAAAAAATAGACACGAGTGCTGCCAGCATTGCTGCAGAGGTTGAAGACGTGGGAGGTCAGCCTGTCAGTGCTCAGACCATACGCCGCACACTGCATCGACTCGGTCTGCATGGTCGTCATCCCAGAAGGAAGCTGACGCACAAGAAAGCCCACAAACAGTTTGCTGAAGACAAGCAGTCCAAGAACATGGATTACTGGAATGCCCTGTGGTCTGACGAGACCAAGATAAACTTGTTTGGCTCAGATGGTGTCCAGCATGTGTGGCGGCGCCCTGGTGAGAAGTACCAAGACAACTGTATCTTGCCTACAGTCAAGCATGGTGGTGGTAGCATCATGGTCTTGGGCTGCATGAGTGTTGCTGGCACTGGGGAGCTGCAGTTCACTGAGGGAAACATGAATTCCAACATGTACTGTGACATTCTGAAACAGAGCATGATCCCCTCCCTTCGAAAACTGGGCCTCATGGCAGTTTTCCAACAGGATAACGACCCCAAACACAACCTCCAAGATGACAACTGCCTTGCTGAGGAAGCTGAAGGTAAAGGTGATGGACTAAACCCAATTGAGCACCTGTGGCGCATCCTCAAGTGGAAGGTGGAGGAGTTCAAGGTGTCTAACATCCACCAGCTCCGTGATGTCATCATGGAGGAGTGGAAGAGGATTCCAGTAGCAACCTGTGCAGCTCTGGTGAATTCCATGCCCAGGAGGGTTAAGGCAGTGCTGGATAATAATGGTGCTCACACAAAATATTGACACTTTGGGCACAATTTGGACATGTTCACTGTGGGGTGTACTCACTTATGTTGCCAGCCATTTAGACATTAATGGCTGTGTGTTGAGTTATTTTCAGAAGACAGTAAATCTACACTGCTATACAAGCTGTACACTGACTACTCTAAGTTATATCCAAGTTTCATGTCTATAGTGTTGTCCCATGAAAAGATATAATAAAATATTTGCAGAAATGTGAGGGGTGTACTCACTTTTGTGATACACTGTATATATAGCTCACGGTGTTTCACACAGACTTTTACTTTCACAACACGTTCACGCTGTGTGTAGGTGACGTGAAGAAGCCGAGGGCTGCATCCGAAATCTCACGCTTGAACAGTACTTTTTTTTTTTTAATTTTTACCCCTTTTTCAGCACATCCAATTGTTCAATTAGCATCGTGCTTCCTCTCTGTCTATGCCGAACCCTGCCCTGATGGAGGTGATTGAAGCTAACCCGTATCCCCTCCGAAACACGAGCAGCAGCCAGATGCATCTTTGCCACCCACACATCGACGAGTTTGGCGCCACCTAGCGTTGCATGCGGAGAGACACGCCCTAAGGGCACCCTCTCCCATCTCTGTGTAAGCGCCTCCAATCAGCCGGCAGAGAACGCAATCGCATTCTGACAGAGAGAGACCCACATCCGGTTCTTTGTCCCACCCCCCACATGAGCAACCGGCCAATCGTTGCTCATATAGCCACTCAGCTTCGAACCGGTAAAGCAAGGCTGGATTCGATACCACGCTTCTCAGAATCCAGCCCTGGTTGCAGCGCGTTTCTTTTTACCGCTGCGCCACCTGAGCGGCCCCACCACAGGCTTTTTTAAAGGCTTAGACAAACACACACGTACACGCACACAAACACCAAATCTACCTCATCTAGGAGATACAATCCTGACATAACCTCTTACAAACGCCACAAAGCCTCCCAACAAAACATTAAAGGTTTATGTTCTGCGTGAGCTATAGTTGAAACTTAGTTCTGAAGGTTGCTCAAATGTTTATGTATTATTGTTTATTATTATTTATGCCTTAGTTTTAGGTTGCCTGTATACATTTTAAAAGTAATTTGATTTATTTTTAATGTACTTGATTTTGCATTTCAAAGTGTTCTCTTTAAACTGTACTGTATGCAAGGAATAAAAATGTACAGTTTGTTTTAAGAGACATGTCTTATGTAATCTTATATGTATTTATTTCTGCTCTTCATTAAAGCAAAAGTATTTCTTATTCGATTACTCGATTACTTGCTGGAATAATCGATAGAATACTCGATTACAAAAATATTCAATAGTCGCAGCCCTACATGCAATACAATAACATTGTTTTTATTTTTAAGGGACTGTTATTTTCTCAGTTTATGTTCGTGCGTGTGTGTGAGTGAGAGTGGATTTCGGTAATGTAGCTTTACGGTAATGTGTTGGTGAACAGAACTGTGAGTGTGACCGACACAAAATGTTTTTAACAAGACATGGACTTAAGTATTTATTTACTGAAATCAGATGCGATCAGATGTGTTTAGTTTGTGTAGAACAGACCGATGTGTTTAAGGATTTCAATTTAAATTGCCATTATGGTACAGAACACACAAGAGCTTAAACGATGCAGTCACATTTGTCACATCTGAAGCTTTGCTAGCTAAACTGCAAAAGGAACAAGGATTTTTTTTTTTTTTTTTTTTTTTTTTTAACACATCCAGGACTGGAGTAGTCCAGACCAGCTTTGTGATTTCGAGTACAAGGACTGAAAAAAGCAAATAAGGTAATTAGACTCCAAACTAAACAGCAATAGCACTTAGTGTAAAGTTAATTTAAAACCTGCACATTTAGTTCTTGCTCTGCCTGCTTCTCATTTTCATTGCCTGATTGTAAAATCTATTCTTAACAGTAAAAGCGTATCACAATTGTACAATTTACTGCCTTAAAGATCAAATAAGTATTAAGTGGAATAAGATAAACCTGTTGGTCCAGCCGTCCACAAGTCTCAGTTTCACATGTGGCCCCTTTAAAAATTTAAGTGCCTATCCCTAAAAATACAAATGATGAAACAGTATTTTGTTGTATAACATCAGACTGAATATTAAACACTACAGGGGTGGATTTGTGTGTAAAAATCTACATTTTGACTGTTGAACTATCTTATTTTAGGATGATGATGATAGCTGGGATTTATTGCCACGGCAGCATGATTACGGCTATATATGTGGCATGTCAAGTTTCTGTTAGAGGGCGGGGTGTGGCTTGGTACTCCCATCATTTCTTTTACTACATAAGGTGTACTAGTTTGATGTGAGTTAAGTACTTATGTATTTTCCCTGGTGAGGTCTTTTCAAAGAGATCTTTGATGTTGTCTGCACGGAAGTGTTGCTGTCTTTGTGGCTGCAAGCTAGGGCATTCAATCAGTATATGTTTAATTGTCAGGGTCACGTTGCAGTTGACAGGTAGGGGGTTTATCTCCAGTAAGTAGATGTTTGTGTGTCAATTGGGTGTGTCCTATGCGCAACCTTGTGTGGATGACTTGGTGGTGTCGGTTCTCCATTTTGTAATCTTATTTTAGGAAGGGAACCTTTTACTACAATAATCTACATACTCTGTACATCACTTACCTGTTGTGGACTGCTAATCTTTACATGCTTCACATCAAATCAGCAATGTTGCTGTAAGAAACAAACAGAGAAACAGTTACGTCTAAATATTTCTTTGGCAGGTTCTTCCGGTGCATATTCGGTCTTCCTTTCTTCATCCATCTGGTTTTTTTTTTCCCACCATATTGAGGAAACCTCTCTCATCTGTTAACACTGTCCTGCTAACGCTACCTGGCTAACTAGTGAGCTGTACCTGATCTGCACGGTGCTCTGTAGCACTTTTAGCAGTAAACAATATTATACGATCTGCTGCCTTTTGAAGCCTACAGCTATTGTATTAACTATGTTACGGTATATGAAAAATCCATACGGTATGAGGAATCAAAGACGGCATATAGAATGTACCATCATACCACCCAGCACTATTACAGAATATGTTACTATGTCTTACTATTTTAGAATATCAGGATATTTTGTTAAAACGGCAATGTCAAAATTAAAGCTTGCACAGTATTGTGTATATAATAATTTAGATAATAATTTTACATTTACTTTCACTTTTAATGTGCTGTCGCCTCACAGCAAGAAGGTCCTGGGTTCGATCCCCAGGTGGGGCGGTCCGGGTCCTTTCGGTGTGGAGTTTGCATGTTCTCCCCCGTCTCCGCGTGGGTTTCCTCCGGGTGCTCCGGTTTCCTCCCACAGTCCAAAGACATGCAAGTCAGGTGAATTGGAGACACTAAATTGTCCATGATTGTGTTCGATATAACCTTGTGTGAACTGATTAACCTTGTGTAAAGAGTAATTACCATTCCTGTCATGAATGTAACCAAAGTGTAAAACATGACGTTAAAATCCTAATAAACAAACAAACTTTTAATGTGACCCATAATCAGTACAACTGAATTCGTTTGTAGAGGGGAAAAATAAAAAAACTAAAATAATGTAGGTGCTTAGGTGTGCACGCTATTCTACAAGTGGGGATGTGGGTGTGTTCAGAAGTAACCAAACACATTCAAACCCATGTTAAATAGTAGACTCCATTAACCCCATTACATTTTAGCTGTTATAGTAGGATTTTCCTGACATTTACTTAGTTGCATCTTACAGCAAAATCCATGATCCACAAAGAGCTTACAAAGCATTAAAGGGAACCCATTGTTGAAAGGTATTGATCAGGAGAAGGGTACAATATACCATGGAAAACAGTGAAAAAGGTCATCAGTAAGTGGAGGATAAAAAAAAGCAACAGCTGTGACATTACCAAGAACGGAACATCCATTTAATAACTGATGAAATGACAATAAGAAAACTGGTCTGGGAAGCTGTCAAGAGGTCTACAGCAACATTTTTTTTTAATTGTATTTTTTTTAATATATATATTTTTTCCCCCTCTTTTTTCCCAATTTTTATCCCTCAGTCTAGTCGTGTCCAATTACCCTGAATGCATCCTCTATACTGATTCGACCCTTCACCGCTGACTGAGGACGCCTCTCAACTGACATGCGCCCCCCCTCCGGTACGCACAGTCAGTACAGATAGTGCATTTTTCACCTGCACGAGTCGAGTTCATACACTTGACGGGCACTGTGTATGGAGGGCCACACCCCCATCAGCATTATTCCTCAGCCCTGTGCAGGCGCCATCAGTCAGCCAGCAGAAGCCGCAGTCGCACCAGTTATGAGGACCTATGATCCGACTTTCCTACCCTCCAACCCTGAACAACAGCCAATCGTTGTTCATGCAGCCGCCCAGCCTAATCGGAAAGGCAGAGCTGAGATTCGATACGATGTATTCGAAACCCCAACTCTGGTGAGCTAGCGTACTTTAGCGTACCTGAGTGGCAGCCTACAGAAACATTAAACAAG